>NC_092010.1:15479568-15836518 GCF_044704955.1 Pristiophorus japonicus
CCTCTCTCTCCTTCTCCCTGTCCTTCTCCCTTTCCTTCTCTCTCTCCTTCTCCCTCTCCTTCTCCTTCTCCTTCTCCCTCTCCTTCTCCCTCTCCTTCTCTCTCTCCTTCTCCCTCTCCTTCTCCCTGTCCTTGTCCCTACCTTTCTCCCTGCATCTGTCTCTGCTTTTGTCTCCGCCTATCTAGTCACCGATGGTAATGTGAAACAGGAGGTCAAGTGGCAACACATCCCCCGTGAAACCATATAAATGTTGTTATTTCAAATATGTAGTCAATGAAACAAAGGAATCGTTAAGAGGCAGAACAGTCCTTGAAATGAAAATCGCTTATATATATCCAGCTGCCACTCTGCCTATGTGTTGGCAAGGTGCAAAGAGTAATGGCTGACAAAAGTTGTTTCTACAGATGGCGCCTTGAAATAGCGCTCCTCGAGCCGACTCCCGATTGCAACTCGATAGCTGAATCTGTCGTTCTCAGTGCCCGGTGGTAAGTGAGGGGCATGACCGAATTTCTCTGCCGGGGCGCTAACGGGCGCTGTGCACGCCAATGACATCATAATCGTCGGGCGCAACCGAGTGGGGCACTACCAGCAGGAGTGGGGGCGGTACTTCTTCACGCCTCTGCAAAACGCCAGCCCAATTTCGCGGTGGCTCTGTTCTTGCCGCGCCCGGGTGAAAACCCATTTGCGCTCTGTTAGTGCCCCATCATCATAGACAGTCCCTCGGAATCGAGGAAGACTTGCTTCTACTCCTGAAGTGAGTCTTTTGGTGGCTGAACAGTCCAATACGAGCGCCACAGACCCTGTCACAGGTGGGACAGATATTTGTCAGAGGAAGTGGGGGATGGGACTGATTTGCCGCACGCTCCTTCCACTGCCTGCGCCTGACATCTTCACGCTCTCGCCGTTGAGATTCAAAGAGCTCAGCGCCCTCCCGGATGCACTTTCTCTACCTAGGGCGGTCTTTGGCCAGGGTCTCCCAGGTCAGTGGTGATGTCGCAATCTACCAGGGAGGCTTTGAGGGTGTCCTTGGAACGTTTCCGCTGCCTGCCACCTTTGGCTCATTTGCCGTGAAGGAGCTCCTCATAGAGCATTTGCTTAGGGAATCTCGTGTCTGGCATGCGAACTATGTGGCCTGCCCAGCGAAGCTGATCGAGTGTGGTCAGTGCTTCAATGCTGGGGATGTTGGCCTGGTCGAGGACACTGAGGTTGGTGAGCCTGTCCTCCCAGGCGATTTGTAGCATCTTGTGGAGACATCGTTGGTGATATATCTCCAGCGACTAAAGGTGTCTTCTGTACATCGTCCATGCCTCAGATCCATACAGGAGGGCGGGTATTACTACAGCTCTGTAGACCATGAGCTTGGTGGTAGATTTGAGGGCTTGGTCTTCGAGCACTCTTTTCCTCAGGCGGCCAAAGGCTGCACTGGTGTGCTGAGGCGATGTTGAATCTCCGCATCAATGTCTGCCTTTGTTGATAAGAGGCTCCAGAGGTCTGGGATGTGTTCCACGTTGTCGAGGGCCGCGCCGTGGATCTTGATGACTGGGGAGCAGTGCTGTGTGGCTGTGCGGCATGGAGGCGCTAATAGCAGGTGCACAGGACCCCAATTTCAGCCCCTCAGTTTCCTTATGTAAACCGTAGTCTAGTCATAAACATAAGAGCAAGTGTTGTGAGGAAGCCTGCTGGAGGCGATTGTCATTTGCTTGCGCTGTCCACACTGAAAAATGGAGTTCGGGTGACAAAACTGTTTTTCAAACTACCAGCCTGCCCGACTTGATTTTTCAGTTAAATCAAGGTCCTACGCCCATTGTATGATCCCGCACACGCTCCGCCCATTGGTACTAGACATAGAGCAGCCTAATCAGTGGTTCTTAAAGGGACTGCTGATGGCTACCATGGAAACATCGTAGGGAAGTTTTCTCAATAACTTTTGTGAGCCAGGTGGAGCATTCATGAATCTTCCCAAAAATCTTCCTAACCCGCTGCTTGCCACTAAATGGTTCACCCCCTCCACAACCCCGCCCCCTAATCGATTGACCCTCCCCCACCACCTTTTCAGGTTTAACTTTTGGCTTGGAGGAGCAGCTGGATTCCTCCCCCCCCATGCCCCCCTACCCCCGCCCCGCCAACCCCGATCGCCAAACTGCTTGTCAGCCCTTATTGAGCATTGGGAGACCTGGTTCAGACCTCTCAGTAGTGCCATCAGGCGGGCAGTGCAATCGCCCGTGCCAGCCTGCACCCACTGTATGCTCAACCCGAAAATTGTCCGTCAGCCGTGGCTCAGTGGGTAGCACTCTTACCTCTGAGTCTGAAGGTTGTGGGTTCAGGTCCCACTCCAGAGACTCGAGCACATAAACCTAGGCTGACAGTCCAGTGCAGTGTTGAGGGGGCGCTTTCGGACGAGACATTAAACCGAGGTCCTGTCTACTTTCTCAGCTGGACTTAAAAGATCCCATGGCACTATTCGAAGAAGAGCAGGGGAGTTCTCCAAGAGCAGGGGTATGCTGGCCAATATTTATCCTGCAATCAACATCGCTAAAACAGTTTATCTGGTCATTTTCACATTGCTGTTTGTGGAAACTTGCTGTGCGCAAATTGACTGCTGTGTTTCCCACATTACAACTACACTCCAAAACGTACTTCATTGGCTGTGAAGTGCTCTGGGACATCCTGAGGTCGTGAAAAGCACGATATAAATGCAAGTCTTTCTTTCTTTATTTAAATAATAGTGAACATGTATGTGTTCCCCTTGTAAAATGTGTAGTGGGCACCTGCCCCTGAGCTTTCTTGTGTACTACTTCGAAGTAATGGCCCATTGGAAGGTTTTGGTGTGTAGGATTTCTGAGAAATCTCCTGAGGACCTTCTTGTGATTGCTGTGGCCGCTTACTCTCATGGATGTGGGACATGGGTTACTTGCGCAAAACGTGGCTCAATGTGCTGCGAGAAAACCACCCCTGCCCTTAAGCAAATAGCTTACACTGAAGCACTCCTGAGAGGTAGGAACCTCATCAAGCGTGCATTTGACAGGTTCAAATAATGGTTACAGTCTTTGGACTGCTGGGGGTGTTCTACAGTATGGCCCAGAGAGAACTGGCAGAATGGTAGTGGTGTGCTGCATGCTGGGCAACATAGCCATGGAATGAGGCAAATTCCTGTTTGTGGACGGGGAGCAACAACAAGCCATGAGAGGAATGCTGAGAAGATAGCAGAATCAGAGTAGTGCCTGCAGGACGCAATGGTTCACTCGGCTATGATTGAATTCTTTCTCTGAGGCCTGACTGTGTTTCATTGGACTTCTTTTCAATTTTGCTAACCAACCAGTGTAAAGAATCTGCTCGAATCTTCTATCCCCACAAATCCCCCCACACCCCCAACACTGGACTGTCGTATGAGGAGAGATTGGGTCGACTGGGCCTGTATTCACTAGAGTTTAGAAGAATGAAAGGGGATCTCATTGAAACGTATAAAATTCTGACTGGATTGGACAGACAGGATGCAGGGAGGATGTTTCCCCGGGCTGGGAAGTCTAGAACAAGGGGTCACAGTCTCAGGATACGGGGTAGGAAATTTAGGACCGAGATGAGGAGAAATTTCTTCACTCAGAGGGTGGTGAACCTGTGGAATTCTCTACCCCAGAAGGCTGTGGAGGCCAAGTCACTGAATATATTTAAGAGGGAGATAGTTAGATTTCTAGAAACAAAAGGCATCAAAGGGTATGGGGAAAAAGCGGGAATATGGTGTTAAGACAGAGGATCAGCCATGATCATATTGAATGGCGGTGCAGGCTCGAGAGGCTGAATAGAAACATAGAAACATAGAAAATAGGTGCAGGAGTAGGCCATTCGGCCCTTCTAGCCTGCACCGCCATTCAATGAGTTCATGGCTGAACATTCAACTTCAGTACCCCATTCCTGCTTTCTCGCCATACCCCTTGATCCCCCTAGTAGTAAGGACCTCATCTAACTCCTTTTTGAATATATTTAGTGAATTGGCCTCAACAACTTTCTGTGGTAGAGAATTCCACAGGTTCACCACTCTCTGGGTGAAGAAGTTCCTCCGCATCTCAGTCCTAAATGGCTTACCCCTTATCCTTAGACTGTGACCTCTGGTTCTGGACTTCCCCAACATTGAGAACATTCTTCCTGCATCTAACCTGTCTAACCCCGTCAGAATTTTAAATGTTTCTATGAGGTCCCCTCTCATTCTTCTGAACTCCAGTGAATACAAGCCCAGTTGATCCAGTCTTTCTTGATAGGTCAGTCCCGCCATCCCGGGAATCAGTCTGGTGAACCTTCGCTGCACTCCCTCAATAGCAAGAATGTCCTTCCTCAGGTTAGGAGACCAAAACTGTACACAATACTCCAGGTGTGGCCTCACCAATGCCCTGTACAACTGTAGCAACACCTCCCTGCCCCTGTACTCAAATCCCCTTGCTATGAAGGCCAACATGCCATTTGCTTTCTTAACCGCCTGCTGCACCTGCATGCCAACCTTCAATGACTGATGTACCATGACACCCAGGTCTCTTTGCACCTCCCCTTTTCCTAATCTGTCACCATTCAGATAATAGTCTGTCTCTCTGTTTTTACCACCAAAGTGGATAACCTCACATTTATCCACATTATACTTCATCTGCCATGCATTTGCCCACTCACTTAACCTATCCAAGTCGCTCTGCAGCCTCACAGCATCCTCCTCGCAGCTCACACTGCCACCCAACTTAGTGTCATCCGCAAATTTGGAGATACTACATTTAATCCCCTCATCTAAATCATTAATGTACAGTGTAAACAGCTGGGGCCCCAGCACAGAACCTTGCGGTACCCCACTAGTCACTGCCTGCCATTCTGAAAAGTACCCATTTACTCCTACTCTTTGCTTCCTGTCTGACAACCAGTTCTCAATCCATGTCAGTACACTACCCCCAATCCCATGTGCTCTAACTTTGCACATCAATCTCTTGTGTGGGACCTTGTCGAACGCCTTCTGAAAGTCCAAATATACCACATCAACTGGTTCTCCCTTATCCACTCTACTGGAAACATCCTCAAAAAATTCCAGAAGATTTGTCAAGCATGATTTCCCTTTCACAAATCCATGCTGACTTGGACCTATCATGTCACCTCTTTCCAAATGCACTGCTATGACATCCTTAATAATTGATTCCATCATTTTACCCACTACCGATGTCAGGCTGACCGGTCTATAATTCCCTGTTTTCTCTCTCCCTCCTTTTTTAAAAAGTGGGGTTACATTGGCTACCCTCCACTCCATAGGAACTGATCCAGAGTCAATGGAATGTTGGAAAATGACTGTCAACGCATCCACTATTTCCAAGGCCACCTCCTTAAGTACTCTGGGATGCAGTCCATCAGGCCCTGGGGATTTATCGGCCTTCAATCCCATCAATTTCCCCAACACAATTTCCCGGCTAATAAGGATTTCCCTCAGTTCCTCCTTACTAGACCCCCCGACCCCTTTTATAACCGGAAGGTTGTTCGTGTCCTCCTTCGTGAATACCGAACCAAAGTACTTGTTCAATTGGTCCGCCATTTCTTTGTTCCCCGTTATGACTTCCCCTGATTCTGACTGCAGGGGACCTACGTTTGTCTTTACTAACCTTTTTCTCTTTACATATCTATAGAAACTTTTGCAATCCGTCTTAATGTTCCCTGCAAGCTTCTTCTCATACTCCATTTTCCCTGCCCTAATCAAACCCTTTGTCCTCCTCTGCTGAGTTCTAAATCTCTCCCAGTCCCCGGGTTCGCTGCTATTTCTGGCCAATTTGTATGCCACTTCCTTGGCTTTAATACTATCCCTGATTTCCCTTGATAGCCACGGTTGAGCCACCTTCCCTTTTTTATTTTTACGCCAGACAGGAATGGCCTACTACTGCTCCTATTTTCTATGTTTCTATGTAACACATGTGAGACCGTCGGAGGGGAGTTTTTACAGGTCTGAACACGACTTTCACAGAGCCTATCTGAGTGCACGGAATCTGTGCAGCCTGTAAGAAAAGGACAGCTCAAATGGAAGGGTATTAAGGATATTTATTGCTGGATTTTTCATTCTCCGTGCAAAGCTGTAATACCTCACAATGACTTTAAAAGCACTTGATGCCTTGGCAATCGACCAAAAGTCACGAGCATTTCTCTTTTCATTATTGCACAATTTCAAAAGAATGTTTTTAATGGGATCACAGAAAATACTTAAATTGTTTGCAATATTTATAGCTTGTACTCTGGGCCCTGATGCAATCACTGTTATGAGCAGTTTTATCTTTCCCTCACTGCTTTGGGTGTTTATATATTTGAGAGAACATTTTGCATCTTCTCCATGGGTTCATTTCCTAGTCAAAATTTATCCTACAATCAACATAACAAAAAAAAAAGATTATCTGGTCATTATCACATTGCTGTTTGTGGGAGTTTGCTATGTTCAAATCGACTACCGCGTTTCCTACATTACATTCTTTCTTTCTTCCAATGTACAGTGTGGTGTGACCCAGACACACAGAGCAGGAGGTGCCCAGGTTCAACACCCAGCCTGTGCTAAGTTCATTCATTTCAGCCAGGGTAGGGCTAGAGGTGCCACAATTGGTCTCACTGTCTTTGGGCTATGGAGAGGAAACATAACTTGTATTAATATAAGAACATAAGAACTAGGAGCAGGAGTAGGCCATTTCGCCCCTCGAGCCTGCTCCGTCATTTAATAAGATCATGGCTGATCCGATCTTGGACTCAGCTCCACTTCCCTACCCACTCCCCATAGCCTTTTATTTCCTTATCACTCAAAAATCTGTCGATCTCTGACTTACACCAGTTAACTGGTTACCTAATGAGTTGAGGCACATTCTTGATAGGTGCTTGGCCACGCAGTTTTGTATTTGTTTTAGCAAATACTAATGCACCCGAGCTTCCAGAAAATGGAGAAAGTGTTTAAATAATCGAATTCCCATTTAACATACTCTGTTAAGATGAATGTCACTCCCCTGAACTCTTAGAACAGCAGCATGATGAGAAATCTAACAACTTGCACCATCTTCTAACCAATTCCAGATGCTTCTCTTAGTAAGCCAAACATAAACGTTTCAAGCTTTGCTCTCATGGTTTTATGGCATCATTTTAAGTCCATTCGATTCCTACCTTGTAACTCATCGAGAGATAATCCTCTCCACAGTCTGCACAGACTGTTGGTGAAACTGCATTTGAAATATTGTTTTGGGCAGTATGGCCTAATTTTAACTCCGGGCGGGTTTTGGGTGGGTGGGTAGTAGTGTGAGTTGGAAACTCTCCCACTGCTCCAAAAATGTGTCCTGCGCTATTTTAACTCCCAGGCCTCATTTAAATCCCGCTTTGAGGGTTAGAGGGAGAGTGTGACTCTGTGAAGGAGGGGGAGAGCGACCATTGAGGTAACCTTTAAGGAGGTGATAGTCTGGTTGATTTTATAAACATGGATACACACAAATGTATTTTTTCTTGTAATATTTTAGATTAAAAATCTAACAAAGGGCAGAAAACGCTAGTGGGAGTTGTGTACAGACCACCAAACAGTGGTGGTGAGGTTGGGGACAGCATCAAACAAGAAATTAGGGATGTGTGCAATAAAGGTACAGCAGTTATCATGGGCGACTTTAATCTACATATTGATTGGGCTAACCAAACTGGCAGCAATGCGGTGGAGGAGGATTTCCTGGACTGTATTAGGGATGGTTTTCGAGACCAATATGTCGAGGAACCAACTAGAGGGCTGGCCATCCTAGACTGGGTGATGTGTAATGAGAAGGGACTAATTGGCAATGTTGTTGTGCGAGGCCCCTTGTGAAAGAGTGACCATAATATGGTAGAATTCTTTATTAAGATGGAGAGTGACACAGTTAATTGAGAGGCTAGGGTCCTGAACTTAAGGAACGGTAACTTCGATGGTATGAGACGTGAATTGGCTAGAATAGACTGGCGAGTGATACTTAAAGGGTAGACATTTAAAGATCACATGGATGAACTTCAACAACTGTATATTCCTGTCTGGAGTAAAAATAAAACGGGGAAGGTGGCTCAACCATGGCTAACAAGAGAAATTAGGGATAGTATTAAATCCAAGGAAGAGGCATATAAATTTGCCAGAAAAAACAGCAAACCTGAGGACTGGGATAATTTTATAATTCAGCAGAGGAGGACAAAGGGTTTAATTAGGAGGGGAAAAATAGAGTATGAGAGGAAGCTTGCTGGGAACATAAAAACTAACTGCAAAAGCTTCTATAGATATGTGAAGAGAAAAAGATTAGTGAAGACAAACATAGGTCCCTTGCAGTCAGAATCAGGTGAATTTATAATGGGGAACAAAGAAATGGTAGACCAATTGAACAAATACTTTGGTTCTGCCTTCACGAAGGAAGACATAAATAACCTTCCGGAAACACTAGGGACCGAGGATTTAGCGAGAAAGAGGAACTGAAGGAAATCCTTATTAGTCAGGAAATTGTGTTAGAGAAATTGATGGGATTGAAGGCCGATACATCCCCAGGGCCTGATAGTCTGCATCTCAGAGTACTTAAGGAAGTGGCCCTAGAAATAGTGGATGCATTGGTAATCATTTTCCAACAGTCTATCGACACTAGATCAGTTCCTATGGACTGGAGGATGGCTAATGTAACACCACTTTTTAAAAAAGGAGGGAGAGAGAAAATGGGGAATTATAGACCGATTAGCCTGACATCAGTAGTGGGCAAAATGTTGGAATCAATTATTAAGGATGAAATAGCAGCGCATTTGGAAAGCAGTGACAGGATCAGTCCAAGTCAGCATGGATTTATGAAAGGGAAATCATGCTTGACAAATCTTCTAGAATTTTTTGAGGATGTAACTAGTAGAGTGGACAAGGGAGAACCAGTGGATGTGGTGTATTTGGACTTTCAAAAGGCTTTTGACAAGGTCCCACACAAGAGATTAGTGTGCAAAATTAAAGCATATGGTATTGACGTGGATAGAGAATTAGTTGGCAGACAGGAAGCAGAGAGTCGGGATAAACGGGTCCTTTTCAGAATCGAAGGCAGTGACTAGTGGGGTGCCGCAGGGCTCAGTACTGGGACCCCAGCTATTTACAATATACATCAATGATTTAGATGAAGGAATTGAGTGTAATATCTCCAAGTTTGCAGATGACACTAAGCTGGGTGGCGGTGTGAGCTGTGAGGAGAATGCTAAGAGGCTGCAGGGTGACTTGGACAGGTTAGGTGAATGGGCAAAAGCATGGCAGATGCGGTATAATGTGGATAAATGTGAGGTTATCCACTTTGGGGGCAAAAACACGAAGGCAGAATATTATCTGAATGGCGGCAGTTTAGGAAAAGGGGAGGTGCAACGAGACCTGGGTGTCATGGTTTATCAGTCACTGAAAGTTGGCATAGAGGTACAGCAGGCGGTGAAGAAGGCAAATGGTATGTTGGCCTTCATAGCGAGGGGATTTGAGTATAGGAGCAGGGAGGTCTTACTGCAGTTGTACAGGGCCTTGGTGAGGCCTCACCTGGAATATTGTGTTCTGGTTTGGTCTCCTAATCTGAGGAAGGATGTTCTTGCTGTTGAGGGAGTGCAGCGAAGGTTCACCAGACTGATTCCAGGAATGGCAGGACTGACATTTGAGGAGAGACTGGATCGACTGGGCCTGTATTCACTGGAGTTTAGAAGGATGAGAGGGGATCTCATAGAAACATATAAAATTCTGAGGGGACGGGACAGTTTAGATGCGGGAAGAATGTTCCCGATGTTGGGGAAGTCCAGAACCGGGGGACACAGTCTTAGGATAAGGGGTAAGCCATTTAGGACTGAGATGAGGAGAAACTTCTTCACTCAGAGTTGTTAACCTGTGGAATTCCCTGCCGCAGAGAGTTGTTGATGCCAGTTCATTGGATATATTCAAGAGGGAGTTAGATATGGCCCTTACGGCTAAAGGGATCAAGGGGTATGGAGAGAAAGCAGGAAAGGGGTACTGAGGTGAATGATCAGCCATGATCTTATTGACTGGTGGTGCAGGCTCGAAGGGCCGAGTGGCCTACTCCTGCACCTATTTTCTATGTTTCTATGTTAATTGTGAAGTAAAAGGTGTTTAAAATGAATCGGAATTGTTAATGCGAAAATTCAACATTTTCTGGAGGAGTATCGTCCCTGACTCCCCCAGAAAGATTTGTCACCAGTGGGCACCAAAGGGGCAAAGGTCAAGGTGGGCACCGCTTGGAAGAAGTGTACACAATTATGAATTGAATGCTGGTGCCCCGGATAGGGGTGGGGGAAGAGTGAGGCATTGTGAGTTGAACTTTGAAAATCTAACAGGCATCGATGTTGATGTCAGCAGGATATTTGTCTCAGACCTTGAGCAGAAAACTGCAGCACACAGCTTCAACTCGGCAAAGAGCATAGAATAGTGGATATGTGCAACTGGTCACAAGAAAAGCGATTGATGTTGAGACCGTTAATTCCTTCAAAAAGAAGCCCAGTTAATTCCTGGTTTGAGGTTACAGGACTGAGCTGGTCAAATCCTTCACAGGACTCAATGGCCTGGAAATCCCGGCCTCCCTGGGTCCGTATGGAGTGTGTACGGACCCGGGAAGGCATCGCAAAAGCCGGTTTTCAGCGCACCTTCTGCATGGGAACCAGGAAGACGGGAGCGTGCTCCACAGCACGGGAAGAGAAGGCCTCCCCAACGGAATCCCACGCTCATCTGGGACCACCAGGTACGTTTGTAGAAATTTTTCAGGTCGGAGGCATCCGCCCGCGGGAAGCCTCCGGCTGCAATTTCTGGGCCAATGGCTTGTATTGTGCTGGGGGAGTTGGAGGGGAGGGGGGGCATTGGGAATGTTACCTGTGAAGGGCAACAGGCCAGGGGTGAACAGTGCAAATGTGGGGATAGATGAATATTTTGGAGTTTTGAGGGGCATTAAGAAAGACTTGCATTTATACAGCACCTATCACGACCTCATGATGTACCAAAGCGTTTTACCGTCAATGAAGTACTTTTTGGAGTGCAATTACTGTTGTAATGTAGGAAACGCAGCAGCCAATTTGCACACAGCAAGCTCCCACAAACAGCAATGTGACAATGACCAGATCATCTGTTTTAGTGATGTTGGTTGAGGGATAAATATTGTTCCAGGGATCTTTTACAACTACCTGAGAGGTGCAGCACTCCCTCAGTAATGTCTTTGGAGTGGTACTTGTATTCACAACCTTCTGACTCAGAAACGCAAGTGCTCCAAACTAAGCCACAGCTGACACCTAAGAGATTAAGAGAATATTTATGTAAAGTTTTCCTGTTCCTCAGGAGATGAAATGGATAGATGCTATAATACACTGTACAGTGTCTCAGGGAGGAATGCCAAGTAAACATTAATCAGTTCATGCTTTCTCGTCTTCTGATAGTTTCATTTGCATGTATAAAATTCCTCATGAACACACACTGGCATAACTCAATATGGCAGCTGAGGAGTCCAAACATTTGCCTGAAAGGATTCCTAAAGCATAAATATGTTAAATATGAACACTGGGCAAGTCAAAGTTGCTTAAAAGGAACTTAAATCAAACCTAATTGAACAAGACAATGTGAACTCGATGTGCACTGTGCTGCACACAGACTGCCACTTAGCTTTCAATTGCATTCCAATGAAAACCAGCCCTCAGTTTTCTGCTGTTTACAAATTCTCATTGTAAACTTTTGGGGTGCCAGCAGAAACCGGACAGGAGGGTCGTTAATAATCGCCCGGGTGACTTACTTGCCGGAAAACCACCAGGATCCCACCATTCACGATTTTAACCTGCTCTCCTGAGCAAGTAGCAAGGACACGTCTGAATCCGCTGGGGTCCTTCTTCACATATGCAAATGTAACGGCATTGGGCCATTACATATCAGTAGGGGAACCGGGGTGGATCTTAAACCCGTTATCCCTCAACTGCCTGCCCCACTCCCCTCCCCCCATTGTCAAGGTGGCACGTTTCAGGGTGGGTTCCCAGGCTTCCCTGGGAAATTCAGCCATGGGGTTGGCTCCGTTATGGGCCTAGTAAATGCCTCAAAGTGGAGGAGTGAGCAGGTTATTCATCCTGAAGCGGATCGATGAAATGGGCCCAAACCTCCTTTAGGAGCTGCAGAGTATGGCTGCTCTGTGCCTGGGGATGTCTGTACTGGGCCAGAGTGGCATGGTGCCTCTCCGACTTTTCGGGTTAATGTCGGGATGGGCACTGCTGATGCCCCCTTATGGGTGCCTGTGGCCCACCCCGAGTTTGGTAAGGACCCTGGTCCTGGGATTTCAGACGGTGTCTACACCTAGCAGCATGGGCAGGGAGGGGTTCCGTTCTGCTGTGATTGCACCGCTGGAGTGAGCCACTAGGCATTTTGGAGTCTTATCACTGGATAATCTGCAGCAACTGAAACCCTTGTTGGTTTTCCCCTCCCTAGTTCAAAAGCACTGGTATCAATTGTAACACCTCGGTTAAGATCAGCTAACTCAACACAGGCCAAGAATTAGATGTGGGACCTTTTGGTCAGTCTGGTTATTGTGGAAGGTAGAATATGATGACTATTCTTTGGGCGTTGTTTTGGTGCCTGTCATTATACAAGCTCTGTTTTTGCTGAATAGATTTTTTGCCTTGCCACTGTCAAATATAATTTATCGGCTTGTGACAGTCGTAAGTGATATGTGTAACTTAAGACACTGCAATAACTTTTTGCGCAATGATTTTCCAACCCACTCAGTAATATTGTATGCAATTGGTTATGTGGTTGTTTTCTCAATAGTATCAAAAGCAACAGATGCAACTTTCAGCTGGTGTCATGTCTCCTGGTTTAATGCCTCATTCCAATGTGCCCCCTGCGGCAGAATGCAGAAAAGATGGCACTTTATTTATTGAAGGGTCTTCTTTATTCTGGAAGTTACGACGGCAAATCTGAATAAATACTCGTGGCTGCTGAATGTTCAGCCTGATATCAGGAAAAAATTTATTTTTCCCTCCTAAAAGTGTTGAAAATCTGCTAGAAGTACTTTCTATCTGACGCCTGGAAAATATTCCCCTTCATTTCTTTTATTTAGAGTTATATTTTTGCAGCCACTGATCTGCTCAACCACACCCTCACCATCTTTGATGCCCTAGTCCCCATTAAAACAACTACTCTCTCTCCCCTGGCCATTCCCCCTGGTACAGTCCCCATCTCCACTCCCTCAAGTCCAAGGGACGCAGACTTGAACGGATGTGGTTTAGCCATTCACCGCCAGATCTGGCTGGACCACATAGAGCACTATCGGGTCCTGCTCTCATCTACCAAAACTGTTCACTAACCCACGATCATCCTGGCATACAAAGATAACCCCCCGGCTTCTTTTCTCTACTGCAAACCATCTTCTTAAATTCCTCTCCCTGCCTCCTAGAATCATAGACATTTACGGCACAGAAGGAGACAATTCTGCCCATCGTGTCCGCTCCGGCCAAGAAGGAACTTTCCAGCTCTAGGTCCGTAGCCCTGCAGGTTGCGGCACTTCAAATCCACATCCAAGTACTTTTTAAATGTGGTGAGGGTTTCTGCCTCTACCACCCTTTCAGGCAGTGAGTTCCAGACCCCCACCACCCTCTGGGTGAAGAAATATTCTCCTCAGCTCCCCTCTAAACCTCCCCCAGTTACTTTAAATCTATGCCCCCTGGTTGTTGACCCCTCTGCCAAGGGAAATAGGTCCTTCCTATCCACTTTATCTAAGCCCCTCATAATTGTATAATTGTATACACCTTAATTAAATTTCCCCTCAGCCTCCTCTGTTCCAAAAAAAGCAACTCCTATCCAATATTATCTCACAGCTAAAATTCTCCAGTTCTGGCAACATTCTGGTAAATCTCCTCTGTACCCTCTCTAGTGTGACCACATCTTTCCTGTAATCTTAGCTGGATCACATACTCACTACTTTGCCAACTAAGAGGTGCATGTGTAGAGAGTGACCTGTGGAACCCCTCCATGCCCGTGCTGTCAGCTGTAGACCCCTTTGCAGTGGTCAATTACAGAGGCGACTGCAGCCTCATCTCCAACAAGTGTGAGGAGCTCATGGACTTCTTTGTCACTTACATTGAGACCATCCGTTCAACTGCCTCTGTCTCTTCCTTTCCTTCCCCGAGCCCACCGGGCCAAACTTCATCTAAGTATCCCCCCTGCCCTAGCCCTGAACTCGCATCTTTCTCCTGTTTCTCTCCGATCTCCCCTCATGCCCACTCCGAGCTCATCTTGACCATGAGACCCACTTCCTGGTCCTTCGACCCTATTCCCACCAAACTGCTGACCACCCAACTTCCCTTCCTGACCCCGTGTTAGCTGACATTGTTAATAGTTCTCTATCCTCAGGTACTACCTCCTCCCCTTCAAATCTGCCATCATCACCCCACTCTGTCTTTACAAACTACCACCCCATCTCCAACCTACCTTTCCTTTCCCAAATCTTTGAACGTGTTGTCGCATCCCAAATCCGTGCCCACCTTTCCCGCTACTCCATGTTTGAATCCCTCCAATCAGGTTACCACCCCTGTCACAGCACTGAAACTGCTCTTATCAAAGTCACAAATGACATCCTATATGACTGTGACTGTGGTAAACTATCCCTCCTCGTCCTTCTCGACCTGTCTACAACCTTTGACACAGTTGACCACTCCATCCTCCTCCAACGCCTCGCCTCTGTCATCCAGTTGGGTGGGACTGCACTCGCCTGGTTCCATTCTTATCTATCCAGTTCCAACCAGACAATCTCCTGCAATGGCTTCTCTTCCCGCTCACACACCACCCTTGGCCCCCAACTATTTCTCATCTACATGCTGACCCTCGGCAACATCATCTGAAAACATGACGTCAGATTTCACATGTATGCTGACGACACCCAGCTCTACCTCATCACCAACTCTCTTGACCCCTCCAATGCCTCTGATTTGTCACGCTGCTTGTTCGACAACCAGTATTGGATGAGCAGAAATGTTCTCCAATTATATATTGGGAGAACCAAAGCCATTGTCTTCGGTCCCCGCCACAAACTCCGTTCCCAAACCATCAACTCCATCCCTCTCCCTGGCTCCTGTCTGAGGCTGAACCAGACTGTTTGCAACCTTGGCATCCCATTTGACCCCGAGCTGACCTTCTGACCCCATATCCTCTCCATCACCAAGACCGCCTACGTCTACCTCTGTAGCATCGCCCGTCTCCATCCCTGCCTCAGTTCATCTGCTGCTGAAACCCTCATCTATTCCTTTAATACTACGACACTCAACTATTCCAATGCTCTGTAAACTTAAGGTCATCCAAAATTTTGCTTCCCGTATCTAACTCGCACCAAGTCCCGTTCCCCCACATCACCCCTGTGCTCGCTGACCTACATTGGCTCCCAGTCCAGCAATGCCACAATTTTAAAATTCCCATCCTTGTTTTCAAATCACTCCATGGCCTCACCCCTCCATTTTTCTGTAATCTCCTCCAGCCCAACAACTCTTCGAGATGTCTGCGCTCTTCCAATTCTGGCCTCTTGCGCATCCCTGATTTCATTCGCTCCACCATTGGTGGTCGTGCCTTCAGCTGCCTAGGCCCAAAACTCTGGAATTCCCTGCTAAACCGCTCCACCTCTCTCCCTCTCTTTCCTTCGTGGTCCATAACTGTCCATTTGTCCTTGTTGCCAACTGGCAACAAGGATGTAGGCGGTCTTGGCAGTAACACTGCGCAGTGTTGTTATGTTATTCACAGGACCTTTCCATGCTCTGCCCCTTGTGAGGTTGAAATGTGTTCTCTATGATTATCCTGGTGTTACATTTTATCTTTCCTATACCTGGTTTGTGAAGTTTGACAGTGAAACCAGTGGCTATGGATTCTGACTTTGACCCTCTGTCAGCTGCTCAGGAGACTTAATGAAAATCAGCACACACAGATCCAATTTCTAATGTGTTCCAGCAGTCATCTGACAGTCCTCTTCTTGCATAATCTTCCTATTTGACCAGTGCGAAGGTTAAAAGAGTCGTAGGTGCTGATTGGGTAACTGCCACACATAGCTATAATGATATTCTTGACATCAATCTACCGCCCATATGTTAGAAGCATGAAACTCCATTCATTCCACTCCCCCTGGCAGGCACAACAGAACAAACTCACATTGCTGTCCTCTTGCTGGGCTCATTGAATCTTTTGATAGCTCTGACCTTGACTTTATATAACACGCAAACAGGTCACTCAAGTCTTTGGACATTGAAACTAATTGCCCACCTTCACCAAAATAAGGGCCATAATCGGTGTATTTGCAACATTTTCCATACATCTTTGCCATCGTTTTAAACAACTCGGGCTGTATTTGTAATTTACTTTTTGTGTACATGGAGCACCATGATCTGTAAACACCTATGTCGTGCCATGTACAATGCAAGGTCTGTTGCGAAATGCATGTTGAAAAGAAAAAAAAATGTAAATGTACCGTCACCCATTCCGTGTACTGTATAGTGACACATGAAATGTAATTTGTTTGAATGTACTACAAGGTATCCCGTATTGGACTGAATTGCACTTGAACTGGAAAACAAGGAAATGTAACGAACGGAACTGCCGTCAGCACCCAAATAATAGTGTATGGGATTGCTGACCGCAGCTAAAGGTATTGAAATGCCATTGAATGTACTGTATAGATTTTTTTATGAATAAAGTATATTTTGAAATATAAAAAAAATCATGGGCACAGGGTCATTTACAATACATAGACCTCGGATTAAGAGCCCATTCTAGTCCCTGCTCCTTCAGAAGATACCCTTGATTGCATATCAACAAGATTAACACAACAACAGAACGTTCGATTTTTATATTTTAAGGATACAGGTGATTCCTTTGAAGCTGGTAAGCCAACCTGAAGCTTAACACCCTTAAGCCTTTGCCAGACATTGAGTTGACGGCTTGGGAGTCATGACTCATCCTGCATTTTCTGTTCTTACGATATCTAGGGGCTGATTTCTCTCCTCCCTCCACACCCCCCGCCCCCCACAAACTTTCCCCCAGTGTGAGTCGGGCAGTGTGTCAGGTGTATGCACTCGCCTTGGCCTCCACTAAATTCAACTGTTTTTCCAGGTAATGTCAATGTAATTGGTTTGAGTGAGCGCAGTGCAGTCCTGATGCCTCCAAATCAGCACTCACTCCAAATTGAGGAGGCCTGGCTGGTGGCGGGGGGATCACCGAACGCGGGGGTTGGGTTAGGCAGGGACCCTGAATTCATGAGTTAAGTGTAAAGCCACATCCCTTATGGATCCAGCAGTCCTCGCCTTGCATTAGCTGGTGGGTTTCATGAGGCGTGCAAAACCCGACCAGCAAAAGCTAAAGCGACAAAATTAAGTTAAAGCATAGGCTTCCAGCCTCATTATAATATTGAAATAGACGACCCGCCTCCTGGCAGCGGATTGGCTGCTGTAACACTTTTAACTCGCCCCACGCCCCCAACCCACCCGTTTTTTTAGGTTAAAATCCCCCCATCCCGCGTCCCCGGTCTTATTTCCTGTCCCTAACACTCCAAGAATAGCACACATAAAGAAGGATTTGCATTTATACAGCGCATTTCATGACCTCAGGACGTTCCAAATTTCTTTACAGTCAATGAAGTACTTTTGAAGTGTAGCCACTGTTGTAATGTAGAAAACGTGGCAGCCAATTTGTGCACAGCAAGCTCCCGCAAACAGCAATGTGATAATGGCCAGTTAATCTGTTTAGTGTTGTTGCTTGAGGGATAAATATTGGCCAGGTCACCGGGGAGAACTTAGTGCCATGGGATCTTTAACACTCACCTGAGAGGGTAGACAGATTGGCTGCCCTGTTTCCGACATTGCAACAATGACTACACTTCATTGGCTGTAAAGCGCTTTGGGACGTTCTGAGAATGTGAAAGGCGCTATATAAATGATACTCTCTCTTTCTATCGATGAGTTTTGATTATAACAAGGACAATTTTGATGGGACTGGGTTAGTCGATGCTGTGACTTTAATTTGCAAGATTAGTGAGTTTGCCAATATCTTTTGAAAACCATTTGATGAAATAAAGGTCAAAGGGACTTGTCATTCGGATTATGTGACATCCAGATGTTGAAACATGAGTGCACAATGACATGATTGACATTGACCACATTCACGCTAAAAATAACGCGATTCTTCAAAGGTTTGTTAAGAAAATCAACTCAAAATGCGTATTTTGCAGAATATATCTGATCTGGTCCAGTGTGGGCTTTTACGGGCAAAGAAAGAGGGATGCACAAAAGGTCAGAGTCAGAGGGACACAAAGTTCAGGGTATGGGGGGTGGTTTTTAGGGCTGGCGGAGGTTACAGACATAGGGAGGAGCGTGGCCACGAAGCGATTTAAACACGAATGTGAGATTTTTAAATTGGAGGCATTGGGGGACCCGGAGCACAGGGGTGATGAGTGAGTGGTGCGGGGTAAGATACAGGCAGCAGAGTTTTGGATGAGATGAAGTTTATGGAGGATGGAACCCAGCCAGGGAAGCAATGTAAAAGTTGAGTCTAGAGGTGAGGCGTGGATGAGGGTTTCAGCAGCAGATGGGCTAAGGCAGGGGCGGAGACGGGCGATGTAATGGCGGTGGAAGTAGGCAGTCTTGCTGTTGGAGAAGTGATGGAGTTGAAAGCTCATCTCAGGTTCAAATAGGATGCCGAGGTTGCGAACAGTCTGGCACAGCCTAAGACAGTGGATGATCAGCACCTCAACTCCATTTTCCTGCCTTTGCTCCATATTCCTTGATACCCTTACTCTTACCCCACAAAAATCTATTGATCTCAGTCTTGAAAGCTCCAATTAAACTCCAACATCCATATCCATTTGAGGGAAGAGAGTTTCAGGTCCCACTACCTTTTGTGTGAAAAGTGATTCCTGGTTTCCCTCCAGAACGGCCGAGCTAGGAAATACAAGCCACGTTTATGCAACCTGTCCTCATAATTTAACCCTTTTAGCCCCGGTATGATTCTGATGAATCTGTGCAGCACCCCATCCAAGGCCAATATATCGTTTCTGAGGTGGGGTGCCCAGACTGAATGTGGTACTCCAGATATCATATATAAACCCAGCAATGCCGCAGGCAACCTTTTGTGATGACCACTGGCAATGCTTAACATTTGCAGGCCCATTGGAAACCCACCTCCGATTTGGGTCTTCCAGCTTCTGAAGACACGTTCGTAAGTTAAGATGTTTTTATATTCACACTTATAGTTAATCCGGTTGCAGAAGAACTTCGACAATCAGATTGACGAGCTGGTCCCTGTAGATGTGCGGAGCTCTGCTTTCACATGGAGAGCCACAAAGGGCAACCAGATAGGGATGGCTCCCCACGTTTATATCAGTAAAATACTCCTCCCAAGAGGAGAATTATAGAGCCATATTGTAGTGGGTTCTTGGAACCTGAGCTTGTTTATAGTGTCAAGTGTAGCCAACACAGAAAGTCCTGTGAGACCGCACTCTGATAGTGGAAACCAGAGAATCTATATTCACAGTAAAACATCTAAAAGCTGATATATTTTACTGTCACATTTACAATGTAACTGTGCTGGGGGATTCACCGTTCAATGAGCTGGACCTAGAAACAATTTATTTCAATTCATTAGCTCTGTGATCAGTCAGTAAACTGAGTGTGTTCTTAATAGTAGTGTTTATCAAAACATGCTCAGTCATTTTAGTCCTTCAGTTTGCAAATAAAGTTTGCATGAAAATTGCAAAGAATTTTGTATTTTAAACTCTCAACCAAGAAGGTTTGAAAGGGTGTGGATGCATGGAGATGAATGTCTGAGCTGGCGTTAATACCCGAAAGGCAAGTAGTGGGTGACATTACTATAAGGAACAATCTGATAAAGTCAGTGCCTGTGCACAGTAACCACAGCTCAGAGCCCACAGATGTAGTCGCGCACTTCTCAATCCCCCATCGAGATCAAAAGCCAAGGGGCAACAGAATGGTCCCGAACAGCCTGGGCACCATCACACTGAACCATCATCACACTGACACATCACAATGACCCATCATCACACTGACACATCACAATGACCCATCATCACACTGACACATCACACTGACACATCACAATGACCCATCATCACACTGACACATCACAATGACCCATCATCACACTGACCCATCACACTGACACATCACAATGACCCATCATCACACTGACCCATCACAATGACCCATCATCACACTGACCCATCATCACACTGGCACATCACAATGACCCATCATCACACTGACACATCACAATGACCCATCATCACACTGACACATCACACTGACACATCACAATGACCCATCATCACACTGACCCATCACACTGACACATCACAATGACCCATCATCACACTGACCCATCACAATGACCCATCATCACACTGACCCATCATCACACTGACACATCATCACACTGACCCATCACCACACTGACCCATCATCACACTGACCCATCATCACACTGACCCATCACCACACTGACCCATCATCACACTGACCCATCATCACACTGACACATCACATTGACCCATCACCACACTGACCCATCATCACACTGACCCATCATCACACTGACACATCACACTGACCCATCACCACACTGACCCATCATCAAACTGACCCATCATTACACTGACACATCACACTGACCCTTCATCAAACTGACCCATCATCACACGGACCCATCGTCTAACTGACCCATCATCACACTGACACATGACACTGTGCCATCACACTGACACATCACACTGACCCATCATCACACCGACCCATCACACTGACCCATCATCACACTGACCCATCACACTGACCCATCATCACACTGATCCATCACACTGACCCATCACACTGACCCATCATCACACTGACCCATCACAATGACCCATCACACTGACCCATCACACTGACCCATCATCACACTCACCCATCACACTGACCCATCATCACACTGATCCATCACACTGACCCATCATCACACTGATCCATCACACCGACCAATCACACTGACCCATCACACTGACCCATCATCACACTGACCCATCACACTGACCCATCATCACACTGATCCATCACACTGACCCATCACACTGACCCATCATCACACTGACCCATCACAATGACCCATCATCACACTGACCCATCATCACACTGACCCATCATCAAACTGACCCATCATCACACTGACACATCACACTGACCCATAATCACACTGACCCATCACACTGACCCATCATCACACTGTCCCATCACACTGACACATCACACTGACCCATCATTACACTGACACATCACAATGACCCATCATCACACTGAGCATCACAATGACCCATCATCACACTGACCCATCATCACACTGACACATCATCACACTGACACATCATCACACTGACCCATCGTCAAAATGACCCATCATCACACTGACACATCACACTGACACATCACACTGACCCATCATCACACTGACCCATCACACTGACCCATCACATTGACCCATCATCACACTGACCCATCACACTGACCCATCATCACACTGATCCATCACACTGACCCATCACACTGATCCATCATCACACTGACACATCACAATGACCCATCATCACACTGACCCATCATCACACTGATCCATCATCACACTGACCCATCATGACACTGACCCATCATCACACTGATCCATCATCACACTGTCCCATCACAGTGACACATCACACTGAACCATCATCACACTGACCCATCACAATGACCCATCATCACACTGACCCATCATCACACTGATACATCATCACACTGACCCTTCATCAAGATGACCCATCATCACACTGACCCATCACACTAACCATCATCACACTGACCCATCACAATGACCCATCATCACACTGACACATCGCCAAACTGACGCATCATCACACTGACACATCACACTGACCCATCATCACACTGTCCCATCACAATGACCCATCATCACACTGACACATCATCACTCTGACCCATCACACTGACACATGAGACTGACCCATCATCACACTGTCCCATCACACTGACACATCACATTGACCAATCATCACACCGACCCATCGCACTGACCCATCACACTGACCCATCATCACACTGACCCATCATCACACTGATCCATCATACTGACCCATCATCACACTGACCCATCTCACTGACCCATCATCACACTCACCCACAATCACAGTGACCCATCACACTGACCCATCATCACACTGACCCATCACACTGACCCATCATCACACTGATCCATCACACTGACCCATCACACTGATCCATCATCACACTGACACATCACAATGACCCATCATCACACTGACCCATCATCACACTGACACATCATCACACTGACCGATCGTCAAACTGACCCATCATCACACTGACACATCACACTGATCCATCATCACACTGTCCCATCACAGTGACACATCACACTGAACCATCATCACACTGACCCATCACAATGACCCATCATCACACTGACCCATCATCACACTGATACATCATCACACTGACCCTTCATCAAGATGACCCATCATCACACTGACCCATCACACTAACCATCATCACACTGACCCATCACAATGACCCATCATCACACTGATCCATCATCACACTGACGCATCATCACACTGACACATCACACTGATCCATCATCACACTGTCCCATCACAATGACCTATCATCACACTGACACATCATCACTCTGACCCATCACACTGACACATGACACTGACCCATCATCACACTGTCCCATCACACTGACACATCACATTGACCAATCATCACACCGACCCATCGCACTGACCCATCACACTGACCCATCATCACACTGACCCATCATCACACTGATCCATCATACTGACCCATCATCACACTGACCCATCTCACTGACCCATCATCACACTCACCCACAATCACAGTGACCCATCACACTGACCCATCATCACACTGACCCATCTCACTGACCCATCATCACACTCACCCATAATCACACTGACCCATCATCACACTGACCAATCACACTGACCCATCATCGCACTGACCCATCACACTGACCCATCATCACACTGACCCATCACACTGATCCATCATCACACTGATCCATCACACTGACCCATCACACTGACCCATCATGACACTGACACATCATAATGACCCATCATTACACTGACACATCATCACACTGACCGATCGTCAAACTGACCCATCATCACACTGATACATCACACTGACCCATCATCAGACTGTCCCATCACAGTGACACATCACACTGAACCATCATCACACTGACACATCACAATGTCCCATCATCACACTGACCCATCACACTGACCCATCATCACACTGACACATCATCACACTGACTCATCATCAAACTGACCCATCATCTCACTGACACATCACACTGACCCATCATCACACTGACCCATCATCACACTGACACATCATCACTCTGACCCATCACACTGACACATGATACTGATCCATCATCACACTGTCCCATCACACTGACACATTACACTGATCCATCATCACACCGACCCATCGCACTGACCCATCACACTGACCCATCATCACACTGACCCATCACACTGATCCATCATCACACTGATCCATCACACTGACCCATCACACTGACCCATCATGACACTGACACATCATAATGACCCATCATCACACTGACACATCATCACACTGACCGATCGTCAAACTGACCCATCATCACACTGATACATCACACTGACCCATCATCAGACTGTCCCATCACAGTGACACATCACACTGAACCATCATCACACTAACACAGCACAATGTCCAATCATCACACTGACCCATCACAATGACCCATCATCACACTGACCCATCATCACACTGACACATCATCACACTGACCCTTCATCAAGATGACCCATCATCACACTGACCCATCACACTGACCCATCATCATACTCACCCATAATCACAGTGACCCATCACACAGACCCATCATCACACTGACCCATCCCACTGACCCATCATCACACTGACCCATCACACTGACCCATCATCACACTGACCCATCACAGTTACCCATCATCACACTGACCCATCACACTGACACATCACCACACTGACCCATCATCACACTGACCCATCACCACACTGATCCATCATCACACTGTCCCATCACAATGACCTATCATCACACTGACACATCATCACTCTGACCCATCACACTGACACATGACACTGACCCATCATCACACTGTCCCATCACACTGACACATCACATTGACCAATCATCACACCGACCCATCGCACTGACCCATCACACTGACCCATCATCACACTGACCCATCATCACACTGATCCATCATACTGACCCATCATCACACTGACCCATCTCACTGACCCATCATCACACTCACCCACAATCACAGTGACCCATCACACTGACCCATCATCACACTGACCCATCTCACTGACCCATCATCACACTCACCCATAATCACACTGACCCATCATCACACTGACCAATCACACTGACCCATCATCACACTGACCCATCATCACACTGACCCATCACACTGACCCTTCATCAAACTGACCCATCATCACACTGACACATTACACTGACCCATCATCACACTGATCCATCACAATGAATCATCATCTACTGACCCATCATTACACTGACCCATCATCACACTGACGCATCACAATGACCCATCATCACACTGACCCATCATCACTCTGACCCATCACACTGACACATGACACTGACCCATCATCACACTGTCCCATCACACTGACCAATCACACTGACCCATCATCACACTGACCCATCATCACACTGACCCATCACACTGACCCTTCATCAAACTGACCCATCATCACACTGACCCATCACACTGACCCATCATCACACTGACCCATCACAATGACCCATCATCACACTGACCCATCATCACACTGACCCATCATCACACTGACCCATCACACTGACCCATCATCACACTGACCCATCACAATGACCCATCATCACACTGACCCATCATCACACTGACACATCATCACACGGACCCATCGTCAAACTGACCCATCATCACACTGACCCATCACACTGACCCTTCATCACACTGACCCATCATCACACTGACCCATCACATTGACCCATCATCACACTGACCCATCATCACACTGACCCATCACAATGACTCATCTTCACACTGACCCATCATCACACTCACCCATAATCACACAGAGCCATCGTTAAACTGACCCATCATCACACTGACACATCACACTGACCGATCGTCAAACTGACCCATCATCATACTGACACATCACACTGACCCATCATCACACTGACCCATTACACTGTTCCCTTCATCAAACTGACCTATCATCACACTGACCCATCACACTGACCCATCATCACACTGACCCATAACAATAACCCATCATCACACTGACCCATCATCACACTGACACATCATCACACGGACCCATCGTCAAACTGACCCAGCATCACACTGACACATCACATTGACCCATCATCACACTGACCCATCACATTGACCCTTCATCAAACTGACCCATTATCACACTGACCCATCACACTGACCCATCATCATACTCACCCATAATCACAGTGACCCATCACACTGACCCATCATCACACTGACCCATCCCACTGACCCATCATCACACTCACCCATAATCACACTGACCCATCATCACACTGTCCCATCACACTGACACATCACACTGAACCATCATCACACTGACACATCACAATGTCCCATCATCACACTGACCCATCACATTGACCCATCATCACACTGACACATCATCACACTGACCCATCATCAAACTGACCCATCATCTCACTGACACATCACACTGACCCATCATCACACTGACCCATCATCACACTGACCCATCATCACTCTGACCCATCACACTGACACATGACACTGATCCATCATCACACTGTCCCATCACACTGACACATCACACTGACCCATCATCACACCGACCCATCGCACTGTCCCATCACACTGACCCATCATCACACTGACCCATCACACTGACCCATCATCACACTGATCCATCACACTGACCCATCACACTGACCCATCATGACACTGACACATCATAATGACCCATCATCACACTGACACATCATCACACTGACCGATCGTCAAACTGACCCATCATCACACTGATACATCACACTGACCCATCATCAGACTGTCCCATCACAGTGACACATCAAACTGACCCATCATCACACTGACACATCACACTGACCCATCATCACACTGACCCATCACAATGACCCATCATCACACCGACCCATCATCACACTGACACATCATCACACGGACCCATCGTCAAACTGACCCATCATCACACTGACCCATCACACTGACCCTTCATCACACTGACCCATCATCACACTGACCCATCACATTGACCCATCATCACACTGACCCATCATCACACTGACCCATCACAATGACTCATCTTCTCACTGACCCATCATCACACTTACCCATAATCACACGGAGCCATCGTTAAACTGACCCATCATCACACTGACACATCACACTGACCGATCGTCAAACTGACCCATCATCACACTGACACATCACACTGACCCATCATCACACTGACCCATCACACTGACCCTTCATCAAACTGACCTATCATCACACTGACCCATCACACTGACCCATCATCACACTGACCAATAACAATGACCCATCATCACACTGACCCATCATCACACTGACGCATCATCACACGGACCCATCGTCAAACTGACCCAGCATCACACTGACACATCACACTGACCCATCATCACACTGACCCATCACATTGACCCTTCATAAACTGACCCATCATCACACTGACCCGTCACACTGACCCATCATCATACTCACCCATAATCACAGTGACCCATCACACTGACCCATCATCACACTGACCCATCCCACTGACCCATCATCACACTCACCCATAATCACACTGACCCATCATCACACTGTCCCATCACACTGACACATCACACTGAACCATCATCACACTGACACATCACAATGTCCCATCATCACACTGACCCATCACACTGACCCATCATCACACTGACACATCATCACACTGACCCATCATCAAACTGATCCATCATCTCACTGACACATCACACTGACCCATCATCACACTGACCCATCATCACACTGACACATCATCACTCTGACCCATCACACTGACACATGATACTGATCCATCATCACACTGTCCCATCACACTGACACATTACACTGATCCATCATCACACCGACCCATCGCACTGACCCATCACACTGACCCATCATCACACTGACCCATCACACTGATCCATCATCACACTGATCCATCACACTGACCCATCACACTGACCCATCATGACACTGACACATCATAATGACCCATCATCACACTGACACATCATCACACTGACCGATCGTCAAACTGACCCATCATCACACTGATACATCACACTGACCCATCATCAGACTGTCCCATCACAGTGACACATCACACTGAACCATCATCACACTGACACATCACAATGTCCCATCATCACACTGACCCATCACACTGACCCATCATCACACTGACACATCATCACACTGACCCATCATCAAACTGACCCATCATCTCACTGATACATCACACTGACCCATCATCACACTGACCCATCATCACACTGACACATCATCACTCTGACCCATCACACTGACACATGATACTGATCCATCATCACACTGTCCCATCACACTGACACATTACACTGATCCATCATCACACCGACCCATCGCACTGACCCATCACATTGACCCATCATCACACTGACCCATCACACTGATCCATCATCACACTGATCCATCACACTGACCCATCACACTGACCCATCATGACACTGACACATCATAATGACCCATCATCACACTGACACATCATCACACTGACCGATCGTCAAACTGACCCATCATCACACTGATACATCACACTGACCCATCATCAGACTGTCCCATCACAGTGACACATCACACTGAACCATCATCACACTAACACAGCACAATGTCCAATCATCACACTGACCCATCACAATGACCCATCATCACACTGACCCATCATCACACTGACACATCATCACACTGACCCTTCATCAAGATGACCCATCATCACACTGACCCATCACATTGACCCATCATCACACTGACCCATCATCACACTGACCCATCACAATGACTCATCTTCTCACTGACCCATCATCACACTCACCCATAATCACACGGAGCCATCGTTAAACTGACCCATCATCACACTGACACATCACACTGACCGATCGTCAAACTGACCCATCATCACACTGACACATCACACTGACCCATCATCACACTGACCCATCACACTGACCCTTCATCAAACTGACCTATCATCACACTGACCCATCACACTGACCCATCATCACACTGACCAATAACAATGACCCATCATCACACTGACCCATCATCACACTGACGCATCATCACACGGACCCATCGTCAAACTGACCCAGCATCACACTGACACATCACACTGACCCATCATCACACTGACCCATCACATTGACCCTTCATCAAACTGACCCATCATCACACTGACCCATCACACTGACCCATCATCATACTCACCCATAATCACAGTGACCCATCACACTGACCCATCATCACACTGACCCATCCCACTGACCCATCATCACACTCATCCATAATCACACTGACCCATCATCACACTGTCCCATCACACTGACACATCACACTGAACCATCATCACACTGACACATCACAATGTCCCATCATCACACTGACCCATCACACTGACCCATCATCACACTGACACATCATCACACTGACCCATCATCAAACTGACCCATCATCTCACTGACACATCACACTGACCCATCATCACACTGACCCATCATCACACTGACACATCATCACTCTGACCCATCACACTGACACATGATACTGATCCATCATCACACTGTCCCATCACACTGACACATTACACTGATCCATCATCACACCGACCCATCGCACTGACCCATCACACTGACCCATCATCACACTGACCCATCACACTGATCCATCATCACACTGATCCATCACACTGACCCATCACACTGACCCATCATGACACTGACACATCATAATGACCCATCATTACACTGACACATCATCACACTGACCGATCGTCAAACTGACCCATCATCACACTGATACATCACACTGACCCATCATCAGACTGTCCCATCACAGTGACACATCACACTGAACCATCATCACACTGACACATCACAATGTCCCATCATCACACTGACCCATCACACTGACCCATCATCACACTGACACATCATCACACTGACTCATCATCAAACTGACCCATCATCTCACTGACACATCACACTGACCCATCATCACACTGACCCATCATCACACTGACACATCATCACTCTGACCCATCACACTGACACATGATACTGATCCATCATAACACTGTCCCATCACACTGACACATTACACTGATCCATCATCACACCGACCCATCGCACTGACCCATCACACTGACCCATCATCACACTGACCCATCACACTGATCCATCATCACACTGATCCATCACACTGACCCATCACACTGACCCATCATGACACTGACACATCATAATGACCCATCATCACACTGACACATCATCACACTGACCGATCGTCAAACTGACCCATCATCACACTGATACATCACACTGACCCATCATCAGACTGTCCCATCACAGTGACACATCACACTGAACCATCATCACACTAACACAGCACAATGTCCAATCATCACACTGACCCATCACAATGACCCATCATCACACTGACCCATCATCACACTGACACATCATCACACTGACCCTTCATCAAGATGACCCATCATCACACTGACCCATCACACTGACCCATCATCATACTCACCCATAATCACAGTGACCCATCACACAGACCCATCATCACACTGACCCATCCCACTGACCCATCATCACACTGACCCATCACACTGACCCATCATCACACTGACCCATCACAGTTACCCATCATCACACTGACCCATCACACTGACACATCACCACACTGACCCATCATCACACTGACCCATCACCACACTGACGCATCATCACACTGACTCATCATCACACTGACCCATCACACGGACACATCATTACAATGAACCATCATCACACTGACCCATCACACAGACCCATCATCACACTGACCCATCATTACACTGATCCATCATCACACTGACCCATCACACTGATCCATCATCACACTGACCCATCATCACAGTGACCCATCACACTGATCAATCATCACACTGACCCATCACACGGACACATCATTACAATGAACCATCATCACACTGACCCATCACACAGACCAATCATCACACTGACCCATCATCACACTGATCCATCATCACACTGACCCATCACACTGACCCATCATCACACTGACCCATCATCACACTCATCCATCATCACACTGACCCATCACACTGACCCATCATCACACTGACCCATCATCACACTCATCCATCATCACACTGACCCATCACACTGATCCATCATTACACTGATCCATCATCACACTGACCCATCACACTGATCCATCATCACACTGACCCATCATCACACTGACCCATCACACTGATCAATCATCACACTAACCCATCACACGGACACATCATTACAATGAACCATCATCACACTGACCCATCACACAGACCAATCATCACACTGACCCATCATCACACTGATCCATCATCACACTGACCCATCACACTAACCATCATCACACTGACCCATCACAATGACCCATCATCACACTGATCCATCATCACACTGACGCATCATCACACTGACACATCACACTGATCCATCATCACACTGTCCCATCACAATGACCTATCATCACACTGACACATCATCACTCTGACCCATCACACTGACACATGACACTGACCCATCATCACACTGTCCCATCACACTGACACATCACATTGACCAATCATCACACCGACCCATCGCACTGACCCATCACACTGACCCATCATCACACTGACCCATCATCACACTGATCCATCATACTGACCCATCATCACACTGACCCATCTCACTGACCCATCATCACACTCACCCACAATCACAGTGACCCATCACACTGACCCATCATCACACTGACCCATCTCACTGACCCATCATCACACTCACCCATAATCACACTGACCCATCATCACACTGACCAATCACACTGACCCATCATCACACTGACCCTTCATCAAACTGACCCATCATCACACTGACACATTACACTGACCCATCATCACACTGATCCATCACAATGAATCATCATCTACTGACCCATCATTACACTGACCCATCATCACACTGACGCATCACAATGACCCATCATCACACTGACCCATCATCACTCTGACCCATCACACTGACACATGACACTGACCCATCATCACACTGTCCCATCACACTGACCAATCACACTGACCCATCATCACACTGACCCATCATCACACTGACCCATCACACTGACCCTTCATCAAACTGACCCATCATCACACTGACCCATCACACTGACCCATCATCACACTGACCCATCACAATGACCCATCATCACACTGACCCATCATCACACTGACCCATCATCACACTGACCCATCACACTGACCCATCATCACACTGACCCATCACAATGACCCATCATCACACTGACCCATCACACTGACCCTTCATCAAACTGACCCATCATCACACTGACCCATCACACTGACCCATCATCACACTGACCCATCACAATGACCCATCATCACACTGACCCATCATCACACTGACCCATCACACTGACCCATCATCACACTGACCCATCACAATGACCCATCATCACACTGACCCATCATCACACTGACACATCATCACACGGACCCATCGTCAAACTGACCCATCATCACACTGACCCATCACACTGACCCTTCATCACACTGACCCATCATCACACTGACCCATCACATTGACCCATCATCACACTGACCCATCATCACACTGACCCATCACAATGACTCATCTTCACACTGACCCATCATCACACTCACCCATAATCACACAGAGCCATCGTTAAACTGACCCATCATCACACTGACACATCACACTGACCGATCGTCAAACTGACCCATCATCATACTGACACATCACACTGACCCATCATCACACTGACCCATTACACTGTTCCCTTCATCAAACTGACCTATCATCACACTGACCCATCACACTGACCCATCATCACACTGACCCATAACAATAACCCATCATCACACTGACCCATCATCACACTGACACATCATCACACGGAGCCATCGTCAAACTGACCCAGCATCACACTGACACATCACATTGACCCATCATCACACTGACCCATCACATTGACCCTTCATCAAACTGACCCATTATCACACTGACCCATCACACTGACCCATCATCATACTCACCCATAATCACAGTGACCCATCACACTGACCCATCATCACACTGACCCATCCCACTGACCCATCATCACACTCACCCATAATCACACTGACCCATCATCACACTGTCCCATCACACTGACACATCACACTGAACCATCATCACACTGACACATCACAATGTCCCATCATCACACTGACCCATCACATTGACCCATCATCACACTGACACATCATCACACTGACCCACCATCAAACTGACCCATCATCTCACTGACACATCACACTGACCCATCATCACACTGACCCATCATCACACTGACCCATCATCACTCTGACCCATCACACTGATCCATCATCACACTGTCCCATCACACTGACACATCACACTGACCCATCATCACACCGACCCATCGCACTGTCCCATCACACTGACCCATCATCACACTGACCCATCACACTGACCCATCATCACACTGATCCATCACACTGACCCATCACACTGACCCATCATCACACTGACACATCATAATGACCCATCATCACACTGACACATCATCACACTGACCGATCGTCAAACTGACCCATCATCACACTGATACATCACACTGACCCATCATCAGACTGTCCCATCACAGTGACACATCAAACTGACCCATCATCACACTGACACATCACACTGACCCATCATCACACTGACCCATCACAATGACCCATCATCACACCGACCCATCATCACACTGACACATCATCACACGGACCCATCGTCAAACTGACCCATCATCACACTGACCCATCACACTGACCCTTCATCACACTGACCCATCATCACACTGACCCATCACATTGACCCATCATCACACTGACCCATCATCACACTGACCCATCACAATGACTCATCTTCTCACTGACCCATCATCACACTTACCCATAATCACACGGAGCCATCGTTAAACTGACCCATCATCACACTGACACATCACACTGACCGATCGTCAAACTGACCCATCATCACACTGACACATCACACTGACCCATCATCACACTGACCCATCACACTGACCCTTCATCAAACTGACCTATCATCACACTGACCCATCACACTGACCCATCATCACACTGACCAATAACAATGACCCATCATCACACTGACCCATCATCACACTGACGCATCATCACACGGACCCATCGTCAAACTGACCCAGCATCACACTGACACATCACACTGACCCATCATCACACTGACCCATCACATTGACCCTTCATAAACTGACCCATCATCACACTGACCCATCACACTGACCCATCATCATACTCACCCATAATCACAGTGACCCATCACACTGACCCATCATCACACTGACCCATCCCACTGACCCATCATCACACTCACCCATAATCACACTGACCCATCATCACACTGTCCCATCACACTGACACATCACACTGAACCATCATCACACTGACACATCACAATGTCCCATCATCACACTGACCCATCACACTGACCCATCATCACACTGACACATCATCACACTGACCCATCATCAAACTGATCCATCATCTCACTGACACATCACACTGACCCATCATCACACTGACCCATCATCACACTGACACATCATCACTCTGACCCATCACACTGACACATGATACTGATCCATCATCACACTGTCCCATCACACTGACACATTACACTGATCCATCATCACACCGACCCATCGCACTGACCCATCACACTGACCCATCATCACACTGACCCATCACACTGATCCATCATCACACTGATCCATCACACTGACCCATCACACTGACCCATCATGACACTGACACATCATAATGACCCATCATCACACTGACACATCATCACACTGACCGATCGTCAAACTGACCCATCATCACACTGATACATCACACTGACCCATCATCAGACTGTCCCATCACAGTGACACATCACACTGAACCATCATCACACTGACACATCACAATGTCCCATCATCACACTGACCCATCACACTGACCCATCATCACACTGACACATCATCACACTGACCCACCATCAAACTGACCCATCATCTCACTGACACATCACACTGACCCATCATCACACTGACCCATCATCACACTGACCCATCATCACTCTGACCCATCACACTGATCCATCATCACACTGTCCCATCACACTGACACATCACACTGACCCATCATCACACCGACCCATCGCACTGTCCCATCACACTGACCCATCATCACACTGACCCATCACACTGACCCATCATCACACTGATCCATCACACTGACCCATCACACTGACCCATCATGACACTGACACATCATAATGACCCATCATCACACTGACACATCATCACACTGACCGATCGTCAAACTGACCCATCATCACACTGATACATCACACTGACCCATCATCAGACTGTCCCATCACAGTGACACATCAAACTGACCCATCATCACACTGACACATCACACTGACCCATCATCACACTGACCCATCACAATGACCCATCATCACACCGACCCATCATCACACTGACACATCATCACACGGACCCATCGTCAAACTGACCCATCATCACACTGACCCATCACACTGACCCTTCATCACACTGACCCATCATCACACTGACCCATCACATTGACCCATCATCACACTGACCCATCATCACACTGACCCATCACAATGACTCATCTTCTCACTGACCCATCATCACACTTACCCATAATCACACGGAGCCATCGTTAAACTGACCCATCATCACACTGACACATCACACTGACCGATCGTCAAACTGACCCATCATCACACTGACACATCACACTGACCCATCATCACACTGACCCATCACACTGACCCTTCATCAAACTGACCTATCATCACACTGACCCATCACACTGACCCATCATCACACTGACCAATAACAATGACCCATCATCACACTGACCCATCATCACACTGACGCATCATCACACGGACCCATCGTCAAACTGACCCAGCATCACACTGACACATCACACTGACCCATCATCACACTGACCCATCACATTGACCCTTCATAAACTGACCCATCATCACACTGACCCATCACACTGACCCATCATCATACTCACCCATAATCACAGTGACCCATCACACTGACCCATCATCACACTGACCCATCCCACTGACCCATCATCACACTCACCCATAATCACACTGACCCATCATCACACTGTCCCATCACACTGACACATCACACTGAACCATCATCACACTGACACATCACAATGTCCCATCATCACACTGACCCATCACACTGACCCATCATCACACTGACACATCATCACACTGACCCATCATCAAACTGATCCATCATCTCACTGACACATCACACTGACCCATCATCACACTGACCCATCATCACACTGACACATCATCACTCTGACCCATCACACTGACACATGATACTGATCCATCATCACACTGTCCCATCACACTGACACATTACACTGATCCATCATCACACCGACCCATCGCACTGACCCATCACACTGACCCATCATCACACTGACCCATCACACTGATCCATCATCACACTGATCCATCACACTGACCCATCACACTGACCCATCATGACACTGACACATCATAATGACCCATCATCACACTGACACATCATCACACTGACCGATCGTCAAACTGACCCATCATCACACTGATACATCACACTGACCCATCATCAGACTGTCCCATCACAGTGACACATCACACTGAACCATCATCACACTGACACATCACAATGTCCCATCATCACACTGACCCATCACACTGACCCATCATCACACTGACACATCATCACACTGACCCATCATCAAACTGACCCATCATCTCACTGATACATCACACTGACCCATCATCACACTGACCCATCATCACACTGACACATCATCACTCTGACCCATCACACTGACACATGATACTGATCCATCATCACACTGTCCCATCACACTGACACATTACACTGATCCATCATCACACCGACCCATCGCACTGACCCATCACATTGACCCATCATCACACTGACCCATCACACTGATCCATCATCACACTGATCCATCACACTGACCCATCACACTGACCCATCATGACACTGACACATCATAATGACCCATCATCACACTGACACATCATCACACTGACCGATCGTCAAACTGACCCATCATCACACTGATACATCACACTGACCCATCATCAGACTGTCCCATCACAGTGACACATCACACTGAACCATCATCACACTAACACAGCACAATGTCCAATCATCACACTGACCCATCACAATGACCCATCATCACACTGACCCATCATCACACTGACACATCATCACACTGACCCTTCATCAAGATGACCCATCATCACACTGACCCATCACATTGACCCATCATCACACTGACCCATCATCACACTGACCCATCACAATGACTCATCTTCTCACTGACCCATCATCACACTCACCCATAATCACACGGAGCCATCGTTAAACTGACCCATCATCACACTGACACATCACACTGACCGATCGTCAAACTGACCCATCATCACACTGACACATCACACTGACCCATCATCACACTGACCCATCACACTGACCCTTCATCAAACTGACCTATCATCACACTGACCCATCACACTGACCCATCATCACACTGACCAATAACAATGACCCATCATCACACTGACCCATCATCACACTGACGCATCATCACACGGACCCATCGTCAAACTGACCCAGCATCACACTGACACATCACACTGACCCATCATCACACTGACCCATCACATTGACCCTTCATCAAACTGACCCATCATCACACTGACCCATCACACTGACCCATCATCATACTCACCCATAATCACAGTGACCCATCACACTGACCCATCATCACACTGACCCATCCCACTGACCCATCATCACACTCACCCATAATCACACTGACCCATCATCACACTGTCCCATCACACTGACACATCACACTGAACCATCATCACACTGACACATCACAATGTCCCATCATCACACTGACCCATCACACTGACCCATCATCACACTGACACATCATCACACTGACCCATCATCAAACTGACCCATCATCTCACTGACACATCACACTGACCCATCATCACACTGACCCATCATCACACTGACACATCATCACTCTGACCCATCACACTGACACATGATACTGATCCATCATCACACTGTCCCATCACACTGACACATTACACTGATCCATCATCACACCGACCCATCGCACTGACCCATCACACTGACCCATCATCACATTGACCCATCACACTGATCCATCATCACACTGATCCATCACACTGACCCATCACACTGACCCATCATGACACTGACACATCATAATGACCCATCATTACACTGACACATCATCACACTGACCGATCGTCAAACTGACCCATCATCACACTGATACATCACACTGACCCATCATCAGACTGTCCCATCACAGTGACACATCACACTGAACCATCATCACACTGACACATCACAATGTCCCATCATCACACTGACCCATCACACTGACCCATCATCACACTGACACATCATCACACTGACTCATCATCAAACTGACCCATCATCTCACTGACACATCACACTGACCCATCATCACACTGACCCATCATCACACTGACACATCATCACTCTGACCCATCACACTGACACACGATACTGATCCATCATCACACTGTCCCATCACACTGACACATTACACTGATCCATCATCACACCGACCCATCGCACTGACCCATCACACTGACCCATCATCACACTGACCCATCACACTGATCCATCATCACACTGATCCATCACACTGACCCATCACACTGACCCATCATGACACTGACACATCATAATGACCCATCATCACACTGACACATCATCACACTGACCGATCGTCAAACTGACCCATCATCACACTGATACATCACACTGACCCATCATCAGACTGTCCCATCACAGTGACACATCACACTGAACCATCATCACACTAACACAGCACAATGTCCAATCATCACACTGACCCATCACAATGACCCATCATCACACTGACCCATCATCACACTGACACATCATCACACTGACCCTTCATCAAGATGACCCATCATCACACTGACCCATCACACTGACCCATCATCATACTCACCCATAATCACAGTGACCCATCACACAGACCCATCATCACACTGACCCATCCCACTGACCCATCATCACACTGACCCATCACACTGACCCATCATCACACTGACCCATCACAGTTACCCATCATCACACTGACCCATCACACTGACACATCACCACACTGACCCATCATCACACTGACCCATCACCACACTGACGCATCATCACACTGACTCATCATCACACTGACCCATCACACGGACACATCATTACAATGAACCATCATCACACTGACCCATCACACAGACCCATCATCACACTGACCCATCATTACACTGATCCATCATCACACTGACCCATCACACTGATCCATCATCACACTGACCCATCATCACAGTGACCCATCACACTGATCAATCATCACACTGACCCATCACACGGACACATCATTACAATGAACCATCATCACACTGACCCATCACACAGACCAATCATCACACTGACCCATCATCACACTGATCCATCATCACACTGACCCATCACACTGACCCATCATCACACTGACCCATCATCACACTCATCCATCATCACACTGACCCATCACACTGACCCATCATCACACTGACCCATCATCACACTCATCCATCATCACACTGACCCATCACACTGATCCATCATTACACTGATCCATCATCACACTGACCCATCACACTGATCCATCATCACACTGACCCATCATCACACTGACCCATCACACTGATCAATCATCACACTAACCCATCACACGGACACATCATTACAATGAACCATCATCACACTGACCCATCACACAGACCAATCATCACACTGACCCATCATCACACTGATCCATCATCACACTGACCCATCACACTGACCCATCATCACACTGATCCATCATCACACTGACCCATCACACTGATCCATCATCACACTGACCCATCATCACACTGACCCATCACACTGATCCATCATCACACTGACCCATCACACTGACTCATCATCACACTGACCCATCACACTGATCCATCATTACACTGACCCATCCTCACACTGATCCATCATCACACTGACCATCACACTGATCCATCATCACACTGACCCATCATCACACTGACACATCACACTGACCCATCATCACACTGACCCATCACACTGACACATCATCACACTGACCCATCATCACACTGAACCCTCACACGGACCCATCATCACAATGAACCATTATTACACTGACCTATCATCACACTGTTCCATCATCACACTGACCCATCACAGTGACCCATCATCACACTGACCCATCATCACACTGACCAATCACACTGACCCATCATCACACTGACACATCATCACACTGACCCCTCATCACACTGACCCATCAACACACTGACCCATCACATTGACCCATCATCACACTAACCCATCATCACACTGACCCATCACAATGACCCATCTTCACACTGACCCATCATCACACTCACCCATAATCACACGGAGCCATCGTTAAACTGACCCATCATCACACTGACACATCACACTGACCCATCGTCAAACTGACCCATCATCACACTGACACATCACACTGACCCATCATCACACTGACCCATCACACTGACCCTTCATCAAACTGACCCATCATCACACTGACCCATCATCACACTGACCCATCATCACACTGACCCATCACACTGACCCATCATCACACTGACCCATCATCACACTGACCCATCACACTGACCCTTCATCAAACTGACCCATCATCACACTGACACATTACACTGACCCATCATCACACTGATCCATCACAATGACCCATCATCTACTGACCCATCATTACACTGACCCATCATCACACTGACGCATCACAATGACCCATCATCACACTGACCCATCATCACTCTGACCCATCACACTGACACATGACACTGACCCATCATCACACTGTCCCATCACACTGACACATCACATTGACCAATCATCACACCGACCCATCGCACTGACCCATCACACTGACCCATCATCACACTGACCCATCATCACACTGACCCATCACACTGACCCATCATCACACTGACCCATCTCACTGACCCATCATCACACTCACCCATAATCACAGTGACCCATCTCACTGACCCATCATCACACTCACCCATAATCACATTGACCCATCATCACACTGACCAATCACACTGACCCATCATCACACTGACCCATCATCACACTGACCCATCACACTGACCCTTCATCAAACTGACCCATCATCACACTGACCCATCACACTGACCCATCATCACACTGACCCATCATCACACTGACCCATCACACTGACCCATCATCACACTGACCCATCACAATGACCCATCATCACACTGACCCATCATCACACTGACACATCATCACACGGACCCATCGTCAAACTGACCCATCATCACACTGACCCATCACACTGACCCTTCATCACACTGACCCATCATCACACTGACCCATCACATTGACCCATCATCACACTGACCCATCATCACACTGACCCATCACAATGACTCATCTTCACACTGACCCATCATCACACTCACCCATAATCACACAGAGCCATCGTTAAACTGACCCATCATCACATTGAAACATCACACTGACCGATCGTCAAACTGACCCATCATCATACTGACACATCACACTGACCCATCATCACACTGACCCATTACACTGTTCCCTTCATCAAACTGACCTATCATCACACTGACCCATCACACTGACCCATCATCACACTGACCCATAACAATAACCCATCATCACACTGACCCATCATCACACTGACACATCATCACACGGACCCATCGTCAAACTGACCCAGCATCACACTGACACATCACATTGACCCATCATCACACTGACCCATCACATTGACCCTTCATCAAACTGACCCATCATCACACTGACCCATCACACTGACCCATCATCATACTCACCCATAATCACAGTGACCCATCACACTGACCCATCATCACACTGACCCATCCCACTGACCCATCAGCACACTCACCCATAATCACACTGACCCATCATCACACTGTCCCATCACACTGACACATCACACTGAACCATCATCACACTGACACATCACAATGTCCCATCATCACACTGACCCATCACACTGACCCATCATCACACTGACACATCATCACACTGACCTATCATCAAACTGACCCATCATCTCACTGACACATCACACTGACCCATCATCACACTGACCCATCATCACACTGACCCATCATCACTCTGACCCATCACACTGACACATGACACTGATCCATCATCACACTGTCCCATCACACTGACACATCACACTGACCCATCATCACACCGACCCATCGCACTGACCCATCACACTGACCCATCATCACACTGACCCATCACACTGACCCATCATCACACTGATCCATCACACTGACCCATCACACTGACCCATCATGACACTGACACATCATAATGACCCATCATCACACTGACACATCATCACACTGACCGATCGTCAAACTGACCCATCATCACACTGATACATCACACTGACCCATCATCAGACTGTCCCATCACAGTGACACATCAAACTGACCCATCATCACACTGCCCATCACACTGACCCATCATCACACTGACCCATCACAATGACCCATCATCACACCGACCCATCATCACACTGACACATCATCACACGGACCCATCGTCAAACTGACCCATCATCACACTGACCCATCACACTGACCCTTCATCACACTGACCCATCATCACACTGACCCATCACATTGACCCATCATCACACTGACCCATCATCACACTGACCCATCACAATGACTCATCTTCTCACTGACCCATCATCACACTCACCCATAATCACACGGAGCCATCGTTAAACTGACCCATCATCACACTGACACATCACACTGACCCATCATCACACTGACCCATCACACTGACCCTTCATCAAACTGACCTATCATCACACTGACCCATCACACTGACCCATCATCACACTGACCAATAACAATGACCCATCATCACACTGACCCATCATCACACTGACGCATCATCACACGGACCCATCGTCAAACTGACCCAGCATCACACTGACACATCACACTGACCCATCATCACACTGACCCATCACATTGACCCTTCATCAAACTGACCCATCATCACACTGACCCATCACACTGACCCATCATCATACTCACCCATAATCACAGTGACCCATCACACTGACCCATCATCACACTGACCCATCCCACTGACCCATCATCACACTCACCCATAATCACACTGACCCATCATCACACTGTCCCATCACACTGACACATCACACTGAACCATCATCACACTGACACATCACAATGTCCCATCATCACACTGACCCATCACACTGACCCATCATCACACTGACACATCATCACACTGACCCATCATCAAACTGACCCATCATCTCACTGACACATCACACTGACCCATCATCACACTGACCCATCATCACACTGACACATCATCACTCTGACCCATCACACTGACACATGATACTGATCCATCATCACACTGTCCCATCACACTGACACATTACACTGATCCATCATCACACCGACCCATCGCACTGACCCATTACACTGACCCATCATCACACTGACCCATCACACTGATCCATCATCACACTGATCCATCACACTGACCCATCACACTGACCCATCATGACACTGACACATCATAATGACCCATCATCACACTGACACATCATCACACTGACCGATCGTCAAACTGACCCATCATCACACTGATACATCACACTGACCCATCATCAGACTGTCCCATCACAGTGACACATCACACTGAACCATCATCACACTGACACATCATAATGTCCCATCATCAAACTGACCCATCATCTCACTGACACATCACACTGACCCATCATCACACTGACCCATCATCACACTGACCCATCATCACACTGACCCATCACACTGACCCATCATCACACTGACCCATCATCACACTCATCCATCACACTGACCCATCATCACACTGACCCATCATCACACTCATCCATCATCACACTGACCCATCACACTGATCCATCATTACACTGATCCATCATCACACTGACCCATCACACTGATCCAGCATCACACTGACCCATCATCACACTGACCCATCACACTGATCAATCATCACACTAACCCATCACACTGACCCATCATCACTCTGACCCATCACACTGACACATGACACTGATCCATCATCACACTGTCCCATCACACTGACACATCACACTGACCCATCATCACACCGACCCATCGCACTGACCCATCACACTGACCCATCATCACACTGACCCATCACACTGACCCATCATCACACTGATCCATCACACTGACCCATCACACTGACCCATCATGACACTGACACATCATAATGACCCATCATCACACTGACACATCATCACACTGACCGATCGTCAAACTGACCCATCATCACACTGATACATCACACTGACCCATCATCAGACTGTCCCATCACAGTGACACATCAAACTGACCCATCATCACACTGCCCATCACACTGACCCATCATCACACTGACCCATCACAATGACCCATCATCACACCGACCCATCATCACACTGACACATCATCACACGGACCCATCGTCAAACTGACCCATCATCACACTGACCCATCACACTGACCCTTCATCACACTGACCCATCATCACACTGACCCATCACATTGACCCATCATCACACTGACCCATCATCACACTGACCCATCACAATGACTCATCTTCTCACTGACCCATCATCACACTCACCCATAATCACACGGAGCCATCGTTAAACTGACCCATCATCACACTGACACATCACACTGACCCATCATCACACTGACCCATCACACTGACCCTTCATCAAACTGACCTATCATCACACTGACCCATCACACTGACCCATCATCACACTGACCAATAACAATGACCCATCATCACACTGACCCATCATCACACTGACGCATCATCACACGGACCCATCGTCAAACTGACCCAGCATCACACTGACACATCACACTGACCCATCATCACACTGACCCATCACATTGACCCTTCATCAAACTGACCCATCATCACACTGACCCATCACACTGACCCATCATCATACTCACCCATAATCACAGTGACCCATCACACTGACCCATCATCACACTGACCCATCCCACTGACCCATCATCACACTCACCCATAATCACACTGACCCATCATCACACTGTCCCATCACACTGACACATCACACTGAACCATCATCACACTGACACATCACAATGTCCCATCATCACACTGACCCATCACACTGACCCATCATCACACTGACACATCATCACACTGACCCATCATCAAACTGACCCATCATCTCACTGACACATCACACTGACCCATCATCACACTGACCCATCATCACACTGACACATCATCACTCTGACCCATCACACTGACACATGATACTGATCCATCATCACACTGTCCCATCACACTGACACATTACACTGATCCATCATCACACCGACCCATCGCACTGACCCATTACACTGACCCATCATCACACTGACCCATCACACTGATCCATCATCACACTGATCCATCACACTGACCCATCACACTGACCCATCATGACACTGACACATCATAATGACCCATCATCACACTGACACATCATCACACTGACCGATCGTCAAACTGACCCATCTTCACACTGATACATCACACTGACCCATCATCAGACTGTCCCATCACAGTGACACATCACACTGAACCATCATCACACTGACACATCATAATGTCCCATCATCAAACTGACCCATCATCTCACTGACACATCACACTGACCCATCATCACACTGACCCATCATCACACTGACCCATCATCACACTGACCCATCACACTGACCCATCATCACACTGACCCATCATCACACTCATCCATCATCACACTGACCCATCATCACACTGACCCATCATCACACTCATCCATCATCACACTGACCCATCACACTGATCCATCATTACACTGATCCATCATCACACTGACCCATCACACTGATCCATCATCACACTGACCCATCATCACACTGACCCATCACACTGATCAATCATCACACTAACCCATCACACGGACACATCATTACAATGAACCATCATCACACTGACCCATCACACAGACCAATCATCACACTGACCCATCATCACACTGATCCATCATCACACTGACCCATCACACTGACCCATCATCACACTGATCCATCATCACACTGACCCATCACACTGATCCATCATCACACTGACCCATCATCACACTGACCCATCACACTGATCCATCATCACACTGACCCATCACACTGACTCATTATCACACTGACCCATCACACTGATCCATCATCACACTGACCCATCCTCACACTGATCCATCATCACACTGACCATCACACTGATCCATCATCACACTGACCCATCATCACACTGACCCATCACACTGACCCATCATCACACTGACCCATCACACTGACACATCATCACACTGACCCATCATCACACTGAACCCTCACACGGACCCATCATCACAATGAACCATTATTACACTGACCTATCATCACACTGTTCCATCATCACACTGACCCATCACAGTGACCCATCATCACACTGACCCATCATCACACTGACCAATCACACTGACCCATCATCACACTGACACATCATCACACTGACCCCTCATCACACTGACCCATCAACACACTGACCCATCACATTGACCCATCATCACACTAACCCATCATCACACTGACCCATCACAATGACCCATCTTCACACTGACCCATCATCACACTCACCCATAATCACACGGAGCCATCGTTAAACTGACCCATCATCACACTGACACATCACACTGACCATCGTCAAACTGACCCATCATCACACTGACACATCACACTGACCCATCATCACACTGACCCATCACACTGACCCTTCATCAAACTGACCCATCATCACACTGACCCATCATCACACAGACCCATCATCACACTGACCCATCACACTGACTCATCATCACACTGACCCATCACACTGACCCTTCATCAAACTGACCCATCATCACACTGACACATTACACTGACCCATCATCACACTGATCCATCACAATGACCCATCATCTACTGACCCATCATTACACTGACCCATCATCACACTGACGCATCACAATGACCCATCATCACACTGACCCATCATCACTCTGACCCATCACACTGACACATGACACTGACCCATCATCACACTGTCCCATCACACTGACACATCACATTGACCAATCATCACACCGACCCATCGCACTGACCCATCACACTGACCCATCATCACACTGACCCATCACACTGACCCATCATCACACTGACCCATCTCACTGACCCATCATCACACTCACCCATAATCACAGTGACCCATCTCACTGACCCATCATCACACTCACCCATAATCACATTGACCCATCATCACACTGACCAATCACACTGACCCATCATCACACTGACCCATCATCACACTGACCCATCACACTGACCCTTCATCAAACTGACCCATCATCACACTGACCCATCACACTTACCCATCATCACACTGACCCATCATCACACTGACCCATCATCACACTGACCCATCACACTGACCCATCATCACACTGACCCATCACAATGACCCATCATCACACTGACCCATCATCACACTGACACATCATCACACGGACCCATCGTCAAACTGACCCATCATCACACTGACCCATCACACTGACCCTTCATCACACTGACCCATCATCACACTGACCCATCACATTGACCCATCATCACACTGACCCATCATCACACTGACCCATCACAATGACTCATCTTCACACTGACCCATCATCACACTCACCCATAATCACACAGAGCCATCGTTAAACTGACCCATCATCACATTGACACATCACACTGACCGATCGTCAAACTGACCCATCATCATACTGACACATCACACTGACCCATCATCACACTGACCCATTACACTGTTCCCTTCATCAAACTGACCTATCATCACACTGACCCATCACACTGACCCATCATCACACTGACCCATAACAATAACCCATCATCACACTGACCCATCATCACACTGACACATCATCACACGGACCCATCGTCAAACTGACCCAGCATCACACTGACACATCACATTGACCCATCATCACACTGACCCATCACATTGACCCTTCATCAAACTGACCCATCATCACACTGACCCATCACACTGACCCATCATCATACTCACCCATAATCACAGTGACCCATCACACTGACCCATCATCACACTGACCCATCCCACTGACCCATCATCACACTCACCCATAATCACACTGACCCATCATCACACTGTCCCATCACACTGACACATCACACTGAACCATCATCACACTGACACATCACAATGTCCCATCATCACACTGACCCATCACACTGACCCATCATCACACTGACACATCATCACACTGACCTATCATCAAACTGACCCATCATCTCACTGACACATCACACTGACCCATCATCACACTGACCCATCATCACACTGACCCATCATCACTCTGACCCATCACACTGACACATGACACTGATCCATCATCACACTGTCCCATCACACTGACACATCACACTGACCCATCATCACACCGACCCATCGCACTGACCCATCACACTGACCCATCATCACACTGACCCATCACACTGACCCATCATCACACTGATCCATCACACTGACCCATCACACTGACCCATCATGACACTGACACATCATAATGACCCATCATCACACTGACACATCATCACACTGACCGATCGTCAAACTGACCCATCATCACACTGATACATCACACTGACCCATCATCAGACTGTCCCATCACAGTGACACATCAAACTGACCCATCATCACACTGACCCATCACACTGACCCATCATCACACTGACCCATCACAATGACCCATCATCACACCGACCCATCATCACACTGACACATCATCACACGGACCCATCGTCAAACTGACCCATCATCACACTGACCCATCACACTGACCCTTCATCACACTGACCCATCATCACACTGACCCATCACATTGACCCTTCATCAAACTGACCCATCATCACACTGACCCATCACACTGACCCATCATCATACTCACCCATAATCACAGTGACCCATCACACTGACCCATCATCACACTGACCCATCCCACTGACCCATCATCACACTCACCCATAATCACACTGACCCATCATCACACTGTCCCATCACACTGACACATCACACTGAACCATCATCACACTGACACATCACAATGTCCCATCATCACACTGACCCATCACACTGACCCATCATCACACTGACACATCATCACACTGACCCATCATCAAACTGACCCATCATCTCACTGACACATCACACTGACCCATCATCACACTGACCCATCATCACACTGACACATCATCAATCTGACCCATCACACTGACACATGATACTGATCCATCATCACACTGTCCCATCACACTGACACATTACACTGATCCATCATCACACCGACCCATCGCACTGACCCATCACACTGACCCATCATCACACTGACCCATCACACTGATCCATCATCACACTGATCCATCACACTGACCCATCACACTGACCCATCATGACACTGACACATCATAATGACCCATCATCACACTGACACATCATCACACTGACCGATCGTCAAACTGACCCATCATCACACTGATACATCACACTGACCCATCATCAGACTGTCCCATCACAGTGACACATCACACTGAACCATCATCACACTGACACATCACAATGTCCCATCATCACACTGACCCATCACACTGACCCATCATCACACTGACACATCATCACACTGACTCATCATCAAACTGACCCATCATCTCACTGACACATCACACTGACCCATCATCACACTGACCCATCATCACACTGACACATCATCACTCTGACCCATCACACTGACACATTACACTGATCCATCATCACACCGACCCATCGCACTGACCCATCACACTGACCCATCATCACACTGACCCAGCACAATGATCCATCATCACACTGATCCATCACACTGACCCATCATCACACTGACCCATCATCACACTGACACATCATCACACTGACCCTTCATCAAGATGACCCATCATCACACTGACCCATCACACTGACCCATCATCATACTCACCCATAATCACAGTGACCCATCACACAGACCCATCATCACACTGACCCATCCCACTGACCCATCATCACACTGACCCATCACACTGACCCATCATCACACTGACCCATCACAGTTACCCATCATCACACTGACCCATCACACTGACACATCACCACACTGACCCATCATCACACTGACCCATCACCACACTGACGCATCATCACACTGACTCATCATCACACTGACCCATCACACGGACACATCATTACAATGAACCATCATCACACTGACCCATCACACAGACCCATCATCACACTGACCCATCATTACACTGATCCATCATCACACTGACCCATCACACTGATCCATCATCACACTGACCCATCATCACAGTGACCCATCACACTGATCAATCATCACACTGACCCATCACACAGACACATCATTACAATGAACCATCATCACACTGACCCATCACACAGACCAATCATCACACTGACCCATCATCACACTGATCCATCATCACACTGACCCATCACACTGACCCATCATCACACTGACCTATCATCAAACTGACCCATCATCTCACTGACACATCACACTGACCCATCATCACACTGACCCATCATCACACTGACCCATCATCACTCTGACCCATCACACTGACACATGACACTGATCCATCATCACACTGTCCCATCACACTGACACATCACACTGACCCATCATCACACCGACCCATCGCACTGACCCATCACACTGACCCATCATCACACTGACCCATCACACTGACCCATCATCACACTGATCCATCACACTGACCCATCACACTGACCCATCATGACACTGACACATCATAATGACCCATCATCACACTGACACATCATCACACTGACCGATCGTCAAACTGACCCATCATCACACTGATACATCACACTGACCCATCATCAGACTGTCCCATCACAGTGACACATCAAACTGACCCATCATCACACTGACCCATCACACTGACCCATCATCACACTGACCCATCACAATGACCCATCATCACACCGACCCATCATCACACTGACACATCATCACACGGACCCATCGTCAAACTGACCCATCATCACACTGACCCATCACACTGACCCTTCATCACACTGACCCATCATCACACTGACCCATCACATTGACCCTTCATCAAACTGACCCATCATCACACTGACCCATCACACTGACCCATCATCATACTCACCCATAATCACAGTGACCCATCACACTGACCCATCATCACACTGACCCATCCCACTGACCCATCATCACACTCACCCATAATCACACTGACCCATCATCACACTGTCCCATCACACTGACACATCACACTGAACCATCATCACACTGACACATCACAATGTCCCATCATCACACTGACCCATCACACTGACCCATCATCACACTGACACATCATCACACTGACCCATCATCAAACTGACCCATCATCTCACTGACACATCACACTGACCCATCATCACACTGACCCATCATCACACTGACACATCATCAATCTGACCCATCACACTGACACATGATACTGATCCATCATCACACTGTCCCATCACACTGACACATTACACTGATCCATCATCACACCGACCCATCGCACTGACCCATCACACTGACCCATCATCACACTGACCCATCACACTGATCCATCATCACACTGATCCATCACACTGACCCATCACACTGACCCATCATGACACTGACACATCATAATGACCCATCATCACACTGACACATCATCACACTGACCGATCGTCAAACTGACCCATCATCACACTGATACATCACACTGACCCATCATCAGACTGTCCCATCACAGTGACACATCACACTGAACCATCATCACACTGACACATCACAATGTCCCATCATCACACTGACCCATCACACTGACCCATCATCACACTGACACATCATCACACTGACTCATCATCAAACTGACCCATCATCTCACTGACACATCACACTGACCCATCATCACACTGACCCATCATCACACTGACACATCATCACTCTGACCCATCACACTGACACATTACACTGATCCATCATCACACCGACCCATCGCACTGACCCATCACACTGACCCATCATCACACTGACCCAGCACAATGATCCATCATCACACTGATCCATCACACTGACCCATCATCACACTGACCCATCATCACACTGACACATCATCACACTGACCCTTCATCAAGATGACCCATCATCACACTGACCCATCACACTGACCCATCATCATACTCACCCATAATCACAGTGACCCATCACACAGACCCATCATCACACTGACCCATCCCACTGACCCATCATCACACTGACCCATCACACTGACCCATCATCACACTGACCCATCACAGTTACCCATCATCACACTGACCCATCACACTGACACATCACCACACTGACCCATCATCACACTGACCCATCACCACACTGACGCATCATCACACTGACTCATCATCACACTGACCCATCACACGGACACATCATTACAATGAACCATCATCACACTGACCCATCACACAGACCCATCATCACACTGACCCATCATTACACTGATCCATCATCACACTGACCCATCACACTGATCCATCATCACACTGACCCATCATCACAGTGACCCATCACACTGATCAATCATCACACTGACCCATCACACAGACACATCATTACAATGAACCATCATCACACTGACCCATCACACAGACCAATCATCACACTGACCCATCATCACACTGATCCATCATCACACTGACCCATCACACTGACCCATCATCACACTGACCCATCATCACACTCATCCATCATCACACTGACCCATCACACTGACCCATCATCACACTGACCCATCATCACACTCATCCATCATCACACTGACCCATCACACTGATCCATCATTACACTGATCCATCATCACACTGACCCATCATCACACTGACCCATCACACTGATCAATCATCACACTGACCCATCACACGGACACATCATCACACAGACCAATCATCACACTGACCCATCATCACACTGATCCATCATCACACTGACCCATCACACTGACCCATCATCACACTGATCCATCATCACACTGACCCATCACACTGATCCATCATCACACTGACCCATCATCACACTGACCCATCACACTGATCCATCATCACACTGACCCATCACACTGACTCATCATCACACTGACCCATCACACTGATCCATCATCACACTGACCCATCCTCACACTGATCCATCATCACACTGACCATCACACTGATCCATCATCACACTGACCCATCATCACACTGACCCATCACACTGACCCATCATCACACTGACCCATCACACTGACACATCATCACACAGACCCATCATCACACTGAACCCTCACACGGACCCATCATCACAATGAACCATTATTACACTGACCTATCATCACACTGTTCCATCATCACACTGACCCATCACAGTGACCCATCATCACACTGACCCATCATCACACTGACCAATCATACTGACCCATCATCACACTGACCCATCATCACACTGACCCATCACACTGACCCTTCATCAAACTGACCCATCATCAATCTGACCCATCACACTGACCCATCATCACACTGACCCATCACAATGACCCATCATCACACTGACCCATCATCACACTGACACATCATCACACTGACCCTTCATCACACTGACCCATCATCACACTGACCCATCACATTGACTCATCATCACACTAACCCATCATCACACTGGCCCATCACAATGACCCATCTTCACACTGACCCATCATCACACTCACCCATAATCACACGGAGCCATCGTTAAACTGACTCTTCATCACACTGACACATCACACTGACCCATCGTCAAACTGACCCATCATCACAATGACACATCACACTGACCCATCATCACACTGACCCATCACACTGACCCTTCATCAAACTGACCCATCATCACACTGACCCATCATCACACTGACCCATCACACTGACCCATCATCACACTGACCCATCACACTGACACATCATCACACTGACCCATCATCACACTGACCCCTCACACGGACCCATCATCACAATGAACCATCATCACACTGACCTATCATCACACTGTTCCATCATCACACTGACCCATCACACTGATCCATCATCACACTGACGCATCATCACACTGACCCATCACACTGACCCATCATCACACTGACCCATCATCACACTGACACATTACACTGACCCATCATCACACTGACCCATCATCACACTGACCCATCACACAGACCCATCACACTGACACATCACACTGACCAATCATCACACTGACCCATCACACTGACCCATCATCACACTGACCCATCACACTGACCCATCATCACACTGACCGATCACAATGACCCATAATCACACTGACCCATCATCACACTGACCCATCACACTGACTCATCACCACACTGACCCATCATCACACTGACCCATCACCGCACTGACATATCATCACACTGACCCATCATCACACTGACGCATCACACTGACCCATCATCACACTGACCCATCATCACACTGACCCATCATCACACTCATCCATCATCACACTGACCCATCACAATGATCCATCATCACACTGACCCATCATCACACTGACCCATCATCACACTGACCCATCACCACACTGATGCATCATCACACTGACCCATCATCACACTGAACCATCACACTGACACATCATCACACTGACCCATCATCACACTGACCCATCACACGGACACATCATTACAATGAACCATCATTACACTGACCCATCACACTGACCCATCATCACACTGACCCATCATCACACTGATCCATCATCACACTGACCCATCACACTGATCCATCATCACACTGACCCATCCTCACACTGATCCATCATCACACTGACCCATCGCACTGATCCATCATCACACTGACCTATCATCACACTGACCCATCACACTGACCCATCCTCACACTGATCCATCATCACACTGACCCATCACAGTGACACATCATCACACTGACCCATCATCACACTGACCCCTCACACGAATCCATCATCACAATGAACCATCATCACACTGACCCATCACACTGATGCATCATCACACTGACCCATCATCACACTGACCCATCACACTGACCCATCATCACACTGACCCATCATCACACTGACCCCTCACACGGACCCATCATCACAATGAACCATCATCACACTGACCTATCATCACACTGACCAATCATCACACTGACCCATCACACTGACCCATCATCACACTGACCCATCACACTGACCCATCATCACACTGACCGATCACAATGACCCATAATCACACTGACCCATCATCACACTGACCCATCACACTGACTCATCACCACACTGACCCATCATCACACTGACCCATCACCGCACTGACATATCATCACACTGACCCATCATCACACTGACGCATCACACTGACCCATCATCACACTGACCCATCATCACACTGACCCATCATCACACTCATCCATCATCACACTGACCCATCACAATGATCCATCATCACACTGACCCATCATCACACTGACCCATCATCACACTGACCCATCACCACACTGATGCATCATCACACTGACCCATCATCACACTGAACCATCACACTGACACATCATCACACTGACCCATCATCACACTGACCCATCACACGGACACATCATTACAATGAACCATCATTACACTGACCCATCACACTGACCCATCATCACACTGACCCATCATCACACTGATCCATCATCACACTGACCCATCACACTGATCCATCATCACACTGACCCATCCTCACACTGATCCATCATCACACTGACCCATCGCACTGATCCATCATCACACTGACCTATCATCACACTGACCCATCACACTGACCCATCCTCACACTGATCCATCATCACACTGACCCATCACAGTGACACATCATCACACTGACCCATCATCACACTGACCCCTCACACGAATCCATCATCACAATGAACCATCATCACACTGACCCATCACACTGATGCATCATCACACTGACCCATCATCACACTGACCCATCACACTGACCCATCATCACACTGACCCATCATCACACTGACCCCTCACACGGACCCATCATCACAATGAACCATCATCACACTGACCTATCATCACACTGTTCCATCATCACACTGACCCATCACACTGATCCATCATCACACTGACGCATCATCACACTGACCCATCACACTGACCCATCATCACACTGACCCATCATCACACTGACACATTACACTGACCCATCATCACACTGACCCATCATCACACTGACCCATCACACAGACCCATCACACTGACACATCACACTGACCAATCATCACACTGACCCATCACACTGACCCATCATCACACTGACCCATCACACTGACCCATCATCACACTGACCGATCACAATGACCCATAATCACACTGACCCATCATCACACTGACCCATCACACTGACACATCACACTGACCAATCATCACACTGACCCATCACACTGACCCATCATCACACTGACCCATCACACTGACCCATCATCACACTGACCGATCACAATGACCCATAATCACACTGACCCATCATCACACTGACCCATCACACTGACTCATCACCACACTGACCCATCATCACACTGACCCATCACCGCACTGACATATCATCACACTGACCCATCATCACACTGACGCATCACACTGACCCATCATCACACTGACCCATCATCACACTGACCCATCATCACACTCATCCATCATCACACTGACCCATCACAATGATCCATCATCACACTGACCCATCATCACACTGACCCATCATCACACTGACCCATCACCACACTGATGCATCATCACACTGACCCATCATCACACTGAACCATCACACTGACACATCATCACACTGACCCATCATCACACTGACCCATCACACGGACACATCATTACAATGAACCATCATTACACTGACCCATCACACTGACCCATCATCACACTGACCCATCATCACACTGATCCATCATCACACTGACCCATCACACTGATCCATCATCACACTGACCCATCCTCACACTGATCCATCATCACACTGACCCATCGCACTGATCCATCATCACACTGACCTATCATCACACTGACCCATCACACTGACCCATCCTCACACTGATCCATCATCACACTGACCCATCACAGTGACACATCATCACACTGACCCATCATCACACTGACCCCTCACACGAATCCATCATCACAATGAACCATCATCACACTGACCCATCACACTGATGCATCATCACACTGACCCATCATCACACTGACCCATCACACTGACCCATCATCACACTGACCCATCATCACACTGACCCATCATCACACTGACCCATCACCACACTGACCCATCATCACACTGACCCATCATCACACTGACCCCTCACACGGACCCATCATCACAATGAACCATCATCACACTGACCTATCATCACACTGTTCCATCATCACACTGACCCATCACACTGATCCATCATCACACTGACGCATCATCACACTGACCCATCACACTGACCCATCCTCACACTGATCCATCATCACACTGACCCATCACAGTGACACATCATCACACTGACCCATCATCACACTGACCCCACACACGAATCCATCATCACAATGAACCATCATCACACTGACCCATCACACTGATGCATCATCACACTGACCCATCATCACACTGACCCATCACACTGACCCATCATCACACTGACCCATCATCACACTGACCCATCATCACACTGACCCATCATCACACTGACCCATCACACTGACCCATCATCACACTGACCCATCACACTGACACATCATCACACTGACCCATCATCACACTGACCCCTCACACGGACCCATCATCACAATGAACCATCATCACACTGACCTATCATCACACTGTTCCATCATCACACTGACCCATCACACTGATCCATCATCACACTGACCCATCATCACACTGATCCATCACACTGACCCATCATCACACTGACCCATCATCACACTGACCCATCACCACACTGACCCATCACACTGACACATCACACTGACCCATCATCACACTGACCCATCACACTGACCCATCATCACACTGACCCATCACACTGATACATCATCACACTGACCCATAATCACACTGACCCATCATACTGACACATGCTCACACTGACCCATCAAAACACTGACCCATCACACTGACACATCACCACAGTGACCCATCATCACACTGACCCATCACACTGACACATCACCACACTGACCCATCATCACACTGACCCATCACCACACTGACGCATCATCACATGGACCCATCATCACACTGACCCATCACACGGACACATCATTACAATGAACCATCATCACACTGACCCATCACACTGACCCATCATCACACTGACCCATCATCACACTGACCCCTCACACGGACCCATCATCACAATGAACCATCATCACACTGACACATCACACTGACCCATCATCACACTACCTATCATCACACTGATCCATCATCACACTGACCCAGCACACTGATCGATCATAACACTGACCCATCATCACACTGACCCATCACACTGGCCCATCATCACACTGACAATTCATGACAATGAACCATCATCACACTGACCCATCACACTGAACCATCATCACACTGACCCATCATCACGCTGACCCATCATCACACTGACCCATCACACTGACCCACCATCACACTGACCCATCACCACACTGACCCATCACATTGAACCATCACACTGACACATCATCACACTGACCTATCATCACAGTGTCCCATCACACGGACACATCATTACAATGAACCATCATCACACTGACCCATCATCACACTGACCCATCATCACACTGACCCATCATCACACTGATCCATCATCACACTGACCCATCACACTGATCCATCATCACACTGACCCATCCTCACACTGATCCATCATCACACTGACCCATCGCACTGATCCATCATCACACTGACCCATCATCACACTGACCCATCATACTGACCCATCAGCACACTGACCCATTATCACACTGACCCATCACACTGACCCATCACCACACTGACCCATCACACTGACACATCACACTGACCCATCATCACACTGACCCATCACACTGACTCATCATCACACTGACCCATCACAGTGACCCATCATCACACTGACCTATCATCACACTGAACCATCACACTGACACATCATCACACTGACCTATCATCACACTGACCCATCACACTGACCCATCCTCACACTGATCCATCATCACACTGACCCATCACAGTGACACATCATCACACTGACCCATCATCACACTGACCCCACACACGAATCCATCATCACAATGAACCATCATCACACTGACCCATCACACTGATGCATCATCACACTGACCCATCATCACACTGACCCATCACACTGACCCATCATCACACTGACCCATCATCACACTGACCCATCATCACACTGACCCATCACCACACTGACCCATCATCACACTGACCCATCATCACACTGACCCATCACACTGACCCATCATCACACTGACCCATCACACTGACACATCATCACACTGACCCATCATCACACTGACCCCTCACACGGACCCATCATCACAATGAACCATCATCACACTGACCTATCATCACACTGTTCCATCATCACACTGACCCATCACACTGATCCATCATCACACTGACCCATCATCACACTGACCCATCATCACACTGACCCATCATCACACTGACCCATCACCACACTGACCCATCACACTGACACATCACACTGACCCATCATCACACTGACCCATCACACTGACCCATCATCACACTGACCCATCACACTGATACATCATCACACTGACCCATAATCACACTGACCCATCATACTGACACATGCTCACACTGACCCATCAAAACACTGACCCATCACACTGACACATCACCACAGTGACCCATCATCACACTGACCCATCACACTGACACATCACCACACTGACCCATCATCACACTGACCCATCACCACACTGACGCATCATCACATGGACCCATCATCACACTGACCCATCACACGGACACATCATTACAATGAACCATCCTCACACTGACCCATCACACTGACCCATCATCACACTGACCCATCATCACACTGACCCCTCACACGGACCCATCATCACAATGAACCATCATCACACTGACACATCACACTGACCCATCATCACACTGACCTATCATCACACTGATCCATCATCACACTGACCCAGCACACTGATCGATCATAACACTGACCCATCATCACACTGACCCATCACACTGGCCCATCATCACACTGACAATTCATGACAATGAACCATCATCACACTGACCCATCACACTGAACCATCATCACACTGACCCATCATCACGCTGACCCATCATCACACTGACCCATCACACTGACCCACCATCACACTGACCCATCACCACACTGACCCATCACATTGAACCATCACACTGACACATCATCACACTGACCTATCATCACAGTGTCCCATCACACGGACACATCATTACAATGAACCATCATCACACTGACCCATCATCACACTGACCCATCATCACACTGACCCATCATCACACTGATCCATCATCACACTGACCCATCACACTGATCCATCATCACACTGACCCATCCTCACACTGATCCATCATCACACTGACCCATCGCACTGATCCATCATCACACTGACCCATCATCACACTGACCCATCATACTGACCCATCAGCACACTGACCCATTATCACACTGACCCATCACACTGACCCATCACCACACTGACCCATCACACTGACACATCACACTGACCCATCATCACACTGACCCATCACACTGACTCATCATCACACTGACCCATCACAGTGACCCATCATCACACTGACCTATCATCACACTGAACCATCACACTGACACATCATCACACTGACCTATCATCACACTGACCCATCACACGGACACATCATTACAATGAACCATCATCACACTGACCCATCACACTGACCCATCATCACACTGACCCATCATCACACTGATCCATCATCACATTGACCCATCACACTGATCCATCATCACACTGACACATCATCACACTGACCCATCATCACACTGACCCCTCACACGGACCCATCATCACAATGAACCATCATCACACTGACCCATCACCACACTGACCCATCATCACACTGACCCATCATCACACTGACCCATCACCACACTGACCCATCATCACACTGACCCATCATCACACTGATCCATCATCACACTGACCCATCATCACACTGACCCCTCACACTGACCCATCATCACAATGAACCATCATCACACTGACACATCACACTGACCCATTATCACACTGACCTATCATCACACTGATCCATCATCACACTGACCCATCACACTGATCCATCATAACACTGACCCATCATCACACTGACCCATCACACTGGCCCATCATCACACTGACCCATCATGACACTGACCCATCATCACACTGACCCATCACACTGACCCATCACACTGACCCATCATCACGCTGACCCATCATCACACTGACCCATCACACTGACCCATCACACTGACCCATCAGCATACTGACCCATCAGCACACTGACCCATCACACTGACCCATCACACTGACACATCATCACACTGATCCATCATCACACTGACCCATCATCACACTGACCCATCACACTGACCCACCATCACACTGACCCATCACCACACTGACCCATCATACTGACACATCACACTGACCCATCATCGCACTGACCCATCACACTGACCCATCATCGCACTGACCCATCACACTGATGCATCATCACACTGACCCATCATCACACTGACCCATCACACTGACCCATCATCACACTGACCCATCATCACACTGACACATCAAACTGACCCATCATCACACTGACCCATCATCACACTGACCCATCACCACACTGACGCATCATCACACTGACCCATCACCACACTGACCCATCACACGGACACATCATTACAATGAACCATCATCACACTGACCCATCACACTGACCCATCATCACACTGACCCATCATCACACTGATCCATCATCACACTGACCCATCACACTAATCCATCATCACACTGACCTATCCTCACGCTGATCCATCAACACACTGACCCATCACACTGAGCCATCATCACACTGACCCATCATCACACTGATCAATCACACTGATCCATCATCACACTGACCCATCATCACACTGACCCATCACACTGACACATCATCACACTGACCCATCATCACACTGACCCCTCACACGGACCCATCATCACACTGACCCATCACACTGACCCATCATCACACTGACCCATCATCACACTGAGCCTTCACACTGACCCATCATCACACTGATCCATCATCACACTGACCCTTCACACTGACCCATCATCACACTGACCCATCATCACACTGACCAATCACACTGACCCATCATCACACTGACCCATCACAGTGACCCATCATCACACTGACCCATCATCACACCGACCCATCACACTGACCCATCACACTGACACATCACACTGACCTATCATCACACTGACCCATCACACTGACCCATCACACTGACCAATCATCGCACTGACCCATCACACTGATCCATCAACACAATGACCCATCACACTGACCCACCATCACACTGACCCATCATCTCATTGACCCATCACACTGACCAATCATCACACTGACGCATCACAGTGACCCATTATCACACTGACCCATCATCACACTGAACCATCACACTGACACATCATCACACTGACCTATCATCACACTGACCCATCACACGGACACATCATTACAATGAACCATCATCACACTGACCCATCACACTGACCCATCATCACACTGACCCATCATCACACTGATCCACCATCACACTGACCCATCACACTGATCCATCATCACACTGACCCATCCTCACACTGATCCATCATCACACTGACCCATCGCACTGATCCATCATCACACTGACCCATCATCACACTGACCCATCATACTGACCCATGAGCACACTGACCCATCATCACACTGACCCATCACACTGACACATCATCACACTGACCCATCATCACACTGACCCCTCACACGGACCCATCATCACAATGAACCATCATCACACTGACCCATCACACTGATGCATCATCACACTGACCCATCATCACACTGATCCATCATCACACTGACCCATCACCACACTGACCCATCATCACACTGACCCATCATCACACTGGCCCATCATCACACTGACCCATCATCACACTGATCCATCACCACACTGACCCATCATCACACTGACCCCTCACACGGACCCATCATCACAATGAACCATCATCACACTGACACATCACACTGACCCATTATCACACTGACCTATCATCACACTGATCCATCATCACACTGACCCATCACACTGATCCATCATAACACTGACCCATCATCACACTGACCCATCACACTGGCCCATCATCACACTGACCCATCATCACACTGACCCATCATCACACTGACCCATCACACTGACCCATCACACTGACCCATCATCACACTGACCCATCATCGCACTGACCCATCACACTGACACATCATCGCACTGACCCATCACACTGATGCATCATCACACTGACCCATCATCACACTGACCCATCACACTGACCCATCATCACACTGACCCATCATCACACTGACACATCAAACTGACCCATCATCACACTGACCCATCATCACACTGACCCATCACCACACTGACGCATCATCACACTGACCCATCACCACACTGACCCATCACACGGACACACCATTACAATGAACCATCATCACACTGACCCATCACACTGACCCATCATCACACTGACCCATCATCACACTGATCCATCATCACACTGACCCATCACACTAATCCATCATCACACTGACCCATCCTCACGCTGATCCATCAACACACTGACCCATCACACTGAGCCATCATCACACTGACCCATCATCACACTGATCCATCACACTGATCCATCATCACACTGACCCATCATCACACTGACCCATCACACTGACACATCATCACACTGACCCATCATCACACTGACCCCTCACACGGACCCATCATCATACTGACCCATCACACTGACCCATCATCACACTGACCCATCATCACACTGACCCTTCACACTGACCCATCATCACACTGACCCATCATCACACTGACCAATCACACTGACCCATCATCACACTGACCCATCACAGTGACCCATCATCACACTGACCCATCATCACACTGACCCATCACACTGACCCATCACACTGACACATCACACTGACCTATCATCACACTGATCCATCATCACACTGACCCATCACACTGGCCCATCATAACACTGATGCATCATCACACTGACCCATCATCACACTGACCCATCACACTGACCCATCACACTGACCCATCATCACACTGACCCATCACACTGATCCATCAACACAATGACCCATCACACTGACCCATCATCACACTGACCCATCATCACACTGACCAATCACACTGACCCATCATCACATTGAGCCATCACAGTGACCCATCATCACACTGACCCATCATCACACTGACCCATCACACTGACACATCACACTGACCCATCATCACACTGACCCATCACACTGACCCATCATCACACTGACCCATCATCACACTGGCCCATCATCGCACTGACCCATCATCACACTGACCAATCACACTGACACATCATCACACTGACCCATCATCACACTGACCAATCACACTGACCCATCATCACACTGACCCATCACAGTGACCCATCATCACACTGACCCATCATCACAATGACCCATCACAGTGACCCATCATCACACTGACCCATCATCACACTGACCCATCACAGTGACCCATCATCACACTGACCCATCATCACAATGACCCATCACAGTGACCCATCATCACACTGACCCATCATCACACTGATCCATCACAGTGACCCATCATCACACTGACCAATCATCACACTGACCCATCACAGTGACCCATCATCACACTGACCCATCACACTGACCCATCATCACACTGACCCATCACCACACTGACCCATCACACTGACCCATCATCACACTGACCCAACATCACACTGACCCATCACAATGACCCATCATCACACTGACCCATCATCACACTGACCCATCACAGTGACCCATCATCACACTGACCCATTATCACACTGACCCATCACCACACTGACACATCATCACACTGACCCATCATCACACTGACCCATCACACGGACCCAACATTTCAAGGAACCATCATCACACTGACCCATCACACTGACCCATCATCACACTGACCCATCACAGTGACCCATCAGCATACTGACCCATATCACACTGACCCATCACACTGAAATATCACACTGACACATCATCACACTGATCCATCATCACACTGAACCATCATCACACTGACCCACCATCACACTGACCCATCACCACACTGACCCATCACATTGAACCATCACACTGACACATCATCACACTGACCTATCATCACAGTGTCCCATCACACGGACACATCATTACAATGAACCATCATCACACTGACCCATCATCACACTGACCCATCATCACACTGACCCATCATCACACTGATCCATCATCACACTGACCCATCACACTGATCCATCATCACACTGACCCATCCTCACACTGATCCATCATCACACTGACCCATCGCACTGATCCATCATCACACTGACCCATCATCACACTGACCCATCATACTGACCCATCAGCACACTGACCCATTATCACACTGACCCATCACACTGACCCATCACCACACTGACCCATCACACTGACACATCACACTGACCCATCATCACACTGACCCATCACACTGACTCATCATCACACTGACCCATCACAGTGACCCATCATCACACTGACCTATCATCACACTGAACCATCACACTGACACATCATCACACTGACCTATCATCACACTGACCCATCACACGGACACATCATTACAATGAACCATCATCACACTGACCCATCACACTGACCCATCATCACACTGACCCATCATCACACTGATCCATCATCACATTGACCCATCACACTGATCCATCATCACACTGACACATCATCACACTGACCCATCATCACACTGACCCCTCACACGGACCCATCATCACAATGAACCATCATCACACTGATCCATCATCACACTGACCCATCACCACACTGACCCATCATCACACTGACCCATCATCACACTGACCCATCACCACACTGACCCATCATCACACTGACCCATCATCACACTGATCCATCATCACACTGACCCATCATCACACTGACCCCTCACACTGACCCATCATCACAATGAACCATCATCACACTGACACATCACACTGACCCATTATCACACTGACCTATCATCACACTGATCCATCATCACACTGACCCATCACACTGATCCATCATAACACTGACCCATCATCACACTGACCCATCACACTGGCCCATCATCACACTGACCCATCATGACACTGACCCATCATCACACTGACCCATCACACTGACCCATCACACTGACCCATCATCACGCTGACCCATCATCACACTGACCCATCACACTGACCCATCACACTGACCCATCAGCATACTGACCCATCAGCACACTGACCCATCACACTGACACATCATCACACTGATCCATCATCACACTGACCCATCATCACACTGACCCATCACACTGACCCACCATCACACTGACCCATCACCACACTGACCCATCATACTGACACATCACACTGACCCATCATCGCACTGACCCATCACACTGACCCATCATCGCACTGACCCATCACACTGATGCATCATCACACTGACCCATCATCACACTGACCCATCACACTGACCCATCATCACACTGACCCATCATCACACTGACACATCAAACTGACCCATCATCACACTGACCCATCATCACACTGACCCATCACCACACTGACGCATCATCACACTGACCCATCACCACACTGACCCATCACACGGACACACCATTACAATGAACCATCATCACACTGACCCATCACACTGACCCATCATCACACTGACCCATCATCACACTGATCCATCATCACACTGACCCATCACACTAATCCATCATCACACTGACCCATCCTCACGCTGATCCATCAACACACTGACCCATCACACTGAGCCATCATCACACTGACCCATCATCACACTGATCCATCACACTGATCCATCATCACACTGACCCATCATCACACTGACCCATCACACTGACACATCATCACACTGACCCATCATCACACTGACCCCTCACACGGACCCATCATCATACTGACCCATCACACTGACCCATCATCACACTGACCCATCATCACACTGACCCTTCACACTGACCCATCATCACACTGACCCATCATCACACTGACCAATCACACTGACCCATCATCACACTGACCCATCACAGTGACCCATCATCACACTGACCCATCATCACACTGACCCATCACACTGACCCATCACACTGACACATCACACTGACCTATCATCACACAGATCCATCATCACACTGACCCATCACACTGGCCCATCATAACACTGATGCATCATCACACTGACCCATCATCACACTGACCCATCACACTGACCCATCACACTGACCCATCATCACACTGACCCATCACACTGATCCATCAACACAATGACCCATCACACTGACCCATCATCACACTGACCCATCATCACACTGACCAATCACACTGACCCATCATCACATTGAGCCATCACAGTGACCCATCATCACACTGACCCATCATCACACTGACCCATCACACTGACACATCACACTGACCCATCATCACACTGACCCATCACACTGACCCATCATCACACTGACCCATCATCACACTGGCCCATCATCGCACTGACCCATCATCACACTGACCAATCACACTGACACATCATCACACTGACCCATCATCACACTGACCAATCACACTGACCCATCATCACACTGACCCATCACAGTGACCCATCATCACACTGACCCATCATCACAATGACCCATCACAGTGACCCATCATCACACTGACCCATCATCACACTGACCCATCACAGTGACCCATCATCACACTGACCCATCATCACAATGACCCATCACAGTGACCCATCATCACACTGACCCATCATCACACTGATCCATCACAGTGACCCATCATCACACTGACCAATCATCACACTGACCCATCACAGTGACCCATCATCACACTGACCCATCACACTGACCCATCATCACACTGACCCATCACCACACTGACCCATCACACTGACCCATCATCACACTGACCCAACATCACACTGACCCATCACAATGACCCATCATCACACTGACCCATCATCACACTGACCCATCACAGTGACCCATCATCACACTGACCCATTATCACACTGACCCATCACCACACTGACACATCATCACACTGACCCATCATCACACTGACCCATCACACGGACCCAACATTTCAAGGAACCATCATCACACTGACCCATCACACTGACCCATCATCACACTGACCCATCACAGTGACCCATCAGCATACTGACCCATATCACACTGACCCATCACACTGAAATATCACACTGACACATCATCACACTGATCCATCATCACACTGAACCATCATCACACTGACCCACCATCACACTGACCCATCACCACACTGACCCATCACATTGAACCATCACACTGACACATCATCACACTGACCTATCATCACAGTGTCCCATCACACGGACACATCATTACAATGAACCATCATCACACTGACCCATCATCACACTGACCCATCATCACACTGACCCATCATCACACTGATCCATCATCACACTGACCCATCACACTGATCCATCATCACACTGACCCATCCTCACACTGATCCATCATCACACTGACCCATCGCACTGATCCATCATCACACTGACCCATCATCACACTGACCCATCATACTGACCCATCAGCACACTGACCCATTATCACACTGACCCATCACACTGACCCATCACCACACTGACCCATCACACTGACACATCACACTGACCCATCATCACACTGACCCATCACACTGACTCATCATCACACTGACCCATCACAGTGACCCATCATCACACTGACCTATCATCACACTGAACCATCACACTGACACATCATCACACTGACCTATCATCACACTGACCCATCACACGGACACATCATTACAATGAACCATCATCACACTGACCCATCACACTGACCCATCATCACACTGACCCATCATCACACTGATCCATCATCACATTGACCCATCACACTGATCCATCATCACACTGACACATCATCACACTGACCCATCATCACACTGACCCCTCACACGGACCCATCATCACAATGAACCATCATCACACTGATCCATCATCACACTGACCCATCACCACACTGACCCATCATCACACTGACCCATCATCACACTGACCCATCACCACACTGACCCATCATCACACTGACCCATCATCACACTGATCCATCATCACACTGACCCATCATCACACTGACCCCTCACACTGACCCATCATCACAATGAACCATCATCACACTGACACATCACACTGACCCATTATCACACTGACCTATCATCACACTGATCCATCATCACACTGACCCATCACACTGATCCATCATAACACTGACCCATCATCACACTGACCCATCACACTGGCCCATCATCACACTGACCCATCATGACACTGACCCATCATCACACTGACCCATCACACTGACCCATCACACTGACCCATCATCACGCTGACCCATCATCACACTGACCCATCACACTGACCCATCACACTGACCCATCAGCATACTGACCCATCAGCACACTGACCCATCACACTGACCCATCACACTGACACATCATCACACTGATCCATCATCACACTGACCCATCATCACACTGACCCATCACACTGACCCACCATCACACTGACCCATCACCACACTGACCCATCATACTGACACATCACACTGACCCATCATCGCACTGACCCATCACACTGACCCATCATCGCACTGACCCATCACACTGATGCATCATCACACTGACCCATCATCACACTGACCCATCACACTGACCCATCATCACACTGACCCATCATCACACTGACACATCAAACTGACCCATCATCACACTGACCCATCATCACACTGACCCATCACCACACTGACGCATCATCACACTGACCCATCACCACACTGACCCATCACACGGACACATCATTACAATGAACCATCATCACACTGACCCATCACACTGACCCATCATCACACTGACCCATCATCACACTGATCCATCATCACACTGACCCATCACACTAATCCATCATCACACTGACCCATCCTCACGCTGATCCATCAACACACTGACCCATCACACTGAGCCATCATCACACTGACCCATCATCACACTGATCAATCACACTGATCCATCATCACACTGACCCATCATCACACTGACCCATCACACTGACACATCATCACACTGACCCATCATCACACTGACCCCTCACACGGACCCATCATCACACTGACCCATCACACTGACCCATCATCACACTGACCCATCATCACACTGAGCCTTCACACTGACCCATCATCACACTGATCCATCATCACACTGACCCTTCACACTGACCCATCATCACACTGACCCATCATCACACTGACCAATCACACTGACCCATCATCACACTGACCCATCACAGTGACCCATCATCACACTGACCCATCATCACACCGACCCATCACACTGACCCATCACACTGACACATCACACTGACCTATCATCACACTGACCCATCATCACACTGACCCATCACACTGACCCATCACACTGACCAATCATCGCACTGACCCATCACACTGATCCATCAACACAATGACCCATCACACTGACCCACCATCACACTGACCCATCATCTCATTGACCCATCACACTGACCAATCATCACACTGACGCATCACAGTGACCCATTATCACACTGACCCATCATCACACTGAACCATCACACTGACACATCATCACACTGACCTATCATCACACTGACCCATCACACGGACACATCATTACAATGAACCATCATCACACTGACCCATCACACTGACCCATCATCACACTGACCCATCATCACACTGATCCACCATCACACTGACCCATCACACTGATCCATCATCACACTGACCCATCCTCACACTGATCCATCATCACACTGACCCATCGCACTGATCCATCATCACACTGACCCATCATCACACTGACCCATCATACTGACCCATGAGCACACTGACCCATCATCACACTGACCCATCACACTGACACATCATCACACTGACCCATCATCACACTGACCCCTCACACGGACCCATCATCACAATGAACCATCATCACACTGACCCATCACACTGATGCATCATCACACTGACCCATCATCACACTGATCCATCATCACACTGACCCATCACCACACTGACCCATCATCACACTGACCCATCATCACACTGGCCCATCATCACACTGACCCATCATCACACTGATCCATCACCACACTGACCCATCATCACACTGACCCCTCACACGGACCCATCATCACAATGAACCATCATCACACTGACACATCACACTGACCCATTATCACACTGACCTATCATCACACTGATCCATCATCACACTGACCCATCACACTGATCCATCATAACACTGACCCATCATCACACTGACCCATCACACTGGCCCATCATCACACTGACCCATCATCACACTGACCCATCATCACACTGACCCATCACACTGACCCATCACACTGACCCATCATCACACTGACCCATCATCGCACTGACCCATCACACTGACACATCATCGCACTGACCCATCACACTGATGCATCATCACACTGACCCATCATCACACTGACCCATCACACTGACCCATCATCACACTGACCCATCATCACACTGACACATCAAACTGACCCATCATCACACTGACCCATCATCACACTGACCCATCACCACACTGACGCATCATCACACTGACCCATCACCACACTGACCCATCACACGGACACACCATTACAATGAACCATCATCACACTGACCCATCACACTGACCCATCATCACACTGACCCATCATCACACTGATCCATCATCACACTGACCCATCACACTAATCCATCATCACACTGACCCATCCTCACGCTGATCCATCAACACACTGACCCATCACACTGAGCCATCATCACACTGACCCATCATCACACTGATCCATCACACTGATCCATCATCACACTGACCCATCATCACACTGACCCATCACACTGACACATCATCACACTGACCCATCATCACACTGACCCCTCACACGGACCCATCATCATACTGACCCATCACACTGACCCATCATCACACTGACCCATCATCACACTGACCCTTCACACTGACCCATCATCACACTGACCCATCATCACACTGACCAATCACACTGACCCATCATCACACTGACCCATCACAGTGACCCATCATCACACTGACCCATCATCACACTGACCCATCACACTGACCCATCACACTGACACATCACACTGACCTATCATCACACTGATCCATCATCACACTGACCCATCACACTGGCCCATCATAACACTGATGCATCATCACACTGACCCATCATCACACTGACCCATCACACTGACCCATCACACTGACCCATCATCACACTGACCCATCACACTGATCCATCAACACAATGACCCATCACACTGACCCATCATCACACTGACCCATCATCACACTGACCAATCACACTGACCCATCATCACATTGAGCCATCACAGTGACCCATCATCACACTGACCCATCATCACACTGACCCATCACACTGACACATCACACTGACCCATCATCACACTGACCCATCACACTGACCCATCATCACACTGACCCATCATCACACTGGCCCATCATCGCACTGACCCATCATCACACTGACCAATCACACTGACACATCATCACACTGACCCATCATCACACTGACCAATCACACTGACCCATCATCACACTGACCCATCACAGTGACCCATCATCACACTGACCCATCATCACAATGACCCATCACAGTGACCCATCATCACACTGACCCATCATCACACTGACCCATCACAGTGACCCATCATCACACTGACCCATCATCACAATGACCCATCACAGTGACCCATCATCACACTGACCCATCATCACACTGATCCATCACAGTGACCCATCATCACACTGACCAATCATCACACTGACCCATCACAGTGACCCATCATCACACTGACCCATCACACTGACCCATCATCACACTGACCCATCACCACACTGACCCATCACACTGACCCATCATCACACTGACCCAACATCACACTGACCCATCACAATGACCCATCATCACACTGACCCATCATCACACTGACCCATCACAGTGACCCATCATCACACTGACCCATTATCACACTGACCCATCACCACACTGACACATCATCACACTGACCCATCATCACACTGACCCATCACACGGACCCAACATTTCAAGGAACCATCATCACACTGACCCATCACACTGACCCATCATCACACTGACCCATCACAGTGACCCATCAGCATACTGACCCATATCACACTGACCCATCACACTGAAATATCACACTGACACATCATCACACTGATCCATCATCACACTGAACCATCATCACACTGACCCACCATCACACTGACCCATCACCACACTGACCCATCACACTGACACATCACACTGACCCATCATCACACTGACCCATCACAGTGACCCATCATCACATTGACCCATCATCACACTGCACCATCACACTGAGACATCATCACACTGACCTATCATCACTCTGACCCATCACACGGACACATCATTACAATGAACCATCATCACACTGACCCATCACACTGACCCATCATCACACTGACCCATCATCACACTGATCCATCATCACACTGACCCATCACACTGATCCATCATCACACTGACCCATCCTCACACTGATCCATCATCACACTGACCCATCGCACTGATCCATCATCACACTGACCCATCATCACACTGACCCATCATACTGACCCATCATCACACTGATCCATCATCACACTGACCCATCGCACTGATCCATCATCACACTGACCCATCATCACACTGACCCATCATACTGACCCATCAGCACACTGACCCATCATCACACTGACCCATCACACTGACACATCATCACACTGACCCATCATCACACTGACCCATCACACTGACCCATCATCACACTGACCCATCACACTGACACATCATCACACTGACCCATCATCACACTGACCCCTCACACGGACCCATCATCACAATGAATCATCTTCACACTGACTTATCATCACACTGTTCCATCATCACAATGACCCATCACACTGATCCATCATCACACTGACCCATCATCACACTGATCCATCACACTGACCAATCATCACACTGACGCATCACAGTGACCCATTATCACACTGACCCATCATCACACTGAACCATCACACTGACACATCATCACACTGACCTATCATCACACTGACCCATCACACGGACACATCATTACAATGAACCATCATCACACTGACGCATCACACTGACCCATCATCACACTGACCCATCATCACACTGATCCACCATCACACTGACCCATCACACTGATCCATCATCACACTGACCCATCATCACACTGACCCATCATACTGACCCATGAGCACACTGACCCATCATCACACTGACCCATCACACTGACACATCATCACACTGACCCATCATCACACTGACCCCTCACATGGACCCATCATCACAATGAACCATCATCACACTGACCCATCACACTGATGCATCATCACACTGACCCATCATCACACTGATCCATCATCACACTGACCCATCACCACACTGACCCATCATCACACTGACCCATCATCACACTGGCCCATCATCACACTGACCCATCATCACACTGATCCATCACCACACTGACCCATCATCACACTGACCCCTCACACGGACCCATCATCACAATGAACCATCATCACACTGACACATCACACTGACCCATTATCACACTGACCTATCATCACACTGATCCATCATCACACTGACCCATCACACTGATCCATCATAACACTGACCCATCATCACACTGACCCATCACACTGGCCCATCATCACACTGACCCATCATCACACTGACCCATCATCACACTGACCCATCACACTGACCCATCACACTGACCCATCATCACACTGACCCATCATCGCACTGACCCATCACACTGACACATCATCGCACTGACCCATCACACTGATGCATCATCACACTGACCCATCATCACACTGACCCATCACACTGACCCATCATCACACTGACCCATCATCACACTGACACATCAAACTGACCCATCATCACACTGACCCATCATCACACTGACCCATCACCACACTGACGCATCATCACACTGACCCATCACCACACTGACCCATCACACGGACACACCATTACAATGAACCATCATCACACTGACCCATCACACTGACCCATCATCACACTGACCCATCATCACACTGATCCATCATCACACTGACCCATCACACTAATCCATCATCACACTGACCCATCCTCACGCTGATCCATCAACACACTGACCCATCACGCTGAGCCATCATCACACTGACCCATCATCACACTGATCCATCACACTGATCCATCATCACACTGACCCATCATCACACTGACCCATCACACTGACACATCATCACACTGACCCATCATCACACTGACCCCTCACACGGACCCATCATCATACTGACCCATCACACTGACCCATCATCACACTGACCCATCATCACACTGACCCTTCACACTGACCCATCATCACACTGACCCATCATCACACTGACCAATCACACTGACCCATCATCACACTGACCCATCACAGTGACCCATCATCACACTGACCCATCATCACACTGACCCATCACACTGACCCATCACACTGACACATCACACTGACCTATCATCACACTGATCCATCATCACACTGACCCATCACACTGGCCCATCATAACACTGATGCATCATCACACTGACCCATCATCACACTGACCCATCACACTGACCCATCACACTGACCCATCATCACACTGACCCATCACACTGATCCATCAACACAATGACCCATCACACTGACCCATCATCACACTGACCCATCATCACACTGACCAATCACACTGACCCATCATCACATTGAGCCATCACAGTGACCCATCATCACACTGACCCATCATCACACTGACCCATCACACTGACACATCACACTGACCCATCATCACACTGACCCATCAAACTGACCCATCATCACACTGGCCCATCATCACACTGACCCATCATCACACTGACCAATCACACTGACACATCATCACACTGACCCATCATCACACTGACCAATCACACTGACCCATCATCACACTGACCCATCACAGTGACCCATCATCACACTGAGCCATCATCACAATGACCCATCACAGTGACCCATCATCACACTGACCCATCATCACACTGACCCATCACAGTGACCCATCATCACACTGACCCATCATCACAATGACCCATCACAGTGACCCATCATCACACTGACCCATCATCACACTGATCCATCACAGTGACCCATCATCACACTGACCAATCATCACACTAACCCATCACAGTGACCCATCATCACACTGACCCATCACACTGACCCATCATCACACTGACCCATCACCACACTGACCCATCACACTGACCCATCATCACACTGACCCACCATCACACTGACCCATCACAATGACCCATCATCACACTGACCCATCATCACACTGACCCATCACAGTGACCCATCATCACACTGACCCATTATCACACTGACCCATCACCACACTGACACATCATCACACTGACCCATCATCACACTGACCCATCACACGGACCCAACATTTCAAGGAACCATCATCACACTGACCCATCACACTGACCCATCATCACACTGACCCATCACAGTGACCCATCATCATACTGACCCATATCACACTGACCCATCACACTGAAACATCACACTGACACATCATCACACTGATCCATCATCACACTGAACCATCATCACACTGACCCACCATCACACTGACCCATCACCACACTGACCCATCACACTGACACATCACACTGACCCATCATCACACTGACCCATCACACTGACTCATCATCACACTGACCCATCACAGTGACCCATCATCACATTGACCCATCATCACACTGAACCATCACACTGAGACATCATCACACTGACCTATCATCACACTGACCCATCACACGGACACATCATTACAATGAACCATCATCACACTGACCCATCACACTGACCCATCATCACACTGACCCATCATCACACTGATCCATCATCACACTGACCCATCACACTGATCCATCATCACACTGACCCATCCTCACACTGATCCATCATCACACTGACCCATCGCACTGATCCATCATCACACTGACCCATCATCACACTGACCCATCATACTGACCCATTAGGACACTGACCCATCATCACACTGACCCATCACACTGACACATCATCACACTGACCCATCACACTGACCCATCATCACACTGACCTATCACACTGACACATCATCACACTGACCCATCATCACACTGACCCCTCACACGGACCCATCACCACAATGAATCATCTTCACACTGACTTATCATCACACTGTTCCATCATCACAATGACCCATCACACTGGCCCATCATCACACTGACCCATCATCACACTGATCCATCACACTGACCAATCATCACACTGACGCATCACAGTGACCCATTATCACACTGACCCATCATCACACTGAACCATCACACTGACACATCATCACACTGACCTATCATCACACTGACCCATCACACGGACACATCATTACAATGAACCATCATCACACTGACCCATCACACTGACCCATCATCACACTGACCCATCATCACACTGATCCACCATCACACTGACCCATCACACTGATCCATCATCACACTGACCCATCCTCACACTGATCCATCATCACACTGACCCATCGCACTGATCCATCATCACACTGACCCATCATCACACTGACCCATCATACTGACCCATGAGCACACTGACCCATCATCACACTGACCCATCACACTGACACATCATCACACTGACCCATCATCACACTGACCCCTCACATGGACCCATCATCACAATGAACCATCATCACACTGACCCATCACACTGATGCATCATCACACTGACCCATCATCACACTGATCCATCACCACACTGACCCATCATCACACTGACCCATCATCACACTGGCCCATCATCACACTGACCCATCATCACACTGATCCATCACACTGACCAATCATCACACTGACGCATCACAGTGACCCATTATCACACTGACCCATCATCACACTGAACCATCACACTGACACATCATCACACTGACCTATCATCACACTGACCCATCACACGGACACATCATTACAATGAACCATCATCACACTGACCCATCACACTGACCCATCATCACACTGACCCATCATCACACTGATCCACCATCACACTGACCCATCACACTGATCCATCATCACACTGACCCATCCTCACACTGATCCATCATCACACTGACCCATCGCACTGATCCATCATCTCACTGACCCATCATCACACTGACCCATCATACTGACCCATGAGCACACTGACCCATCATCACACTGACCCATCACACTGACACATCATCACACTGACCCATCATCACACTGACCCCTCACATGGGCCCATCATCACAATGAACCATCATCACACTGACCCATCACACTGATGCATCATCACACTGACCCATCATCACACTGATCCATCATCACACTGACCCATCACCACACTGACCCATCATCACACTGACCCATCATCACACTGGCCCATCATCACACTGACCCATCATCACACTGATCCATCACCACACTGACCCATCATCACACTGACCCCTCACACGGACCCATCATCACAATGAACCATCATCACACTGACACATCACACTGACCCATTATCACACTGACCTATCATCACACTGATCCATCATCACACTGACCCATCACACTGATCCATCATAACACTGACCCATCATCACACTGACCCATCACACTGGCCCATCATCACACTGACCCATCATCACACTGACCCATCATCACACTGACCCATCACACTGACCCATCATCACACTGACCCATCATCGCACTGACCCATCACACTGACACATCATCGCACTGACCCATCACACTGATGCATCATCACACTGACCCATCATCACACTGACCCATCACACTGACCCATCATCACACTGACCCATCATCACACTGACACATCAAACTGACCCATCATCACACTGACCCATCATCACACTGACCCATCACCACACTGACGCATCATCACACTGACCCATCACCACACTGACCCATCACACGGACACACCATTACAATGAACCATCATCACACTGACCCATCACACTGACCCATCATCACACTGACCCATCATCACACTGATCCATCATCACACTGACCCATCACACTAATCCATCATCACACTGACCCATCCTCACGCTGATCCATCAACACACTGACCCATCACGCTGAGCCATCATCACACTGACCCATCATCACACTGATCCATCACACTGATCCATCATCACACTGACCCATCATCACACTGACCCATCACACTGACACATCATCACACTGACCCATCATCACACTGACCCCTCACACGGACCCATCATCATACTGACCCATCACACTGACCCATCATCACACTGACCCATCATCACACTGACCCTTCACACTGACCCATCATCACACTGACCCATCATCACACTGACCAATCACACTGACCCATCATCACACTGACCCATCACAGTGACCCATCATCACACTGACCCATCATCACACTGACCCATCACACTGACCCATCACACTGACACATCACACTGACCTATCATCACACTGATCCATCATCACACTGACCCATCACACTGGCCCATCATAACACTGATGCATCATCACACTGACCCATCATCACACTGACCCATCACACTGACCCATCACACTGACCCATCATCACACTGACCCATCACACTGATCCATCAACACAATGACCCATCACACTGACCCATCATCACACTGACCCATCATCACACTGACCAATCACACTGACCCATCATCACATTGAGCCATCACAGTGACCCATCATCACACTGACCCATCATCACACTGACCCATCACACTGACACATCACACTGACCCATCATCACACTGACCCATCAAACTGACCCATCATCACACTGGCCCATCATCACACTGACCCATCATCACACTGACCAATCACACTGACACATCATCACACTGACCCATCATCACACTGACCAATCACACTGACCCATCATCACACTGACCCATCACAGTGACCCATCATCACACTGAGCCATCATCACAATGACCCATCACAGTGACCCATCATCACACTGACCCATCATCACACTGACCCATCACAGTGACCCATCATCACACTGACCCATCATCACAATGACCCATCACAGTGACCCATCATCACACTGACCCATCATCACACTGATCCATCACAGTGACCCATCATCACACTGACCAATCATCACACTGACCCATCACAGTGACCCATCATCACACTGACCCATCACACTGACCCATCATCACACTGACCCATCATCACACTGACCCCTCACACGGACCCATCATCATACTGACCCATCACACTGACCCATCATCACACTGACCCATCATCACACTGACCCTTCACACTGACCCATCATCACACTGACCCATCATCACACTGACCAATCACACTGACCCATCATCACACTGACCCATCACAGTGACCCATCATCACACTGACCCATCATCACACTGACCCATCACACTGACCCATCACACTGACACATCACACTGACCTATCATCACACTGATCCATCATCACACTGACCCATCACACTGGCCCATCATAACACTGATGCATCATCACACTGACCCATCATCACACTGACCCATCACACTGACCCATCACACTGACCCATCATCACACTGACCCATCACACTGATCCATCAACACAATGACCCATCACACTGACCCATCATCACACTGACCCATCATCACACTGACCAATCACACTGACCCATCATCACATTGAGCCATCACAGTGACCCATCATCACACTGACCCATCATCACACTGACCCATCACACTGACACATCACACTGACCCATCATCACACTGACCCATCAAACTGACCCATCATCACACTGGCCCATCATCACACTAACCCATCATCACACTGACCAATCACACTGACACATCATCACACTGACCCATCATCACACTGACCAATCACACTGACCCATCATCACACTGACCCATCACAGTGACCCATCATCACACTGAGCCATCATCACAATGACCCATCACAGTGACCCATCATCACACTGACCCATCATCACACTGACCCATCACAGTGACCCATCATCACACTGACCCATCATCACAATGACCCATCACAGTGACCCATCATCACACTGACCCATCATCACACTGATCCATCACAGTGACCCATCATCACACTGACCAATCATCACACTGACCCATCACAGTGACCCATCATCACACTGACCCATCACACTGACCCATCATCACACTGACCCATCACCACACTGACCCATCACACTGACCCATCATCACACTGACCCACCATCACACTGACCCATCACAATGACCCATCATCACACTGACCCATCATCACACTGACCCATCACAGTGACCCATCATCACACTGACCCATTATCACACTGACCCATCACCACACTGACACATCATCACACTGACCCATCATCACACTGACCCATCACACGGACCCAACATTTCAAGGAACCATCATCACACTGACCCATCACACTGACCCATCATCACACTGACCCATCACAGTGACCCATCATCATACTGACCCATATCACACTGACCCATCACACTGAAACATCACACTGACACATCATCACACTGATCCATCATCACACTGAACCATCATCACACTGACCCACCATCACACTGACCCATCACCACACTGACCCATCACACTGACACATCACACTGACCCATCATCACACTGACCCATCACACTGACTCATCATCACACTGACCCATCACAGTGACCCATCATCACATTGACCCATCATCACACTGAACCATCACACTGAGACATCATCACACTGACCTATCATCACACTGACCCATCACACGGACACATCATTACAATGAACCATCATCACACTGACCCATCACACTGACCCATCATCACACTGACCCATCATCACACTGATCCATCATCACACTGACCCATCACACTGATCCATCATCACACTGACCCATCCTCACACTGATCCATCATCACACTGACCCATCGCACTGATCCATCATCACACTGACCCATCATCACACTGACCCATCATACTGACCCATCAGCACACTGACCCATCATCACACTGACCCATCACACTGACACATCATCACACTGACCCATCACACTGACCCATCATCACACTGACCCATCATCACACTGACCCCTCACACGGACCCATCATCACAATGAATCATCTTCACACTGACTTATCATCACACTGTTCCATCATCACAATGACCCATCACACTGATCCATCATCACACTGACCCATCATCACACTGATCCATCACACTGACCAATCATCACACTGACGCATCACAGTGACCCATTATCACACTGACCCATCATCACACTGAACCATCACACTGACACATCATCACACTGACCTATCATCACACTGACCCATCACACGGACACATCATTACAATGAACCATCATCACACTGACCCATCACACTGACCCATCATCACACTGACCCATCATCACACTGATCCACCATCACACTGACCCATCACACTGATCCATCATCACACTGACCCATCCTCACACTGATCCATCATCACACTGACCCATCGCACTGATCCATCATCACACTGACCCATCATCACACTGACCCATCATACTGACCCATGAGCACACTGACCCATCATCACACTGACCCATCACACTGACACATCATCACACTGACCCATCATCACACTGACCCCTCACATGGACCCATCATCACAATGAACCATCATCACACTGACCCATCACACTGATGCATCATCACACTGACCCATCATCACACTGATCCATCACCACACTGAACCATCATCACACTGACCCATCATCACACTGGCCCATCATCACACTGACCCATCATCACACTGATCCATCACCACACTGACCCATCATCACACTGACCCCTCACACGGACCCATCATCACAATGAACCATCATCACACTGACACATCACACTGACCCATTATCACACTGACCTATCATCACACTGACCCATCACACTGATCCATCATAACACTGACCCATCATCACACTGACCCATCACACTGGCCCATCATCACACTGACCCATCATCACACTGACCCATCACACTGACCCATCACACTGACCCATCATCACACTGACCCATCATCACACTGACACATCATCGCACTGACCCATCACACTGATGCATCATCACACTGACCCATCATCACACTGACCCATCACACTGACCCATCATCACACTGACCCATCATCACACTGACACATCAAACTGACCCATCATCACACTGACCCATCATCACACTGACCCATCATCACACTGATCCATCATCACACTGACCCATCACACTGATCCATCATCACACTGACCCATCCTCACACTGATCCATCATCACACTGACCCATCGCACTGATCCATCATCACACTGACCCATCATCACACTGACCCATCATACTGACCCATCAGCACACTGACCCATCATCACACTGACCCATCACACTGACACATCATCACACTGACCCATCACACTGACCCATCATCACACTGACCCATCACACTGACACATCATCACACTGACCCATCATCACACTGACCCCTCACACGGACCCATCATCACAATGAATCATCTTCACACTGACTTATCATCACACTGTTCCATCATCACAATGACCCATCACACTGATCCATCATCACACTGACCCATCATCACACTGATCCATCACACTGACCAATCATCACACTGACGCATCACAGTGACCCATTATCACACTGACCCATCATCACACTGAACCATCACACTGACCCATCACAGTGACCCATCATCACACTGACCCATTATCACACTGACCCATCACCACACTGACACATCATCACACTGACCCATCATCACACTGACCCATCACACGGACCCAACATTTCAAGGAACCATCATCACACTGACCCATCACACTGACCCATCATCACACTGACCCATCACAGTGACCCATCATCATACTGACCCATATCACACTGACCCATCACACTGAAACATCACACTGACACATCATCACACTGATCCATCATCACACTGAACCATCATCACACTGACCCACCATCACACTGACCCATCACCACACTGACCCATCACACTGACACATCACACTGACCCATCATCACGCTGACCCATCACACTGACTCATCATCACACTGACCCATCACAGTGACCCATCATCACATTGACCCATCATCACACTGAACCATCACACTGAGACATCATCACACTGACCTATCATCACACTGACCCATCACACGGACACATCATTACAATGAACCATCATCACACTGACCCATCACACTGACCCATCATCACACTGACCCATCATCACACTGATCCATCATCACACTGACCCATCACACTGATCCATCATCACACTGACCCATCCTCACACTGATCCATCATCACACTGACCCATCGCACTGATCCATCATCACACTGACCCATCATCACACTGACCCATCATACTGACCCATCAGCACACTGACACATCATCACACTGACCCATCACACTGACACATCATCACACTGACCCATCACACTGACACATCATCACACTGACCCATCATCACACTGACCCCTCACACGGACCCATCATCACAATGAATCATCTTCACACTGACTTATCATCACACTGTTCCATCATCACAATGACCCATCACACTGATCCATCATCACACTGACCCATCATCACACTGATCCATCACACTGACCAATCATCACACTGACGCATCACAGTGACCCATTATCACACTGACCCATCATCACACTGAACCATCACACTGACACATCATCACACTGACCTATCATCACACTGACCCATCACACGGACACATCATTACAATGAACCATCATCACACTGACCCATCACACTGACCCATCATCACACTGACCCATCATCACACTGATCCACCATCACACTGACCCATCACACTGATCCATCATCACACTGACCCATCCTCACACTGATCCATCATCACACTGACCCATCGCACTGATCCATCATCACACTGACCCATCATCACACTGACCCATCATACTGACCCATGAGCACACTGACCCATCATCACACTGACCCATCACACTGACACATCATCACACTGACCCATCATCACACTGACCCCTCACATGGACCCATCATCACAATGAACCATCATCACACTGACCCATCACACTGATGCATCATCACACTGACCCATCATCACACTGATCCATCACCACACTGACCCATCATCACACTGACCCATCATCACACTGGCCCATCATCACACTGACCCATCATCACACTGATCCATCACCACACTGACCCATCATCACACTGACCCCTCACACGGACCCATCATCACAATGAACCATCATCACACTGACACATCACACTGACCCATTATCACACTGACCTATCATCACACTGATCCATCATCACACTGACCCATCACACTGATCCATCATAACACTGACCCATCATCACACTGACCCATCACACTGGCCCATCATCACACTGACCCATCATCACACTGACCCATCACACTGACCCATCACACTGACCCATCATCACACTGACCCATCATCGCACTGACCCATCACACTGACACATCATCGCACTGACCCATCACACTGATGCATCATCACACTGACCCATCATCACACTGACCCATCACACTGACCCATCATCACACTGACCCATCATCACACTGACACATCAAACTGACCCATCATCACACTGACCCATCATCACACTGACCCATCATCACACTGATCCATCATCACACTGACCCATCACACTGATCCATCATCACACTGACCCATCCTCACACTGATCCATCATCACACTGACCCATCGCACTGATCCATCATCACACTGACCCATCATCACACTGACCCATCATACTGACCCATCAGCACACTGACCCATCACACTGACACATCATCACACTGACCCATCACACTGACCCATCATCACACTGACCCATCACACTGACACATCATCACACTGACCCATCATCACACTGACCCCTCACACGGACCCATCATCACAATGAATCATCTTCACACTGACTTATCATCACACTGTTCCATCATCACAATGACCCATCACACTGATCCATCATCACACTGACCCATCATCACACTGATCCATCACACTGACCAATCATCACACTGACGCATCACAGTGACCCATTATCACACTGACCCATCATCACACTGAACCATCACACTGACACATCATCACACTGACCTATCATCACACTGACCCATCACACGGACACATCATTACAATGAACCATCATCACACTGACCCATCACACTGACCCATCATCACACTGACCCATCATCACACTGATCCACCATCACACTGACCCATCACACTGATCCATCATCACACTGACCCATCCTCACACTGATCCATCATCACACTGACCCATCGCACTGATCCATCATCACACTGACCCATCATCACACTGACCCATCATACTGACCCATGAGCACACTGACCCATCATCACACTGACCCATCACACTGACACATCATCACACTGACCCATCATCACACTGACCCCTCACATGGACCCATCATCACAATGAACCATCATCACACTGACCCATCACACTGATGCATCATCACACTGACCCATCATCACACTGATCCATCACCACACTGACCCATCATCACACTGACCCATCATCACACTGGCCCATCATCACACTGACCCATCATCACACTGATCCATCACCACACTGACCCATCATCACACTGACCCCTCACACGGACCCATCATCACAATGAACCATCATCACACTGACACATCACACTGACCCATTATCACACTGACCTATCATCACACTGATCCATCATCACACTGACCCATCACACTGATCCATCATAACACTGACCCATCATCACACTGACCCATCACACTGGCCCATCATCACACTGACCCATCATCACACTGACCCATCATCACACTGACCCATCACACTGACCCATCACACTGACCCATCATCACACTGACCCATCATCACACTGATCCATCATCACACTGACCCATCATCACACTGACCCATCATCACACTGACACATCAAACTGACCCATCATCACACTGACCCATCATCACACTGACCCATCACCACACTGACGCATCATCACACTGACCCATCACCACACTGACCCATCACACGGACACACCATTACAATGAACCATCATCACACTGACCCATCACACTGACCCATCATCACACTGACCCATCATCACACTGATCCATTATCACACTGACCCATCACACTAATCCATCATCACACTGACCCATCCTCACGCTGATCCATCAACACACTGACCCATCACACTGAGCCATCATCACACTGACCCATCATCACACTGATCCATCACACTGATCCATCATCACACTGACCCATCATCACACTGACCCATCACACTGACACATCATCACACTGACCCATCATCACACTGACCCCTCACATGGACCCATCATCATGCTGACCCATCACACTGACCCATCATCACACTGACCCATCATCACACTGACCCTTCACACTGACCCATCATCACACTGACCCATCATCACACTGACCAATCACACTGACCCATCACAGTGACCCATCATCACACTGACCCATCATCACACTGACCCATCACACTGACCCATCACACTGACACATCACACTGACCTATCATCACACTGATCCATCATCACACTGACCTATCATCACACTGATCCATCACACTGACCCATCATCACACTGACCCATCACACTGATCCATCAACACAATGACCCATCACACTGACCCATCATCACACTGACCCATCATCACACTGACCAATCACACTGACCCATCATCACATTGAGCCATCACAGTGACCCATCATCACACTGACCCATCATCACACTGACCCATCACACTGACACATCACACTGACCCATCATCACACTGACCCATCACACTGACCCATCATCACACTGGCCCATCATCACACTGACCCATCATCACACTGACCAATCACACTGACACATCATCACACTGACCCATCATCACACTGACCAATCACACTGACCCATCATCACACTGACCCATCACAGTGACCCATCATCACACTGACCCATCATCACAATGACCCATCACAGTGACCCATCATCACACTGACCCATCATCACACTGGCCCATCATCACACTGACCCATCATCACACTGACCAATCACACTGACACATCATCACACTGACCCATCATCACACTGACCAATCACACTGACCCATCATCACACTGACCCATCACAGTGACCCATCATCACACTGACCCATCATCACAATGACCCATCACAGTGACCCATCATCACACTGACCCATCATCACACTGACCCATCACAGTGACCCATCATCACACTGACCCATCATCACAATGACCCATCACAGTGACCCATCATCACACTGACCCATCATCACACTGATCCATCACAGTGACCCATCATCACACTGACCAATCATCACACTGACCCATCACAGTGACCCATCATCACACTGACCCATCACACTGACCCATCATCACACTGACCCATCACCACACTGACCCATCACACTGACCCATCATCACACTGACCCACCATCACACTGACCCATCACACTGATCCATCAACACAATGACCCATCACACTGACCCATCATCACACTGACCCATCATCACACTGACCAATCACACTGACCCATCATCACATTGAGCCATCACAGTGACCCATCATCACACTGACCCATCATCACACTGACCCATCACACTGACACATCACACTGACCCATCATCACACTGACCCATCACACTGACCCATCATCACACTGGCCCATCATCACACTGACCCATCATCACACTGACCAATCACACTGACCCATCATCACACTGACCCATCACCACACTGACCCATCACACTGACCCATCATCACACTGACCCACCATCACACTGACCCATCACAATGACCCATCATCACACTGACCCATCATCACACTGACCCATCACAGTGACCCATCATCACACTGACCCATCATCACAATGACCCATCACAGTGACCCATCATCACACTGACCCATCATCACACTGACCCATCACAGTGACCCATCATCACACTGACCCATCATCACAATGACCCATCACAGTGACCCATCATCACACTGACCCATCATCACACTGATCCATCACAGTGACCCATCATCACACTGACCAATCATCACACTGACCCATCACAGTGACCCATCATCACACTGACCCATCACACTGACCCATCATCACACTGACCCATCACCACACTGACCCATCACACTGACCCATCATCACACTGACCCACCATCACACTGACCCATCACACTGATCCATCAACACAATGACCCATCACACTGACCCATCATCACACTGACCCATCATCACACTGACCCATCATCACACTGACCCAACACACTGACCCATCATCACACTGGCCCATCATCACACTGACCCATCATCACACTGACCAATCACACTGACACATCATCACACTGACCCATCATCACACTGACCAATCACACTGACCCATCATCACACTGACCCAACACACTGACCCATCATCACACTGGCCCATCATCACACTGACCCATCATCACACTGACCAATCACACTGACACATCATCACACTGACCCATCATCACACTGACCAATCACACTGACCCATCATCACACTGACCCATCACAGTGACCCATCATCACACTGACCCATCATCACAATGACCCATCACAGTGACCCATCATCACACTGACCCATCATCACACTGACCCATCACAGTGACCCATCATCACACTGACCCATCATCACAATGACCCATCACAGTGACCCATCATCACACTGACCCATCATCACACTGATCCATCACAGTGACCCATCATCACACTGACCAATCATCACACTGACCCATCACAGTGACCCATCATCACACTGACCCATCACACTGACCCATCATCACACTGACCCATCACCACACTGACCCATCACACTGACCCATCATCACACTGACCCACCATCACACTGACCCATCACAATGACCCATCATCACACTGACCCATCATCACACTGACCCATCACAGTGACCCATCATCACACTGACCCATTATCACACTGACCCATCACCACACTGACACATCATCACACTGACCCATCATCACACTGACCCATCACACGGACCCAACATTTCAAGGAACCATCATCACACTGACCCATCACACTGACCCATCATCACACTGACCCATCACAGTGACCCATCATCATACTGACCCATATCACACTGACCCATCACACTGAAACATCACACTGACACATCATCACACTGATCCATCATCACACTGAACCATCATCACACTGACCCACCATCACACTGACCCATCACCACACTGACCCATCACACTGACACATCACACTGACCCATCATCACACTGACCCATCACACTGACTCATCATCACACTGACCCATCACAGTGACCCATCATCACATTGACCCATCATCACACTGAACCATCACACTGAGACATCATCACACTGACCTATCATCACACTGACCCATCACACGGACACATCATTACAATGAACCATCATCACACTGACCCATCACACTGACCCATCATCACACTGACCCATCATCACACTGATCCATCATCACACTGACCCATCACACTGATCCATCATCACACTGACCCATCCTCACACTGATCCATCATCACACTGACCCATCGCACTGATCCATCATCACACTGACCCATCATCACACTGACCCATCATACTGACCCATCAGCACACTGACCCATCATCACACTGACCCATCACACTGACACATCATCACCCTGACCCATCATCACACTGACCCATCACACTGACCCATCATCACACTGACCCATCACACTGACACATCATCACACTGACCCATCATCACACTGACCCCTCACACGGACCCATCATCACAATGAATCATCTTCACACTGACCTATCATCACACTGTTCCATCATCACACTGACCCATCACACTGATCCATCATCACACTGACCCATCATCACACTGATCCATCACACTGACCCATCATCACACTGACCCATCACCACACTGACCCATCACACTGACACATCACACTGACCCATCATCACACTGACCCATCACACTGACCCATCATCACACTGACCCATCACACTGATACATCATCACACTGACCCATCATCACACTGACCCATCACACTGACACATGCTCACACTGACCCATCATCACACTGACCCATCACACTGACACATCACCACAGTGACACATCATCACACTAACCCATCACACTGACACATCACCACACTGACCCATCATCACACTGACCCATCACACTGACACATCACCACAGTGACACATTATCACACTGACCCATCACACTGACACATCACCACACTGAACCATCATCACACTGATCCATCAACGCACTGACGCATCATCACATGGACCCATCATCACACTGACCCATCACACGGACACATCATTACAATGAACCATCATCACACTGACCCATCACACTGACCTATCATCACACTGACCCATCATCACACTGATCCATCATCACACTGACCCATCATCACACTGATCCATCACACTGACACATCATCACACTGACCCATCATCACACTGACCCCTCACACGGACCCATCATCACAATGAACCATCATCACACTGACACATCACACTGACCCATCATCACACTGACCTATCATCACACTGATCCATCATCACACTGACCCATCACACTGATCCATCATAACACTGACCCATCATCACACTGACCGATCACACTGGCCCATCATCACACTGATACATCATGACAATGAACCATCATCACACTGACCCATCATCACGCTGACCCATCATCACACTGACCCATCACACTGACCCACCATCACACTGACCCATCACCACACTGACCCATCACACTGACACATCACACTGACCCATCATCACACTGACCCATCACACTGACTCATCATCACACTGACCCATCACAGTGACCCATCATCACACTGACCCATCATCACACTGAACCATCACACTGACACATCATCACACTGACCTATCATCACACTGACCCATCACACGGACACATCATTACAATGAACCATCATCACACTGACCCATCACACTGACCCATCATCACACTGACCCATCATCACACTGATCCATCATCACACTGACCCATCACACTGATCCATCATCACACTGACCCATCCTCACGCTGATCCATCATCACACTGACCCATCGCACTGATCCATCATCACACTGACCCATCATCACACTGACCCATCATACTGACCCATCAGCACACTGACCAATCATCACACTGACCCATGACACTGACACATCATCACACTGACCCATCATCACACTGACCCCTCACACGGACCCATCATCACAATGAACCATCATCACACTGACCCATCACACTGACCCATCATCACACTGACCCATCATCACACTGACCCATCACAACACTGACCCATCATCACACTGACCCATCATCACACTGATCCATCATCACGCTGACCCATCATCACACTGACCCATCATCACACTGACCCATCACCACAATGACCCATCATCACACTGACCCATCATCACACTGATCCATCATCACACTGACCCCTCACACGGAACCATCATCACAATGAACCATCATCACACTGACACATCACACTGACCCATTATCACACTGACCTATCATCACACAGATCCATCATCACACTGACCCATCACACTGATCCATCATAACACTGACCCATCATCACACTGACCCATCACACTGGCCCATCATCACACTGACCCATCATCACACTGACCCATCATCACACTGACCCATCACACTGACCCATCCCACTGACCCATCATCACGCTGACCCATCATCACACTGACCCATCACACTGACCCACCATCAAACTGACCCATCATACTGACCTATCAGCACACTGACCCATCATCACACTGACCCATCACACTGACACATCATCACACTGACCCATCATCACACTGACCCCTCACACGGACCCATCATCACAATGAACCATCATCACACTGACCCATCACACTGACTCATCATCACACTGACCCATCATCACACTGATCCATCATCACACTGACCCATCACACTGATCCATTATCACACTGACCCATCCTCACACTGATCCATCATCACACTGACCCATCGCACTGATCCATCGTCACACTGACCCATCATCACACTGACCCATCATACTGACCCTTCAGCACACTGACCCATCATCACACTGACCCATCACACTGACACATCATCACACTGACCCATCATCACACTGACCCCTCACACGGACCCATCATCACAATGAACCATCATCACACTGACCCATCATCACACTGACCCATCATCACACTGACCCATCATCACACTGACCCCTCTCACGGACCCATCATCACAATGAACCATCATCACACTAACACATCACACTGACCCATTATCACACTGACCTATCATCACACTGCTCCATCATCACACTGACCCATCACACTGATCCATCATAACACTGACCCATCATCACACTGACCCATCACACTGGCCCATCATCACACTGACCCATCATCACACTGACCCATCATCACACTGACCCATCACACTGACACATCACCACACTGACCCATCATCACACTGACCCATCACACTGACACATCACCACAGTGACACATCATCACACTGACCCATCACACTGACACATCACCACACTGAACCATCATCACACTGATCCATCAACGCACTGACGCATCATCACATGGACCCATCATCACACTGACCCATCACACGGACACATCATTACAATGAACCATCATCACACTGACCCATCACACTGACCTATCATCACACTGACCCATCATCACACTGATCCATCATCACACTGACCCATCATCACACTGATCCATCACACTGACACATCATCACACTGACCCATCATCACACTGACCCCTCACACGGACCCATCATCACAATGAACCATCATCACACTGACACATCACACTGACCCATCATCACACTGACCTATCATCACACTGATCCATCATCACACTGACCCATCACACTGATCCATCATAACACTGACCCATCATCACACTGACCGATCACACTGGCCCATCATCACACTGATACATCATGACAATGAACCATCATCACACTGACCCATCATCACGCTGACCCATCATCACACTGACCCATCACACTGACCCACCATCACACTGACCCATCACCACACTGACCCATCACACTGACACATCACACTGACCCATCATCACACTGACCCATCACACTGACTCATCATCACACTGACCCATCACAGTGACCCATCATCACACTGACCCATCATCACACTGAACCATCACACTGACACATCATCACACTGACCTATCATCACACTGACCCATCACACGGACACATCATTACAATGAACCATCATCACACTGACCCATCACACTGACCCATCATCACACTGACCCATCATCACACTGATCCATCATCACACTGACCCATCACACTGATCCATCATCACACTGACCCATCCTCACGCTGATCCATCATCACACTGACCCATCGCACTGATCCATCATCACACTGACCCATCATCACACTGACCCATCATACTGACCCATCAGCACACTGACCAATCATCACACTGACCCATGACACTGACACATCATCACACTGACCCATCATCACACTGACCCCTCACACGGACCCATCATCACAATGAACCATCATCACACTGACCCATCACACTGACCCATCATCACACTGACCCATCATCACACTGACCCATCACAACACTGACCCATCATCACACTGACCCATCATCACACTGATCCATCATCACGCTGACCCATCATCACACTGACCCATCATCACACTGACCCATCACCACAATGACCCATCATCACACTGACCCATCATCACACTGATCCATCATCACACTGACCCCTCACACGGAACCATCATCACAATGACCCATCATCACACTGACACATCACACTGACCCATTATCACACTGACCTATCATCACACAGATCCATCATCACACTGACCCATCACACTGATCCATCATAACACTGACCCATCATCACACTGACCCATCACACTGGCCCATCATCACACTGACCCATCATCACACTGACCCATCATCACACTGACCCATCACACTGACCCATCCCACTGACCCATCATCACGCTGACCCATCATCACACTGACCCATCACACTGACCCACCATCAAACTGACCCATCATACTGACCCATCAGCACACTGACCCATCATCACACTGACCCATCACACTGACACATCATCACACTGACCCATCATCACACTGACCCCTCACACGGACCCATCATCACAATGAACCATCATCACACTGACCCATCACACTGACTCATCATCACACTGACCCATCATCACACTGATCCATCATCACACTGACCCATCACACTGATCCATTATCACACTGACCCATCCTCACACTGATCCATCATCACACTGAGCCATCGCACTGATCCATCGTCACTATGACCCATCATCACACTGACCCATCATACTGACCCTTCAGCACACTGACCCATCATCACACTGACCCATCACACTGACACATCATCACACTGACCCATCATCACACTGACCCCTCACACGGACCCATCATCACAATGAACCATCATCACACTGACCCATCATACTGACCCATCATCACACTGACCCATCATCACACTGACCCATCATCACACTGACCCATCATCACACTGACCCCTCACACGGACCCATCATCACAATGAACCATCATCACACTAACACATCACACTGACCCATTATCACACTGACCTATCATCACACTGCTCCATCATCACACTGACCCATCACACTGATCCATCATAACACTGACCCATCATCACACTGACCCATCACACTGGCCCATCATCACACTGACCCATCATCACACTGACCCATCATCACACTGACCCATCACACTGACCCATCACACTGACCCATCATCACGCTGACCCATCATCACACTGACCCATCACACTGACCCACCATCACACTGACCCATCACCACACTGACCCATCATACTGACACATCACACTGACCCATCATCGCACTGACCCATCACACTGACCGATCATCGCACTGACCCATCACACTGATGCATCATCACACTGACCCATCATCACACTGACCCATCACACTGACCCATCATCACACTGACCCATCATCACACTGACACATCAAACTGACCCATCATCACACTGACCCATCATCACACTGACCCATCACCACACTGACGCATCATCACACTGACCCATCACCACACTGACCCATCACACGGACACATCATTACAATGAACCATCATCACACTGACCCATCACACTGACCCATCATCACACTGACCCATCATCACACTGATCCATCATCACACTGACCCATCACACTAATCCATCATCACACTGACCCATCCTCACGTTGATCCATCAACACACTGACCCATCACACTGAGCCATCATCACACTGACCCATCATCACACTGATCCATCACACTGATCCATCATCACACTGACCCATCATCACACTGACCCATCACACTGACACATCATCACACTGACCCATCATCACACTGACCCCTCACACGGACCCATCATCACACTGACCCATCACACTGACCCATCATCACACTGACCCATCATCACACTGACCCTTCACACTGACCCATCATCACACTGACCCATCATCACACTGACCCTTCACACTGACCCATAATCACACTGACCCATCATCACACTGACCCATCATACTGACCCTTCAGCACACTTACTCATCATCACACTGACCCATCACACTGACACATCATCACACTGACCCATCATCACACTGACCCCTCACACGGACCCATCATCACAATGAACCATCATCACACTGACCCATCATCACACTGACCCATCATCACACTGACCCCTCACACGGACCCATCATCACAATGAACCATCATCACACTAACACATCACACTGACCCATTATCACACTGACCTATCATCACACTGCTCCATCATCACACTGACCCATCACACTGATCCATCATAACACTGACCCATCATCACACTGACCCATCACACTGGCCCATCATCACACTGACCCATCATCACACTGACCCATCATCACACTGACCCATCACACTGACACATCACCACACTGACCCATCATCACACTGACCCATCACACTGACACATCACCACAGTGACACATCATCACACTGACCCATCACACTGACACATCACCACACTGAACCATCATCACACTGATCCATCAACGCACTGACGCATCATCACATGGACCCATCATCACACTGACCCATCACATGGACACATCATTACAATGAACCATCATCACACTGACCCATCACACTGACCTATCATCACACTGACCCATCATCACACTGATCCATCATCACACTGACCCATCATCACACTGATCCATCACACTGACACATCATCACACTGACCCATCATCACACTGACCCCTCACACGGACCCATCATCACAATGAACCATCATCACACTGACACATCACACTGACCCATCATCACACTGACCTATCATCACACTGATCCATCATCACACTGACCCATCACACTGATCCATCATAACACTGACCCATCATCACACTGACCGATCACACTGGCCCATCATCACACTGATACATCATGACAATGAACCATCATCACACTGACCCATCATCACGCTGACCCATCATCACACTGACCCATCACACTGACCCACCATCACACTGACCCATCACCACACTGACCCATCACACTGACACATCACACTGACCCATCATCACACTGACCCATCACACTGACTCATCATCACACTGACCCATCACAGTGACCCATCATCACACTGACCCATCATCACACTGAACCATCACACTGACACATCATCACACTGACCTATCATCACACTGACCCATCACACGGACACATCATTACAATGAACCATCATCACACTGACCCATCACACTGACCCATCATCACACTGACCCGTCATCACACTGATCCATCATCACACTGACCCATCACACTGATCCATCATCACACTGACCCATCCTCACGCTGATCCATCATCACACTGACCCATCGCACTGATCCATCATCACACTGACCCATCATCACACTGACCCATCATACTGACCCATCAGCACACTGACCAATCATCACACTGACCCATGACACTGACACATCATCACACTGACCCATCATCACACTGACCCCTCACACGGACCCATTATCACAATGAACCATCATCACACTGACCCATCACACTGACCCATCATCACACTGACCCATCATCACACTGACCCATCACAACACTGACCCATCATCACACTGACCCATCATCACACTGATCCATCATCACGCTGACCCATCATCACACTGACCCATCATCACACTGACCCATCACCACAATGACCCATCATCACACTGACCCATCATCACACTGATCCATCATCACACTGACCCCTCACACGGAACCATCATCACAATGAACCATCATCACACTGACACATCACACTGACCCATTATCACACTGACCTATCATCACACAGATCCATCATCACACTGACCCATCACACTGATCCATCATAACACTGACCCATCATCACACTGACCCATCACACTGGCCCATCATCACACTGACCCATCATCACACTGACCCATCATCACACTGACCCATCACACTGACCCATCCCACTGACCCATCATCACGCTGACCCATCATCACACTGACCCATCACACTGACCCACCATCAAACTGACCCATCATACTGACCCATCAGCACACTGACCCATCATCACACTGACCCATCACACTGACACATCATCACACTGACCCATCATCACACTGACCCCTCACACGGACCCATCATCACAATGAACCATCATCACACTGACCCATCACACTGACTCATCATCACACTGACCCATCATCACACTGATCCATCATCACACTGACCCATCACACTGATCCATTATCACACTGACCCATCCTCACACTGATCCATCATCACACTGAGCCATCGCACTGATCCATCGTCACTATGACCCATCATCACACTGACCCATCATACTGACCCTTCAGCACACTGACCCATCATCACACTGACCCATCACACTGACACATCATCACACTGACCCATCATCACACTGACCCCTCACACGGACCCATCATCACAATGAACCATCATCACACTGACCCATCATACTGACCCATCATCACACTGACCCATCATCACACTGACACATCATCACACTGACCCCTCACACGGACCCATCATCACAATGAACCATCATCACACTAACACATCACACTGACCCATTATCACACTGACCTATCATCACACTGCTCCATCATCACACTGACCCATCACACTGATCCATCATAACACTGACCCATCATCACACTGACCCATCACACTGGCCCATCATCACACTGACCCATCATCACACTGACCCATCATCACACTGACCCATCACACTGACCCATCACACTGACCCATCATCACGCTGACCCATCATCACACTGACCCATCACACTGACCCACCATCACACTGACCCATCACCACACTGACCCATCATACTGACACATCACACTGACCCATCATCGCACTGACCCATCACACTGACCGATCATCGCACTGACCCATCACACTGATGCATCATCACACTGACCCATCATCACACTGACCCATCACACTGACCCATCATCACACTGACCCATCATCACACTGACACATCAAACTGACCCATCATCACACTGACCCATCATCACACTGACCCATCACCACACTGACGCATCATCACACTGACCCATCACCACACTGACCCATCACACGGACACATCATTACAATGAACCATCATCACACTGACCCATCACACTGACCCATCATCACACTGACCCATCATCACACTGATCCATCATCACACTGACCCATCACACTAATCCATCATCACACTGACCCATCCTCACGTTGATCCATCAACACACTGACCCATCACACTGAGCCATCATCACACTGACCCATCATCACACTGATCCATCACACTGATCCATCATCACACTGACCCATCATCACACTGACCCATCACACTGACACATCATCACACTGACCCATCATCACACTGACCGCTCACACGGACCCATCATCACACTGACCCATCACACTGACCCATCATCACACTGACCCATCATCACACTGACCCTTCACACTGACCCATCATCACACTGACCCATCATCACACTGACCCTTCACACTGACCCATAATCACACTGACCCATCATCACACTGATCAATCACACTGACCCATCATCACACTGACCCATCACAGTGACCCATCATCACACTGACCCATCATCACACTGACCCATCATCACACTGACCCATCATCACACTGACCCATCATCACACTGACCCATCACCATACTGACCCATCATCACACTGACCCATCATCACACTGGCCCATCATCACACTGACCCATCATCACACTGATCCATCACCACACTGACCCATCATCACACTGACCCCTCACACGGACCCATCATCACAATGAACCATCATCACACTGACCCATCACACTGACCCACCATCACACTGACCCATCACCACACTGACCCATCATACTGACACATCACACTGACCCATCATCGCACTGACCCATCACACTGACACATCATCACACTGACCCATCATCACACTGATCGATCATCACACTGACCCATCACACTAATCCATCATCACACTGACCCATCCTCACGTTGATCCATCAACACACTGACCCATCACACTGAGCCATCATCACACTGACCCATCATCACACTGACCCATCACACTGACACATCATCACACTGACCCATCATCACACTGACCCCTCACACGGACCAATCATCACACTGACCCATCACACTGACCCATCATCACACTGACCCGTCATCACACTGACCCTTCACACTGACCCATCATCACACTGACCCATCATCACACTGACCCTTCACACTGACCCATAATCACACTGACCCATCATCACACTGACCAATCACACTGACCCATCATCACACTGACCCATCACAGTGACCCATCATCACACTGACCCATCATCACACTGACCCATCATCACACTGACCCATCATCACACTGATCCATCATCACACTGACCCATCACCATACTGACCCATCATCACACTGGCCCATCATCACACTGACCCATCATCACACTGATCCATCACCACACTGACCCATCATCACACTGACCCCTCACACAGACCCATCATCACAATGAACCATCATCACACTGACCCATCACACTGACCCACCATCACACTGACCCATCACCACACTGACCCATCATACTGACACATCACACTGACCCATCATCGCACTGACCCATCACACTGACACATCATCGCACTGACCCATCACACTGATGCATCATCACACTGACCCATCATCACACTGACCCATCACACTGACCCATTATCACACTAACCCATCATCACACTGACACATCAAACTGACCCATCATCACACTGACCCATCATCACACTGATCCATCATCACACTGACCCATCACACTAATCCATCATCACACTGACCCATCCTCACGCTGATCCATCAACACACTGACCCATCACACTGAGCCATCATCACACTGACCCATCATCACACTGATCCATCACACTGATCCATCATCACACTGACCCATCATCACACTGACCCATCACACTGACACATCATCACACTGACCCATCATCACACTGACCCCTCACACGGACCCATCATCACACTGACCCATCACACTGACCCATCATCACGCTGACCCATCATCACACTGACCCATCACACTGACCCACCATCACACTGACCCATCATCACACTGACCCATCATACTGACCCATCAGCACACTGACCCATCATCACACTGACCCATCATCACACTGACCCATCACACTGACCCATCACACTGACCCATCATCACGCTGACCCATCATCACACTGCCCCATCACACTGACCCACCATCACACTGACCCATCACCACACTGACCCATCATACTGACACATCACACTGACCCATCATCGCACTGACCCATCACACTGACCGATCATCGCACTGACCCATCACACTGATGCATCATCACACTGACCCATCATCACACTGACCCATCACACTGACCCATCATCACACTGACCCATCATCACACTGACACATCAAACTGACCCATCATCACACTGACCCATCATCACATTGACCCATCACCACACTGACGCATCATCACACTGACCCATCACCACACTGACCCATCACAAGGACACATCATTACAATGAACCATCATCACACTGACCCATCACACTGACCCATCATCACACTGATCCATCATCACACTGACCCATCACACTAATCCATCATCACACTGACCCATCCTCACGCTGATCCATCAACACACTGACCCATCACACTGAGCCATCATCACACTGAACCATCATCACACTGATCCATCACACTGATCCATCATCACACTGACCCATCATCACACTGACACATCATCACACTGACCCATCATCACACTGACCCATCATCACACTGACCCCTCACACGGACCCATCATCACACTGACCCATCACACTGACCCATCATCACACTGACCCATCACACTGACCCATCATCACACTGACCCATCATCACACTGACCCTTCACACTGACCCATCATCACACTGACCCATCATCACACTGACCCTTCACACTGACCCATAATCACACTGACCCATCATCACACTGAACAATCACACTGACCCATCATCACACTGACCCATCACAGTGACCCATCATCACACTGACCCATCATCACACTGACCCATCATCACACTGACCCATCACCATACTGACCCATCATCACACTGACCCATCATCACACTGGCCCATCATCACACTGACCCATCATCACACTGATCCATCACCACACTGATCCATCATCACAGTGACCCATCATCACACTGACCCATCATCACACTGACCCATCACACTGACCCATCATCACACTGACCCATCATCACACTGACCCATCACCATACTGACCCATCATCACACTGACCCATTATCAAACTGACCTATCATCACACTGATCCATCATCACACTGACCCATCACACTGATCCATCATAACACTGACCCATCATCACACTGACCCATCATCACACTGACCCATCACACTGACCCATCACACTGACCCATCATCACGCTGACCCATCATCACACTGACCCATCACACTGACCCACCATCACACTGACCCATCACCACACTGACCCATCATACTGACACATCAGACTGACCCATCATCGCACTGACCCATCACACTGACACATCATCACAATGAACCATCATCACACTGACCCATCATACTGACCCATCATCACACTGACCCATCATCACGCTGACCCATCATCACACTGACCCATCATCACACTGACCCATCACCACAATGACCCATCATCACACTGACCCATCATCACACTGATCCATCATCACACTGACCCCTCACACGGAACCATCATCACAATGAACCATCATCACACTGACACATCACACTGACCCATTATCACACTGACCTATCATCACACAGATCCATCATCACACTGACCCATCACACTGATCCATCATAACACTGACCCATCATCACACTGACCCATCACACTGGCCCATCATCACACTGACCCATCATCACACTGACCCATCATCACACTGACCCATCACACTGACCCATCCCACTGACCCATCATCACGCTGACCCATCATCACACTGACCCATCACACTGACCCACCATCAAACTGACCCATCATACTGACCCATCAGCACACTGACCCATCATCACACTGACCCATCACACTGACACATCATCACACTGACCCATCATCACACTGACCCCTCACACGGACCCATCATCACAATGAACCATCATCACACTGACCCATCACACTGACTCATCATCACACTGACCCATCATCACACTGATCCATCATCACACTGACCCATCACACTGATCCATTATCACACTGACCCATCCTCACACTGATCCATCATCACACTGAGCCATCGCACTGATCCATCGTCACTATGACCCATCATCACACTGACCCATCATACTGACCCTTCAGCACACTGACCCATCATCACACTGACCCATCACACTGACACATCATCACACTGACCCATCATCACACTGACCCCTCACACGGACCCATCATCACAATGAACCATCATCACACTGACCCATCATACTGACCCATCATCACACTGACCCATCATCACACTGACCCATCATCACACTGACCCATCATCACACTGACCCCTCACACGGACCCATCATCACAATGAACCATCATCACACTAACACATCACACTGACCCATTATCACACTGACCTATCATCACACTGCTCCATCATCACACTGACCCATCACACTGATCCATCATAACACTGACCCATCATCACACTGACCCATCACACTGGCCCATCATCACACTGACCCATCATCACACTGACCCATCATCACACTGACCCATCACACTGACCCATCACACTGACCCATCATCACGCTGACCCATCATCACACTGACCCATCACACTGACCCACCATCACACTGACCCATCACCACACTGACCCATCATACTGACACATCACACTGACCCATCATCGCACTGACCCATCACACTGACCGATCATCGCACTGACCCATCACACTGATGCATCATCACACTGACCCATCATCACACTGACCCATCACACTGACCCATCATCACACTGACCCATCATCACACTGACACATCAAACTGACCCATCATCACACTGACCCATCATCACACTGACCCATCACCACACTGACGCATCATCACACTGACCCATCACCACACTGACCCATCACACGGACACATCATTACAATGAACCATCATCACACTGACCCATCACACTGACCCATCATCACACTGACCCATCATCACACTGATCCATCATCACACTGACCCATCACACTAATCCATCATCACACTGACCCATCCTCACGTTGATCCATCAACACACTGACCCATCACACTGAGCCATCATCACACTGACCCATCATCACACTGATCCATCACACTGATCCATCATCACACTGACCCATCATCACACTGACCCATCACACTGACACATCATCACACTGACCCATCATCACACTGACCCCTCACACGGACCCATCATCACACTGACCCATCACACTGACCCATCATCACACTGACCCATCATCACACTGACCCTTCACACTGACCCATCATCACACTGACCCATCATCACACTGACCCTTCACACTGACCCATAATCACACTGACCCATCATCACACTGACCCATCATACTGACCCTTCAGCACACTTACCCATCATCACACTGACCCATCACACTGACACATCATCACACTGACCCATCATCACACTGACCCCTCACACGGACCCATCATCACAATGAACCATCATCACACTGACCCATCATCACACTGACCCATCATCACACTGACCCCTCACACGGACCCATCATCACAATGAACCATCATCACACTAACACATCACACTGACCCATTATCACACTGACCTATCATCACACTGCTCCATCATCACACTGACCCATCACACTGATCCATCATAACACTGACCCATCATCACACTGACCCATCACACTGGCCCATCATCACACTGACCCATCATCACACTGACCCATCATCACACTGACCCATCACACTGACACATCACCACACTGACCCATCATCACACTGACCCATCACACTGACACATCACCACAGTGACACATCATCACACTGACCCATCACACTGACACATCACCACACTGAACCATCATCACACTGATCCATCAACGCACTGACGCATCATCACATGGACCCATCATCACACTGACCCATCACATGGACACATCATTACAATGAACCATCATCACACTGACCCATCACACTGACCTATCATCACACTGACCCATCATCACACTGATCCATCATCACACTGACCCATCATCACACTGATCCATCACACTGACACATCATCACACTGACCCATCATCACACTGACCCCTCACACGGACCCATCATCACAATGAACCATCATCACACTGACACATCACACTGACCCATCATCACACTGACCTATCATCACACTGATCCATCATCACACTGACCCATCACACTGATCCATCATAACACTGACCCATCATCACACTGACCGATCACACTGGCCCATCATCACACTGATACATCATGACAATGAACCATCATCACACTGACCCATCATCACGCTGACCCATCATCACACTGACCCATCACACTGACCCACCATCACACTGACCCATCACCACACTGACCCATCACACTGACACATCACACTGACCCATCATCACACTGACCCATCACACTGACTCATCATCACACTGACCCATCACAGTGACCCATCATCACACTGACCCATCATCACACTGAACCATCACACTGACACATCATCACACTGACCTATCATCACACTGACCCATCACACGGACACATCATTACAATGAACCATCATCACACTGACCCATCACACTGACCCATCATCACACTGACCCGTCATCACACTGATCCATCATCACACTGACCCATCACACTGATCCATCATCACACTGACCCATCCTCACGCTGATCCATCATCACACTGACCCATCGCACTGATCCATCATCACACTGACCCATCATCACACTGACCCATCATACTGACCCATCAGCACACTGACCAATCATCACACTGACCCATGACACTGACACATCATCACACTGACCCATCATCACACTGACCCCTCACACGGACCCATTATCACAATGAACCATCATCACACTGACACATCACACTGACCCATCATCACACTGACCCATCATCACACTGACCCATCACAACACTGACCCATCATCACACTGACCCATCATCACACTGATCCATCATCACGCTGACCCATCATCACACTGACCCATCATCACACTGACCCATCACCACAATGACCCATCATCACACTGACCCATCATCACACTGATCCATCATCACACTGACCCCTCACACGGAACCATCATCACAATGAACCATCATCACACTGACACATCACACTGACCCATTATCACACTGACCTATCATCACACAGATCCATCATCACACTGACCCATCACACTGATCCATCATAACACTGACCCATCATCACACTGACCCATCACACTGGCCCATCATCACACTGACCCATCATCACACTGACCCATCATCACACTGACCCATCACACTGACCCATCCCACTGACCCATCATCACGCTGACCCATCATCACACTGACCCATCACACTGACCCACCATCAAACTGACCCATCATACTGACCCATCAGCACACTGACCCATCATCACACTGACCCATCACACTGACACATCATCACACTGACCCATCATCACACTGACCCCTCACACGGACCCATCATCACAATGAACCATCATCACACTGACCCATCACACTGACTCATCATCACACTGACCCATCATCACACTGATCCATCATCACACTGACCCATCACACTGATCCATTATCACACTGACCCATCCTCACACTGATCCATCATCACACTGAGCCATCGCACTGATCCATCGTCACTATGACCCATCTTCACACTGACCCATCATACTGACCCTTCAGCACACTGACCCATCATCACACTGACCCATCACACTGACACATCATCACACTGACCCATCATCACACTGACCCCTCACACGGACCCATCATCACAATGAACCATCATCACACTGACCCATCATACTGACCCATCATCACACTGACCCATCATCACACTGACCCATCATCACACTGACCCATCATCACACTGACCCCTCACACGGACCCATCATCACAATGAACCATCATCACACTAACACATCACACTGACCCATTATCACACTGACCTATCATCACACTGCTCCATCATCACACTGACCCATCACACTGATCCATCATAACACTGACCCATCATCACACTGACCCATCACACTGGCCCATCATCACACTGACCCATCATCACACTGACCCATCATCACACTGACCCATCACACTGACCCATCACACTGACCCATCATCACGCTGACCCATCATCACACTGACCCATCACACTGACCCACCATCACACTGACCCATCACCACACTGACCCATCATACTGACACATCACACTGACCCATCATCGCACTGACCCATCACACTGACCGATCATCGCACTGACCCATCACACTGATGCATCATCACACTGACCCATCATCACACTGACCCATCACACTGACCCATCATCACACTGACCCATCATCACACTGACACATCAAACTGACCCATCATCACACTGACCCATCATCACACTGACCCATCACCACACTGACGCATCATCACACTGACCCATCACCACACTGACCCATCACACGGACACATCATTACAATGAACCATCATCACACTGACCCATCACACTGACCCATCATCACACTGACCCATCATCACACTGATCCATCATCACACTGACCCATCACACTAATCCATCATCACACTGACCCATCCTCACGTTGATCCATCAACACACTGACCCATCACACTGAGCCATCATCACACTGACCCATCATCACACTGATCCATCACACTGATCCATCATCACACTGACCCATCATCACACTGACCCATCACACTGACACATCATCACACTGACCCATCATCACACTGACCGCTCACACGGACCCATCATCACACTGACCCATCACACTGACCCATCATCACACTGACCCATCATCACACTGACCCTTCACACTGACCCATCATCACACTGACCCATCATCACACTGACCCTTCACACTGACCCATAATCACACTGACCCATCATCACACTGATCAATCACACTGACCCATCATCACACTGACCCATCACAGTGACCCATCATCACACTGACCCATCATCACACTGACCCATCATCACACTGACCCATCATCACACTGACCCATCATCACACTGACCCATCACCATACTGACCCATCATCACACTGACCCATCATCACACTGGCCCATCATCACACTGACCCATCATCACACTGATCCATCACCACACTGACCCATCATCACACTGACCCCTCACACGGACCCATCATCACAATGAACCATCATCACACTGACCCATCACACTGACCCACCATCACACTGACCCATCACCACACTGACCCATCATACTGACACATCACACTGACCCATCATCGCACTGACCCATCACACTGACACATCATCACACTGACCCATCATCACACTGATCGATCATCACACTGACCCATCACACTAATCCATCATCACACTGACCCATCCTCACGTTGATCCATCAACACACTGACCCATCACACTGAGCCATCATCACACTGACCCATCATCACACTGACCCATCACACTGACACATCATCACACTGACCCATCATCACACTGACCCCTCACACGGACCAATCATCACACTGACCCATCACACTGACCCATCATCACACTGACCCATCATCACACTGACCCTTCACACTGACCCATCATCACACTGACCCATCATCACACTGACCCTTCACACTGACCCATAATCACAGTGACCCATCATCACACTGACCAATCACACTGACCCATCATCACACTGACCCATCACAGTGACCCATCATCACACTGACCCATCATCACACTGACCCATCACCACACTGACCCATCATCACACTGATCCATCATCACACTGACCCATCACCATACTGACCCATCATCACACTGGCCCATCATCACACTGACCCATCATCACACTGATCCATCACCACACTGACCCATCATCACACTGACCCCTCACACGGACCCATCATCACAATGAACCATCATCACACTGACCCATCACACTGACCCACCATCACACTGACCCATCACCACACTGACCCATCATACTGACACATCACACTGACCCATCATCGCACTGACCCATCACACTGACACATCATCGCACTGACCCATCACACTGATGCATCATCACACTGACCCATCATCACACTGACCCATCACACTGACCCATTATCACACTAACCCATCATCACACTGACACATCAAACTGACCCATCATCACACTGACCCATCATCACACTGATCCATCATCACACTGACCCATCACACTAATCCATCATCACACTGACCCATCCTCACGCTGATCCATCAACACACTGACCCATCACACTGAGCCATCATCACACTGACCCATCATCACACTGATCCATCACACTGATCCATCATCACACTGACCCATCATCACACTGACCCATCACACTGACACATCATCACACTGACCCATCATCACACTGACCCCTCACACGGACCCATCATCACACTGACCCATCACACTGACCCATCATCACGCTGACCCATCATCACACTGACCCATCACACTGACCCACCATCACACTGACCCATCATCACACTGACCCATCATACTGACCCATCAGCACACTGACCCATCATCACACTGACCCATCATCACACTGACCCATCACACTGACCCATCACACTGACCCATCATCACGCTGACCCATCATCACACTGCCCCATCACACTGACCCACCATCACACTGACCCATCACCACACTGACCCATCATACTGACACATCACACTGACCCATCATCGCACTGACCCATCACACTGACCGATCATCGCACTGACCCATCACACTGATGCATCATCACACTGACCCATCATCACACTGACCCATCACACTGACCCATCATCACACTGACCCATCATCACACTGACACATCAAACTGACCCATCATCACACTGACCCATCATCACATTGACCCATCACCACACTGACGCATCATCACACTGACCCATCACCACACTGACCCATCACAAGGACACATCATTACAATGAACCATCATCACACTGACCCATCACACTGACCCATCATCACACTGATCCATCATCACACTGACCCATCACACTAATCCATCATCACACTGACCCATCCTCACGCTGATCCATCAACACACTGACCCATCACACTGAGCCATCATCACACTGAACCATCATCACACTGATCCATCACACTGATCCATCATCACACTGACCCATCATCACACTGACACATCATCACACTGACCCATCATCACACTGACCCATCATCACACTGACCCCTCACACGGACCCATCATCACACTGACCCATCACACTGACCCATCATCACACTGACCCATCACACTGACCCATCATCACACTGACCCATCATCACACTGACCCTTCACACTGACCCATCATCACACTGACCCATCATCACACTGACCCTTCACACTGACCCATAATCGCACTGACCCATCATCACACTGAACAATCACACTGACCCATCATCACACTGACCCATCATCACACTGACCCATCATCACACTGACCCATCACCATACTGACCCATCATCACACTGACCCATCATCACACTGGCCCATCATCACACTGACCCATCATCACACTGATCCATCACCACACTGATCCATCATCACAGTGACCCATCATCACACTGACCCATCATCACACTGACCCATCACACTGACCCATCATCACACTGACCCATCATCACACTGACCCATCACCATACTGACCCATCATCACACTGACCCATTATCAAACTGACCTATCATCACACTGATCCATCATCACACTGACCCATCACACTGATCCATCATAACACTGACCCATCATCACACTGACCCATCATCACACTGACCCATCACACTGACCCATCACACTGACCCATCATCACGCTGACCCATCATCACACTGACCCATCACACTGACCCACCATCACACTGACCCATCACCACACTGACCCATCATACTGACACATCAGACTGACCCATCATCGCACTGACCCATCACACTGACACATCATCGCACTGACCCATCACACTGATGCATCATCACACTGACCCATTATCACACTGACCGATCACACTGACCCATCATCACACTAACCCATCATCACACTGACACATCAAACTGACCAATCATCACACTGACCCATCATCACACTGATCCATCATCACACTGACTAATCACACTAATCCATCATCACACTGACCCATCCTCACGCTGATCCATCAACACACTGACGCATCACACTGAGCCATCATCACACTGACCCATCATCACACTGATCCATCACACTGATCCATCATCACACTGACCCATCATCACACTGACCCATCACACTGACACATCATCACACTGACCCATCATCACACTGACCCCTCACACGGACCCATCATCACACTGACCCATCACACTGACCCATCATCACACTGACCCATCATCACACTGACCCTTCACACTGACCCATCATCACACTGACCCATCATCACACTGACCCTTCACACTGACCCATCATCACACTGACCCATCATCACACTGACCAATCACACTGACCCATCATCACACTGACCCATCACAGTGACCCATCATCACAATGACCCATCATCACACTGACCCATCACACTGACCCATCACACTGGCACATCACACTGACCTATCATCACACTGATCCATCATCACACTGACCCATCACACTGGCCCATCATAACACTGATGCATCATCACACTGACCCATCATCACACTGACCCATCACACTGACCCATCACACTGACCCATCATCACACTGACCCATCACACTGATCCATCAACACAATGACCCATCACACTGACCCACCATCACACTGACCCATCATCACACTGATCCATCACACTGACCCATCATCACACTGACCCATCATCACACTGACCCATCATCACACTGATCCATCACACTGACCCATCATCACATTGACCCATCATACTGACCAGTCATGATACTGACCCATCACACTGACCCCTCATCACACTGACCCATCATCACACTGACCCATCATCACACTGACCCTTCACACTGACCCATCATCACACTGACCCATCATCACACTGACCAATCACACTGACCCATCATCACACTGACCCATCACACTGACACATCATCACACTGACCCATCATCACACTGACCCATCACACTGACACATCACACTGACCCATCATCACACTGACCCATCACACTGACCCATCATCACACTGACCCATCATCACACTGGCCCATCATCACACTGACCCATCATCACAGTGACCAATCACACTGACCCATCATCACACTGACCAATCACACTGACCCATCATCACACTGACCCATCAGAGTGACCCATCATCACACTGACCCATCATCACAATGACCCATCACAGTGACCCATCATCACACTGACCCATCATCACACTGACCCATCACAGTGACCCTTCATCACACTGACCCATCATCACACTGACCCATCACAGTGACCCATCATCACACTGACCCATCGTCACACTGACCCATCACATTGACCCATCACCACACTGACCCATCACACTGACCCATCATCACACTGACCCATCACCACACTGACCCATCACACTGACCCATCATCACACTGACCCACCATCACACTGACCCATCACAATGACCCATCATCACACTGACCCATCATCACACTGACCCATCACAGTGACCCATCATCACACTGACCCATCACACGGACCCAACATTTCAATGAACCATCATCACACTGACCCATCACACTGACCCATCATCACACTGACCCATCACAGTGACCCATCATCATACTGACCCATATCACACTGACCCATCACACTGACCCATCACACTGACACATCATCACACTGATCCATCATCACACTGAACCATCATCACACTGATCCATCATCACACTGATCCATCACACTGACCCATCACACTGACCCACCATCACACTGACCCATCACCACACTGACCCATCACACTGACACATCACACTGACCCATCATCACACTGACCCATCACACTGACTCATCATCACACTGACCCATCACAGTGACCCATCATCACACTGACCCATCATCACACTGAACCATCACACTGACATATCATCACACTGACCTATCATCACACTGACCCATCACACTGACCCATCATCACAATGACCCATCATCACACTGATCCATCATCACACTGACCCATCACAATTATCCATCATCACACTGACCCATCCTCACACTGATCCATCATCACACTGACTCATCGCACTGATCCATCATCACACTGACCCATCATCACACTGACCCATCATACTGACCCATCAGCACACTGACCCATCATCACACTGACCCATCACACTGACCCATCATCACACTGACCCATCATCACACTGACCCATCACACTGACCCATCATCACGCTGACCCATCACACTGACACATCATCACACTGACCCATCATCACACTGACCACTCACACGGACCCATCATCACAATGAACCATCATCACACTGACCTATCATCACACTGTTCCATCATCACACTGACCCATCACACTGATCCATCATCATATTGACCCATCATCACACTGATCCATCACACTGACCCATCATCACACTGACCCATCATCACACTGACCCATCACCACACTGACCCATCACACTGACACATCACACTGACCCATCATCACACTGACCCATCACACTGACCCATCATCACACTGACCCATCACACTGATACATCATCACACTGACCCATCATCACACTGACCCATCACACTGACACATGCTCACACTGACCCATCATCACACTGAACCATCACACTGACACATCACCACAGTGACACATCATCACACTGACCCATCACACTGACACATCACCACACTGACCCATCATCACACTGACCCATCACCACACTGACGCATCATCACATGGATCCATCATCACACTGACCCATCACACAGACACATCATTACAATGAACCATCATCACACTGACCCATCACACTGACCCATCATCACACTGACCCATCATCACACTGATCCATCATCACACTGACCCATCATCACACTGATCCATCACACTGACACATCATCACACTGACCCATCATCACACTGACCCCTCAACACGGACCCATCATCACAATGAACCATCATCACACTGACACATCACACTGACCCATCATCACACTGACCTATCATCACACTGATCCATCATCACACTGACCCATCACACTGGCCCATCATCACACTGACACATCATGAAAATGAACCATCATCACACTGACCCATCACACTGACCCATCATCACACTGACCCCTCACACGGACCCATCATCACACTGACCCATCACACTGGCCCATCATCACACTGACCCATCATCACACTGACCCTTCACACTGACCCATCATCACACTGACCCATCATCACACTGACCCTTCACACTGACCCATCATCACACTGACCCATCATCACACTGACCAATCACACTGACCCATCATCACACTGACCCCTCACACGGACCCATCATCACAATGAACCATCATCACACTGACACATCACACTGACCCATCATCACACTGACCTATCATCACACTGATCCATCATCACACTGACCCATCACACTGGCCCATCATCACACTGACACATCATGAAAATGAACCATCATCACACTGACCCATCACACTGACCCATCATCACACTGACCCCTCACACGGACCCATCATCACACTGACCCATCACACTGACCCATCATCACACTGACCCATCTTCACACTGACCCTTCACACTGACCCATCATCACACTGACCCATCATCACACTGACCCATCACACTGACCCACCATCACACTGACCCATCACCACACTGACCCATCATACTGACACATCACACTGACCCATCATCGCACTGACCCATCACACTGACACATCATCGCACTGACCCATCACACTGATGCATCATCACACTGACCCATCATCACACTGACCCATCACACTGACCCATCATCACACTAACCCATCATCACACTGACACATCAAACTGACCCATCATCACACTGACCCATCATCACACTGATCCATCATCACACTGACCCATCACACTAATCCATTATCACACTGACCCATCCTCACGCTGACCCATCATCACACTGACCCACCACACTGACACATCATCACACTGACCCATCATCACACTGATCCATCACACTGACCCATCACACTGACCCATCATCACGCTGACCCATCATCACACTGACCCATCACACTGACCCACCATCACACTGACCCATCATCACACTGACCCATCATCACACTGACCCATCAGCACACTGACCCATCATCACACTGACCCATCATCACACTGACCCATCACACTGACCCACCACACTGACCCATCATCACGCTGACCCATCATCACACTGACCCATCACACTGACCCACCATCACACTGACCCATCACCACACTGACCCATCATACTGACACATCACACTGACCCATCATCGCACTGACCCATCACACTGACCGATCATCGCACTGACCCATCACACTGATGCATCATCACACTGACCCATCATCACACTGACCCATCACACTGACCCATCATCACACTGACCCATCATCACACTGACACATCAAACTGACCCATCATCACACTGACCCATCATCACACTGACCAATCACCACACTGACGCATCATCACACTGACCCATCACCACACTGACCCATCACACGGACACATCATTACAATGAACCATCATCACACTGACCCATCACACTGACCCATCATCACACTGACCCATCATCACACTGATCCATCATCACACTGACCCATCACACTAATCCATCATCACACTGACCCATCCTCACGCTGATCCATCAACACACTGACCCATCACACTGAGCCATCATCACACTGACCCATCATCACACTGATCCATCACACTGATCCATCATCACACTGACCCATCATCGCACTGACCCATCACACTGACACATCATCACACTGACCCATCATCACACTGACCCCTCACACGGACCCATCATCACACTGAGCCATCATCACACTGACCCATCATCACACTGACCCATCACACTGACCCATCATCACACTGACCCATTATCACACTGACCGATCACACTGACCCATCATCACACTAACCCATCATCACACTGACACATCAAACTGACCAATCATCACACTGACCCATCATCACACTGATCCATCATCACACTGACTAATCACACTAATCCATCATCACACTGACCCATCCTCACGCTGATCCATCAACACACTGACGCATCACACTGAGCCATCATCACACTGACCCATCATCACACTGATCCATCACACTGATCCATCATCACACTGACCCATCATCACACTGACCCATCACACTGACACATCATCACACTGACCCATCATCACACTGACCCCTCACACGGACCCATCATCACACTGACCCATCACACTGACCCATCATCACACTGACCCATCATCACACTGACCCTTCACACTGACCCATCATCACACTGACCCATCATCACACTGACCCTTCACACTGACCCATCATCACACTGACCCATCATCACACTGACCAATCACACTGACCCATCATCACACTGACCCATCACAGTGACCCATCATCACAATGACCCATCATCACACTGACCCATCACACTGACCCATCACACTGACACATCACACTGACCTATCATCACACTGATCCATCATCACACTGACCCATCACACTGGCCCATCATAACACTGATGCATCATCACACTGACCCATCACACTGACCCATCACACTGACCCATCATCACACTGACCCATCACACTGATCCATCAACACAATGACCCATCACACTGACCCACCATCACACTGACCCATCATCACACTGATCCATCACACTGACCCATCATCACACTGACCCATCATCACACTGACCCATCATCACACTGATCCATCACACTGACCCATCATCACATTGACCCATCATACTGACCAGTCATGATACTGACCCATCACACTGACCCATCATCACACTGACCCATCATCACACTGACCCATCATCACACTGACCCTTCACACTGACCCATCATCACACTGACCCATCATCACACTGACCAATCACACTGACCCATCATCACACTGACCCATCACACTGACACATCATCACACTGACCCATCATCACACTGACCCATCACACTGACACATCACACTGACCCATCATCACACTGACCCATCACACTGACCCATCATCACACTGACCCATCATCACACTGGCCCATCATCACACTGACCCATCATCACAGTGACCAATCACACTGACCCATCATCACACTGACCCATCATCACACTGACCAATCACACTGACCCATCATCACACTGACCCATCACAGTGACCCATCATCACACTGACCCATCATCACAATGACCCATCACAGTGACCCATCATCACACTGACCCATCATCACACTGACCCATCACAGTGACCCTTCATCACACTGACCCATCATCACACTGACCCATCACAGTGACCCATCATCACACTGACCCATCGTCACACTGACCCATCACATTGACCCATCACCACACTGACCCATCACACTGACCCATCATCACACTGACCCATCACCACACTGACCCATCACACTGACCCATCATCACACTGACCCACCATCACACTGACCCATCACAATGACCCATCATCACACTGACCCATCATCACACTGACCCATCACAGTGACCCATCATCACACTGACCCATCACACGGACCCAACATTTCAATGAACCATCATCACACTGACCCATCACACTGACCCATCATCACACTGACCCATCACAGTGACCCATCATCATACTGACCCATATCACACTGACCCATCACACTGACCCATCACACTGACACATCATCACACTGATCCATCATCACACTGAACCATCATCACACTGATCCATCATCACACTGATCCATCACACTGACCCATCACACTGACCCACCATCACACTGACCCATCACCACACTGACCCATCACACTGACACATCACACTGACCCATCATCACACTGACCCATCACACTGACTCATCATCACACTGACCCATCACAGTGACCCATCATCACACTGACCCATCATCACACTGAACCATCACACTGACATATCATCACACTGACCTATCATCACACTGACCCATCACACTGACCCATCATCACAATGACCCATCATCACACTGATCCATCATCACACTGACCCATCACAATTATCCATCATCACACTGACCCATCCTCACACTGATCCATCATCACACTGACTCATCGCACTGATCCATCATCACACTGACCCATCATCACACTGACCCATCATACTGACCCATCAGCACACTGACCCATCATCACACTGACCCATCACACTGACCCATCATCACACTGACCCATCATCACACTGACCCATCACACTGACCCATCATCACGCTGACCCATCACACTGACACATCATCACACTGACCCATCATCACACTGACCACTCACACGGACCCATCATCACAATGAACCATCATCACACTGACCTATCATCACACTGTTCCATCATCACACTGACCCATCACACTGATCCATCATCATATTGACCCATCATCACACTGATCCATCACACTGACCCATCATCACACTGACCCATCATCACACTGACCCATCACCACACTGACCCATCACACTGACACATCACACTGACCCATCATCACACTGACCCATCACACTGACCCATCATCACACTGACCCATCACACTGATACATCATCACACTGACCCATCATCACACTGACCCATCACACTGACACATGCTCACACTGACCCATCATCACACTGAACCATCACACTGACACATCACCACAGTGACACATCATCACACTGACCCATCACACTGACACATCACCACACTGACCCATCATCACACTGACCCATCACCACACTGACGCATCATCACATGGCTCCATCATCACACTGACCCATCACACAGACACATCATTACAATGAACCATCATCACACTGACCCATCACACTGACCCATCATCACACTGACCCATCATCACACTGATCCATCATCACACTGACCCATCATCACACTGATCCATCACACTGACACATCATCACACTGACCCATCATCACACTGACCCCTCACACGGACCCATCATCACAATGAACCATCATCACACTGACACATCACACTGACCCATCATCACACTGACCTATCATCACACTGATCCATCATCACACTGACCCATCACACTGGCCCATCATCACACTGACACATCATGAAAATGAACCATCATCACACTGACCCATCACACTGACCCATCATCACACTGACCCCTCACACGGACCCATCATCACACTGACCCATCACACTGGCCCATCATCACACTGACCCATCATCATACTGACCCTTCACACTGACCCATCATCACACTGACCCATCATCACACTGACCCTTCACACTGACCCATCATCACACTGACCCATCATCACACTGACCAATCACACTGACCCATCATCACACTGACCCCTCACACGGACCCATCATCACAATGAACCATCATCACACTGACACATCACACTGACCCATCATCACACTGACCTATCATCACACTGATCCATCATCACACTGACCCATCACACTGGCCCATCATCACACTGACACATCATGAAAATGAACCATCATCACACTGACCCATCACACTGACCCATCATCACACTGACCCCTCACACGGACCCATCATCACACTGACCCATCACACTGACCCATCATCACACTGACCCATCTTCACACTGACCCTTCACACTGACCCATCATCACACTGACCCATCATCACACTGACCCATCACACTGACCCACCATCACACTGACCCATCACCACACTGACCCATCATACTGACACATCACACTGACCCATCATCGCACTGACCCATCACACTGACACATCATCGCACTGACCCATCACACTGATGCATCATCACACTGACCCATCATCACACTGACCCATCACACTGACCCATCATCACACTGACCCATCATCACACTGATCCATCATCACACTGACCCATCATCACACTGATCCATCACACTGACACATCATCACACTGACCCATCATCACACTGACCCCTCACACGGACCCATCATCACAATGAACCATCATCACACTGACACATCACACTGACCCATCATCACACTGACCTATCATCACACTGATCCATCATCACACTGACCCATCACACTGGCCCATCATCACACTGACACATCATGAAAATGAACCATCATCACACTGACCCATCACACTGACCCATCATCACACTGACCCCTCACACGGACCCATCATCACACTGACCCATCACACTGGCCCATCATCACACTGACCCATCATCATACTGACCCTTCACACTGACCCATCATCACACTGACCCATCATCACACTGACCCTTCACACTGACCCATCATCACACTGACCCATCATCACACTGACCAATCACACTGACCCATCATCACACTGACCCCTCACACGGACCCATCATCACAATGAACCATCATCACACTGACACATCACACTGACCCATCATCACACTGACCTATCATCACACTGATCCATCATCACACTGACCCATCACACTGGCCCATCATCACACTGACACATCATGAAAATGAACCATCATCACACTGACCCATCACACTGACCCATCATCACACTGACCCCTCACACGGACCCATCATCACACTGACCCATCACACTGACCCATCATCACACTGACCCATCTTCACACTGACCCTTCACACTGACCCATCATCACACTGACCCATCATCACACTGACCCATCACACTGACCCACCATCACACTGACCCATCACCACACTGACCCATCATACTGACACATCACACTGACCCATCATCGCACTGACCCATCACACTGACACATCATCGCACTGACCCATCACACTGATGCATCATCACACTGACCCATCATCACACTGACCCATCACACTGACCCATCATCACACTAACCCATCATCACACTGACACATCAAACTGACCCATCATCACACTGACCCATCATCACACTGATCCATCATCACACTGACCCATCACACTGACACATCATCACACTGACCCATCATCACACTGATCCATCACACTGACCCATCACACTGACCCATCATCACGCTGACCCATCATCACACTGACCCATCACACTGACCCACCATCACACTGACCCATCATCACACTGACCCATCAGCACACTGACCCATCATCACACTGACCCATCATCACACTGACCCATCACACTGACCCACCACACTGACCCATCATCACGCTGACCCATCATCACACTGACCCATCACACTGACCCACCATCACACTGACCCATCACCACACTGACCCATCATACTGACACATCACACTGACCCATCATCGCACTGACCCATCACACTGACCGATCATCGCACTGACCCATCACACTGATGCATCATCACACTGACCCATCATCACACTGACCCATCACACTGACCCATCATCACACTGACCCATCATCACACTGACACATCAAACTGACCCATCATCACACTGACCCATCATCACACTGACCAATCACCACACTGACGCATCATCACACTGACCCATCACCACACTGACCCATCACACGGACACATCATTACAATGAACCATCATCACACTGACCCATCACACTGACCCATCATCACACTGACCCATCATCACACTGATCCATCATCACACTGACCCATCACACTAATCCATCATCACACTGACCCATCCTCACGCTGATCCATCAACACACTGACCCATCACACTGAGCCATCATCACACTGACCCATCATCACACTGATCCATCACACTGATCCATCATCACACTGACCCATCATCGCACTGACCCATCACACTGACACATCATCACACTGACCCATCATCACACTGACCCCTCACACGGACCCATCATCACACTGAGCCATCATCACACTGACCCATCATCACACTGACCCATCACACTGACCCATCATCACACTGACCCCTCACACGGACCCATCATCACACTGACCCATCACACTGACCCATCATCACACTGACCCATCTTCACACTGACCCTTCACACTGACCCATCATCACACTGACCCATCATCACACTGACCCATCACACTGACCCACCATCACACTGACCCATCACCACACTGACCCATCATACTGACACATCACACTGACCCATCATCGCACTGACCCATCACACTGACACATCATCGCACTGACCCATCACACTGATGCATCATCACACTGACCCATCATCACACTGACCCATCACACTGACCCATCATCACACTAACCCATCATCACACTGACACATCAAACTGACCCATCATCACACTGACCCATCATCACACTGATCCATCATCACACTGACCCATCACACTAATCCATTATCACACTGACCCATCCTCACGCTGACCCATCATCACACTGACCCACCACACTGACACATCATCACACTTACCCATCATCACACTGATCCATCACACTGATCCATCATCACACTGACCCATCACACTGACCCATCATCACGCTGACCCATCATCACACTGACCCATCACACTGACCCACCATCACACTGACCCATCATCACACTGACCCATCATACTGACCCATCAGCACACTGACCCATCATCACACTGACCCATCATCACACTGACCCATCACACTGACCCATCACACTGACCCATCATCACGCTGACCCATCATCACACTGACCCATCACACTGACCCACCATCACACTGACCCATCACCACACTGACCCATCATACTGACACATCACACTGACCCATCATCGCACTGACCCATCACACTGACCGATCATCGCACTGACCCATCACACTGATGCATCATCACACTGACCCATCATCACACTGACCCATCACACTGACCCATCATCACACTGAACCATCATCACACTGACACATCAAACTGACCCATCATCACACTGACCCATCATCACACTGACCAATCACCACACTGACGCATCATCACACTGACCCATCACCACACTGACCCATCACACGGACACATCATTACAATGAACCATCATCACACTGACCCATCACACTGACCCATCATCACACTGACCCATCATCACACTGATCCATCATCACACTGACCCATCACACTAATCCATCATCACACTGACCCATCCTCACGCTGATCCATCAACACACTGACCCATCACACTGAGCCATCATCACACTGACCCATCATCACACTGATCCATCACACTGATCCATCATCACACTGACCCATCATCACACTGACCCATCACACTGACACATCATCACACTGACCCATCATCACACTGACCCCTCACACGGACCCATCATCACACTGACCCATCACACTGACCCATCATCACACTGACCCATCATCACACTGACCCTTCACACTGACCCATCATCACACTGACCCATCATCACACTGACCCTTCACTCTGACCCATCATCACACTGACCCATCATCACACTGACCCATCATCACACTGACCCATCATCACACTGACCCTTCACACTGACCCATCATCACACTGACCCATCATCACACTGACCCTTCACACTGACCCATAATCACACTGACCCATCATCACACTGACCAATCACACTGACCCATCATCACACTGACCCATCAGAGTGACCCATCATCACACTGACCCATCATCACACTGATCCATCACACTGACCCATCATCACACTGACCCATCATCACACTGACCCATCACCACACTGACCCATCATCACACTGACCCATCATCACACTGATCCATCATCACACTGACCCATCACCATACTGACCCATCATCACACTGGCCCATCATCACACTGACCCATCATCACACTGATCCATCACCACACTGACCCATCATCACACTGACCCCTCACACGGACCCATCATCACAATGAACCATCATCACACTGACACATCACACTGACCCATTATCACACTGACCTATCATCACACTGATCCATCATCACACTGACCCATCACACTGATCCATCATAACACTGACCCATCATCACACTGACCCATCACACTGGCCCATCATCACACTGACCCATCATCACACTGACCCATCATCACACTGACCCATCACACTGACCCATCATCACGCTGACCCATCATCACACTGACCCATCACACTGACCCACCATCACACTGACCCATCACCACACTGACCCATCATACTGACACATCACACTGACCCATCATCGCACTGACCCATCACACTGACACATCATCGCACTGACCCATCACACTGATGCATCATCACACTGACCCATCATCACACTGACCCATCACACTGACCCATCATCACACTAACCCATCATCACACTGACACATCAAACTGACCCATCATCACACTGACCCATCATCACACTGATCCATCATCACACTGACCCATCACACTATTCCATTATCACACTGACCCATCCTCACGCTGACCCATCATCACACTGACCCACCACACTGACACATCATCACACTGACCCATCATCACACTGATCCATCACACTGATCCATCATCACACTGACCCATCACACTGACCCATCATCACGCTGACCCAGCATCACACTGACCCATCACACTGACCCACCATCACACTGACCCATCATCACACTGACCCATCATACTGACCCATCAGCACACTGACCCATCATCACACTGACCCATCATCACACTGACCCATCACACTGACCCATCACACTGACCCATCATCACGCTGACCCATCATCACACTGACCCATCACACTGACCCACCATCACACTGACCCATCACCACACTGACCCATCATACTGACACATCACACTGACCCATCATCGCACTGACCCATCACACTGACCGATCATCGCACTGACCCATCACACTGATGCATCATCACACTGACCCATCATCACACTGACCCATCACACTGACCCATCATCACACTGACCCATCATCACACTGACACATCAAACTGACCCATCATCACACTGACCCATCATCACACTGACCAATCACCACACTGACGCATCATCACACTGACCCATCACCACACTGACCCATCACACGGACACATCATTACAATGAACCATCATCACACTGACCCATCACACTGACCCATCATCACACTGACCCATCATCACACTGATCCATCATCACACTGACCCATCACACTAATCCATCATCACACTGACCCATCCTCACGCTGATCCATCAACACACTGACCCATCACACTGAGCCATCATCACACTGACCCATCATCACACTGATCCATCACACTGATCCATCATCACACTGACCCATCATCACACTGACCCATCACACTGACACATCATCACACTGACCCATCATCACACTGACCCCTCACACGGACCCATCATCACACTGACCCATCACACTGACCCATCATCACACTGACCCATCATCACACTGACCCTTCACACTGACCCATCATCACACTGACCCATCATCACACTGACCCTTCACACTGACCCATAATCACACTGACCCATCATCACACTGACCAATCACACTGACCCATCATCACACTGACCCATCAGAGTGACCCATCATCACACTGACCCATCATCACACTGACCCATCACACTGACCCATCATCACACTGACCCATCATCACACTGACCCATCACCACACTGACCCATCATCACACTGACCCATCATCACACTGATCCATCATCACACTGACCCATCACCATACTGACCCATCATCACACTGACCCATCATCACACTGGCCCATCATCACACTGACCCATCATCACACTGATCCATCACCACACTGACCCATCATCACACTGACCCCTCACACGGACCCATCATCACAATGAACCATCATCACACTGACACATCACACTGACCCATTATCACACTGACCTATCATCACACTGATCCATCATCACACTGACCCATCACACTGATCCATCATAACACTGACCCATCATCACACTGACCCATCACACTGGCCCATCATCACACTGACCCATCATCACACTGACCCATCATCACACTGACCCATCACACTGACCCATCACACTGACCCATCATCACGCTGACCCATCATCACACTAACCCATCATCACACTGACACATCAAACTGACCCATCATCACACTGACCCATCATCACACTGATCCATCATCACACTGACCCATCACACTAATCCATTATCACACTGACCCATCCTCACGCTGACCCATCATCACACTGACCCACCACACTGACACATCATCACACTGACCCATCATCACACTGATCCATCACACTGATCCATCATCACACTGACCCATCACACTGACCCATCATCATGCTGACCCAGCATCACACTGACCCATCACACTGACCCACCATCACACTGACCCATCATCACACTGACCCATCATACTGACCCATCAGCACACTGACCCATCATCACACTGACCCATCATCACACTGACCCATCACACTGACCCATCACACTGACCCATCATCACGCTGACCCATCATCACACTGACCCATCACACTGACCCACCATCACACTGACCCATCACCACACTGACCCATCATACTGACACATCACACTGACCCATCATCGCACTGACACATCACACTGACCGATCATCGCACTGACCCATCACACTGATGCATCATCACACTGACCCATCATCACACTGACCCATCACACTGACCCATCATCACACTGACCCATCATCACACTGACACATCAAACTGACCCATCATCACACTGACCCATCATCACACTGACCAATCACCACACTGACGCATCATCACACTGACCCATCACCACACTGACCCATCACACGGACACATCATTACAATGAACCATCATCACACTGACCCATCACACTGACCCATCATCACACTGACCCATCATCACACTGATCCATCATCACACTGACCCATCACACTAATCCATCATCACACTGACCCATCCTCACGCTGATCCATCAACACACTGACCCATCACACTGAGCCATCATCACACTGACCCATCATCACACTGATCCATCACACTGATCCATCATCACACTGACCCATCATCACACTGACCCATCACACTGACACATCATCACACTGACCCATCATCACACTGACCCCTCACACGGACCCATCATCACACTGACCCATCACACTGACCCATCATCACACTGACCCATCATCACACTGACCCTTCACACTGACCCATCATCACACTGACCCATCATCACACTGACCCTTCACACTGACCCATAATCACACTGACCCATCATCACACTGACCAATCACACTGACCCATCATCACACTGACCCATCAGAGTGACCCATCATCACACTGACCCATCATCACACTGACCCATCACACTGACCCATCATCACACTGACCCATCATCACACTGACCCATCACCACACTGACCCATCATCACACTGACCCATCATCACACTGATCCATCATCACACTGACCCATCACCATACTGACCCATCATCACACTGACCCATCATCACACTGGCCCATCATCACACTGACCCATCATCACACTGATCCATCACCACACTGACCCATCATCACACTGACCCCTCACACGGACCCATCATCACAATGAACCATCATCACACTGACACATCACACGGACCCATTATCACACTGACCTATCATCACACTGATCCATCATCACACTGTCCCATCACACTGATCCATCATAACACTGACCCATCATCACACTGACCCATCACACTGGCCCATCATCACACTGACCCATCATCACACTGACCCATCACACTGACCCATCACACTGACCCATCATCACGCTGACCCATCATCACACTGACCCATCACACTGACCCACCATCACACTGACCCATCACCACACTGACCCATCATACTGACACATCACACTGACCCATCATCGCACTGACCCATCACACTGACACATCATCGCACTGACCCATCACACTGATGCATCATCACACTGACCCATCATCACACTGACCCATCACACTGACCCATCATCACACTGACCCATCTTCACACTGACCCTTCACACTGACCCATCATCACACTGACCCATCATCACACTGACCCATCACACTGACCCACCATCACACTGACCCATCATACTGACACATCACACTGACCCATCATCGCACTGACCCATCACACTGATGCATCATCACACTGACCCATCATCACACTGACCCATCACACTGACCCATCATCACACTGACCCATCATCACACTGACCCATCATCACACTGACACATCAAACTGACCCATCATCACACTGACCCATCATCACACTGACCAATCACCACACTGACGCATCATCACACTGACCCATCACCACACTGACCCATCACACGGACACATCATTACAATGAACCATCATCACACTGACCCATCACACTGACCCATCATCACACTGACCCATCATCACACTGATCCATCATCACACTGACCCATCACACTAATCCATCATCACACTGACCCATCCTCACGCTGATCCATCAACACACTGACCCATCACACTGAGCCATCATCACACTGACCCATCATCACACTGATCCATCACACTGATCCATCATCACACTGACCCATCATCACACTGACCCATCACACTGACACATCATCACACTGACCCATCATCACACTGACCCCTCACACGGACCCATCATCACACTGACCCATCACACTGACCCATCATCACACTGACCCATCATCACACTGACCCTTCACACTGACCCATCATCACACTGACCCATCATCACACTGACCCTTCACACTGACCCATAATCACACTGACCCATCATCACACTGACCAATCACACTGACCCATCATCACACTGACCCATCAGAGTGACCCATCATCACACTGACCCATCATCACACTGACCCATCACACTGACCCATCATCACACTGACCCATCATCACACTGACCCATCACCACACTGACCCATCATCACACTGACCCATCATCACACTGATCCATCATCACACTGACCCATCACCATACTGACCCATCATCACACTGACCCATCATCACACTGGCCCATCATCACACTGACCCATCATCACACTGATCCATCACCACACTGACCCATCATCACACTGACCCCTCACACGGACCCATCATCACAATGAACCATCATCACACTGACACATCACACTGACCCATTATCACACTGACCTATCATCACACTGATCCATCATCACACTGACCCATCACACTGATCCATCATAACACTGACCCATCATCACACTGACCCATCACACTGGCCCATCATCACACTGACCCATCATCACACTGACCCATCATCACACTGACCCATCACACTGACCCATCACACTGACCCATCATCACGCTGACCCATCATCACACTGACCCATCACACTGACCCACCATCACACTGACCCATCACCACACTGACCCATCATACTGACACATCACACTGACCCATCATCGCACTGACCCATCACACTGACACATCATCGCACTGACCCATCACACTGATGCATCATCACACTGACCCATCATCACACTGACCCATCACACTGACCCATCATCACACTGACCCATCTTCACACTGACCCTTCACACTGACCCATCATCACACTGACCCATCATCACACTGACCCATCACACTGACCCATCATACTGACACATCACACTGACCCATCATCGCACTGACCCATCACACTGACACATCATCGCACTGACCCATCACACTGATGCATCATCACACTGACCCATCATCACACTGACCCATCACACTGACCCATCATCACACTAACCCATCATCACACTGACACATCAAACTGACCCATCATCACACTGACCCATCATCACACTGATCCATCATCACACTGACCCATCACACTAATCCATTATCACACTGACCCATCCTCACGCTGACCCATCATCACACTGACCCACCACACTGACACATCATCACACTGACCCATCATCACACTGATCCATCACACTGATCCATCATCACACTGACCCATCACACTGACCCATCATCACGCTGACCCATCATCACACTGACCCATCACACTGACCCACCATCACACTGACCCATCATCACACTGACCCATCATACTGACCCATCAGCACACTGACCCATCATCACACTGACCCATCATCACACTGACCCATCACACTGACCCATCACACTGACCCATCATCACGCTGACCCATCATCACACTGACCCATCACACTGACCCACCATCACACTGACCCATCACCACACTGACCCATCATACTGACACATCACACTGACCCATCATCGCACTGACCCATCACACTGACCGATCATCGCACTGACCCATCACACTGATGCATCATCACACTGACCCATCATCACACTGACCCATCACACTGACCCATCATCACACTGACCCATCATCACACTGACACATCAAACTGACCCATCATCACACTGACCCATCATCACACTGACCAATCACCACACTGACGCATCATCACACTGACCCATCACCACACTGACCCATCACACGGACACATCATTACAATGAACCATCATCACACTGACCCATCACACTGACCCATCATCACACTGACCCATCATCACACTGATCCATCATCACACTGACCCATCACACTAATCCATCATCACACTGACCCATCCTCACGCTGATCCATCAACACACTGACCCATCACACTGAGCCATCATCACACTGACCCATCATCACACTGATCCATCACACTGATCCATCATCACACTGACCCATCATCGCACTGACCCATCACACTGACACATCATCACACTGACCCATCATCACACTGACCCCTCACACGGACCCATCATGACACTGAGCCATCATCACACTGACCCATCATCACACTGACCCATCACACTGACCCATCATCACACTGACCCCTCACACGGACCCATCATCACACTGACCCATCACACTGACCCATCATCACACTGACCCATCTTCACACTGACCCTTCACACTGACCCATCATCACACTGACCCATCATCACACTGACCCATCACACTGACCCACCATCACACTGACCCATCACCACACTGACCCATCATACTGACACATCACACTGACCCATCATCGCACTGACCCATCACACTGACACATCATCGCACTGACCCATCACACTGATGCATCATCACACTGACCCATCATCACACTGACCCATCACACTGACCCATCATCACACTAACCCATCATCACACTGACACATCAAACTGACCCATCATCACACTGACCCATCATCACACTGATCCATCATCACACTGACCCATCACACTAATCCATTATCACACTGACCCATCCTCACGCTGACCCATCATCACACTGACCCACCACACTGACCCATCATCACACTGACCCATCATCACACTGATCCATCATCACACTGACCCATCACACTGACCCATCATCACGCTGACCCATCATCACACTGACCCATCACACTGACCCACCATCACACTGACCCATCATCACACTGACCCATCATACTGACCCATCATCACACTGACCCATCATCACACTGACCCATCACACTGACCCATCACACTGACCCATCATCACGCTGACCCATCATCACACTGACCCATCACACTGACCCACCATCACACTGACCCATCACCACACTGACCCATCATACTGACACATCACACTGACCCATCATCGCACTGACCCATCACACTGACCGATCATCGCACTGACCCATCACACTGATGCATCATCACACTGACCCATCATCACACTGACCCATCACACTGACCCATCATCACACTGACCCATCATCACACTGACACATCAAACTGACCCTTCATCACACTGACCCATCATCACACTGACCAATCACCACACTGACGTATCATCACACTGACCCATCACCACACTGACCCATCACACGGACACATCATTACAATGAACCATCATCACACTGACCCATCACACTGACCCATCATCACACTGACCCATCATCACACTGATCCATCATCACACTGACCCATCACACTAATCCATCATCACACTGACCCATCCTCACGCTGATCCATCAACACACTGACCCATCACACTGAGCCATCATCACACTGACCCATCATCACACTGATCCATCACACTGATCCATCATCATACTGACCCATCATCACACTGACCCATCACACTGACACATCATCACACTGACCCATCATCACACTGACCAATCGAACTGACCCATCATCACACTGACCCATCACACGGACCCATCATCACACTGACCCATCACACTGACCCATCATCACACTGACCCATCATCACACTGACCCATCACACTGACCCATCATCACACTGACCCATCATCACACTGACCCTTCACACTGACCCATAATCACACTCACCCATCATCACACTGACCAATCGAACTGACCCATCATCACACTGACCCATCACAGTGACTCATCATCACACTGACCCATCATCACACTGACCCATCACACTGACCCATCATCACACTGACCCATCATCACACTGACCCTTCACACTGACCCATCATCACACTGACCCATCACCACACTGACCCATCATCACACTGACCCATCACCATACTGACCCATCATCACACTGACCCATCATCACACTGGCCCATCATCACACTGACCCATCATCACACTGATCCATCACCACACTGACCCATCATCACACTGACCCCTCACACGGACCCATCATCACAATGAACCATCATCACACTGACACATCACACTGACCCATTATCACACTGACCTATCATCACACTGATCCATCATCACACTGACCCATCACACTGATCCATCATAACACTGACCCATCATCACACTGACCCATCACACTGGCCCATCATCACACTGACCCATCATCACACTGACCCATCATCAAACTGACCCATCACACTGACCCATCACACTGACCCATCATCACGCTGACCCATCATCACACTGACCCATCACACTGACCCACCATCACACTGACCCATCACCACACTGACCCATCATACTGACACATCACACTGACCCATCATCGCACTGACCCATCACACTGATGCATCATCACACTGACCCATCATCACACTGACCCATCACACTGACCCATCATCACACTAACCCATCATCACACTGACACATCAAACTGACCCATCATCACACTGACCCATCATCACACTGACCCATCACCACACTGACCAATCACACTGACCCATCATCACACTGACCCATCACAGTGACCCATCATCACAATGACCCATCATCACACTGACCCATCACACTGACCCATCACACTGACACATCACACTGACCTATCATCACACTGATCCATCATCACACTGACCCATCACACTGACACATCATCACACTGACCCATCATCACACTGATTCATCACACTGATCCATCATCACACTGACCCATCACACTGACCCATCATCACGCTGACCCATCATCACACTGACCCATCACACTGACCCACCATCACACTGACCCATCATCACACTGACCCATCATACTGACCCATCAGCACACTGACCCATCATCACACTGATCCATCATCACACTGACCCATCACACTAATCGATCATACTGACCCATCCTCACGCTGATCCATCAACACACTGACCCATCACACTGAGCCATCATCACACTGACCCATCATCACACTGATCCATCACACTGATCCATCATCACACTGACCCATCATCACACTGACCCATCACACTGACCCATCATCACACTGACCCATCATCACACTGGCCCATCATCACACTGACCAATCACACTGACCCATCATCACACTGACCCATCATCACACTGACCAATCACACTGACCCATCATCACACTGACCCATCACAGTGACCCATCATCACACTGACCCATCATCACAATGACCCATCACAGTGACCCATCATCACACTGACCCATCATCACACTGACCCATCACAGTGACCCATCATCACACTGACCCATCATCACACTGACCCATCACAGTGACCCATCATCACACTGACCCATCGTCACACTGATCCATCACATTGACCCATCACCACACTGACCCATCACACTGACCCATCATCACACTGACCCATCACCACACTGACCCATCACACTGACCCATCATCACACTGACCCACCATCACACTGACCCATCACAATGACCCATCATCACACTGACCCATCACAGTGACCCATCATCACACTGACCCATCACACGGACCCAACATTTCAATGAACCATCATCACACTGACCCATCACACTGACCCATCATCACACTGACCCATCACAGTGACCCATCATCATACTGACCCATATCACACTGACCCATCACACTGACCCATCACACTGACACATCATCACACTGATCCATCATCACACTGAACCATCATTACACTGATCCATCATCACACTGATCCATCACACTGACCCATCACACTGACCCACCATCACACTGACCCATCACCACACTGACCCATCACACTGACACATCACACTGACCCATCATCACACTGACCCATCACCACACTGACCCATCACACTGACACATCACACTGACCCATCATCACACTGACCCATCACACTGACTCATCATCACACTGCCCCATCACAGTGACCCATCATCACACTGACCCATCATCACACTGAACCATCACACTGACATATCATCACACTGACCTATCATCACACTGACCCATCACACGGACACATCATTACAATGAACCATCATCACACTGACCCATCACACTGACCCATCATCACACTGACCCATCGTCACACTGATCCATCATCACACTGACCCATCACACTGATCCATCATCACACTGACCCATCCTCACACTGATCCATCATCACACTGACCCATCGCACTGATCCATCATCACACTGACCCATCATCACACTGACCCATCATACTGACCCATCAGCACACTGACCCATCATCACACTGACCCATCACACTGACCCATCATCACACTGACCCATCATCACACTGACCCATCACACTGACCCATCATCACACTGACCCATCACACTGACCCATCATCACACTGACCCATCATCACACTGACCACTCACACGGACCCATCATCACAATGAACCATCATCACACTGACCTATCATCACACTGTTCCATCATTACACTGACCCATCACACTGATCCATCATCACATTGACCCATCATCACACTGATCCATCACACTGACCCATCATCACACTGACCCATCACCACACTGACCCATCATCACACTGACCCATCATCACACTGACCCATCACACTGACACATCACACTGGCCCATCATAACACTGATGCATCATCACACTGACCCATCATCACACTGACCCATCACACTGACCCATCACGCTGACCCATCATCACACTGACCCATCACACTGATCCATCAACACAATGACCCATCACACTGACCCACCATCACACTGACCCATCATCACACTGACCCATCACACTGACCCATCATCACACTGACCCATCACAGTGACCCATCATCACACTGACCCATCATCACACTGAACCATCACACTGACACATCATCACACTGACCTATCATCACACTGACCCATCACACGGACACATCATTACAATGAACCATCATCACACTGACCCATCACACTGACCCATCATCACACTGACCCATCATCACACTGATCCATCATCACACTGAGCCATCACACTGATCCATCATCACACTGACCCATCCTCACACTGATCCATCATCACACCGACCCATCGCACTGATCCATCATCACACTGACCCATCATCACACTGACCCATCATACTGACCCATCAGCACACTGACCCATCATCACACTGACCCATCACACTGACACATCATCACACTGACCCATCATCACACTGACCCCTCACACGGACCCATCATCACAATGAACCATCATCACACTGACCCATCACACTGATGCATCATCACACTGACCCATCATCACACTGACCCATCATCACACTGACCCATCACCAAACTGACCCATCATCACACTGACCCATCATCACACTGACCCATCACCATACTGACCCATCATCACACTGACCCATCATCACACTGGCCCATCATCACACTGACCTATCATCACACTGATCAATCACCACACTGACCCATCATCACAATGACCCCTCACACGGACCCATCATCACAATGAACCATCATCACACTGACACATCACACTGACCCATTATCACACTGACCTATCATCACACTGATCCATCATCACACTGACCCATCACACTGACCCATCACACTGACCCATCATCACGCTGACCCATCATCACACTGACCCATCACACTGACCCACCATCACACTGACCCATCACCACACTGAACCATCATACTGACACATCACACTGACCCATCATCGCACTGACCCATCACACTGACACATCATCGCACTGACCCATCACACTGATGCATCATCACACTGACCCATCATCACACTGACCCATCATCACACTGACCCATCACCACACTGACGCATCATCACACTGACCCATCACCACACTGACCCATCACACGGACACATCATTACAATGAACCATCATCACACTGACCCATCACACTGACCCATCATCACACTGACCCATCATCACACTGATCCATCATCACACTGACCCATCACACTAATCCATCATCACACTGACCCATCCTCACGCTGACCCATCAACACACTGACCCATCACACTGAGCCATCATCACACTGACCCATCATCACACTGATCCATCACACTGATCCATCATCACACTGACCCATCATCACACTGACCCATCACACTGACACATCATCACACTGACCCATCATCACACTGACCCCTCACACGGACCCATCATCACACTGACCCATCACACTGACCCATCATCACACTGACCCATCATCACACTGACCCTTCACACTGACCCATCATCACACTGACCCATCATCACACTGACCCTTCACACTGACCCATCATCACACTGACCCATCATCACACTGACCAATCCCACTGACCCATCATCACACTGACCCATCACAGTGACCCATCATCACAATGACCCATCATCACACTGACCCATCACACTGACCCATCACACTGACACATCACACTGACCTATCATCACACTGATCCATCATCACACTGACCCATCACACTGGCCCATCATAACACTGATGCATCATCACACTGACCCATCATCACACTGACCCATCACACTGACCCATCACACTGACCCATCATCACACTGACCCATCACACTGATCCATCAACACAATGACCCATCACACTGACCCACCATCACACTGACCCATCATCACACTGATCCATCACACTGACCCATATCACACTGACCCATCATCACACTGACCCATCATCACACTGATCCATCACACTGACCCATCATCACACTGACCCATCATACTGACCAGTCATCACACTGACCCATCACACTGACCCCTCATCACACTGACCCATCATCACACTGACCCATCACACTGACCCATGATCACACTGACCCATCATCACACTGACCCTTCACACTGACCCATCATCACACTGACCCATCATCACACTGACCAATCACACTGACCCATCATCACACTGAGCCATCACAGTGACCCATCATCACACTGACCCATCATCACACTGACCCATCACACTGACACATCACACTGACCCATCATCACACTGACCCATCAAACTGACCCATCATCACACTGACCCATCATCACACTGGCCCATCATCACACTGACCCATCATCACACTGACCAATCACACTGACCCATCATCACACTGACTAATCACACTGACCCATCATCACACTGACCCATCACAGTGACCCATCATCACACTGATCCATCATCACAATGACCCATCACAGTGACCCATCATCACACTGACCCATCACACTGACACATCACACTGACCTATCATCACACTGACCCATCACACTGACCCATCATCACACTGACCCATCACACTGATCCATCAACACAATGACCCATCACACTGACCCACCATCACACTGACCCATCATCACACTGATCCATCACACTGACCCATATCACACTGACCCATCATCACACTGACCCATCATCACACTGATCCATCACACTGACCCATCATCACACTGACCCATCATACTGACCAGTCATCACACTGACCCATCACACTGACCCCTCATCACACTGACCCATCATCACACTGACCCATCACACTGACCCATGATCACACTGACCCATCATCACACTGACCCTTCACACTGACCCATCATCACACTGACCCATCATCACACTGACCAATCACACTGACCCATCATCACACTGAGCCATCACAGTGACCCATCATCACACTGACCCATCATCACACTGACCCATCACACTGACACATCACACTGACCCATCATCACACTGACCCATCAAACTGACCCATCATCACACTGACCCATCATCACACTGGCCCATCATCACACTGACCCATCATCACACTGACCAATCACACTGACCCATCATCACACTGACTAATCACACTGACCCATCATCACACTGACCCATCACAGTGACCCATCATCACACTGATCCATCATCACAATGACCCATCACAGTGACCCATCATCACACTGACCCATCAACACACTGACCCATCACAGTGACCCATCATCACACTGACCCATCATCACACTGACCCATCACAGTGACCCATCATCACACTGACCCATCGTCACACTGACCCATCACATTGACCCATCACCACACTGACCCATCACACTGACCCATCATCACACTGACCCGTCACCACACTGACCCATCACACTGACCCATCATCACACTGACCCACCATCACACTGACCCATCACAATGACCCATCATCACACTGACCCATCATCACACTGACCCATCACAGTGACCCATGATCACACTGACCCATCACACGGACCCAACATTTCAGTGAACCATCATCACACTGACCCATCACACTGACCCATCATCACACTGACCCATCACAGTGACCCATCATCATACTGACCCATATCACACTGACCCATCACACTGACCCATCATCACACTGAACCATCATCACACTGACCCACCATCACACTGACCCATCACACTGACTCATCATCACACTGACCCATCACAGTGACCCATCATCACACTGACCCATCATCACACTGAACCATCACACTGACATATCATCACACTAACCTATCATCACACTGACCCATCACACGGACACATCATTACAAAGAACCATCATCACACTGACCCATCACACTGACCCATCATCACACTGACCCATCATACTGACCCATCAGCACACTGACCCATCATCACACTGACCCATCACACTGACCCATCATCACACTGACCCATCATCACACTGACCCATCACACTGACCCATCATCACACTGACCCATCACACTGACACATCATCACACTGACCCATCATCACACTGACCCCTCACAGGGACCCATCATCACAATGAACCATCATCACACTGACCTATCATCACACTGTTCCATCATCACACTGACCCATCACACTGATCCATCATCACACTGACCCATCATCACACTGATCCATCACACTGACCCATCATCACACTGACCCATCACCACACTGACCCATCACACTGACACATCACACTGACCCATCATCACACTGACCCATCATCACACTGGCCCATCATCACACTGACCCATCACCACACTGACGCATCATCACACTGACCCATCACCACACTGACCCATCACACGGACACATATTTACAATGAACCATCATCACACTGACCCATCACACTGTCCCATCATCACACTGACCCATCATCACACTGATCCATCATCACACTGACCCATCACACTAATCCATCATCACACTGACCCATCCTCACGCTGATCCATCAACACACTGACCCATCACACTGAGCCATCATCACACTGACCCATCATCACACTGATCCATCACACTGATCCATCATCACACTGACCCATCATCACACTGACCCATCAGACTGACACATCATCACACTGACCCATCATCACACTGACCCCTCACACGGACCCATCATCATACTGACCCATCACACTGACCCATCATCACACTGACCCATCATCACACTGGCCCATCATCACACTGACCCATCATCACACTGACCAATCACACTGACCCATCATCACACTGACCCATCATCACACTGACCAATCACACTGACCCATCATCACACTGACCCATCACAGTGACCCATCATCACACTGACCCATCGTCACACTGACCCATCACATTGACCCATCACCACACTGACCCATCACACTGACCCATCATCACACTGACCCATCACCACACTGACGCATCATCACACTGACCCATCATCACACTGACCCTTCACACGGACCCATCATTTCAATGAACCATCACAGTGACCCATCATCATACTGACCCATATTACACTGACCCATCACACTGACCCATCACACTGACACATCATCACACTGATCCATCATCACACTGAACCATCATCACACTGATCCATCATCACACTGATCCATCACACTGACCCATCATCACACTGATCCATCATCACACTGGTCCATCACACTGACCCATCATCACACTGACCCATCATCACACTGACACATCACACTGACCCATCATCACACTGACCCATCACACTGACCCATCATCACACTGACCCATCATCACACTGACCCATCACACTGACCCATCATCACAGTGACCCATCATCATACTGACCCATCATCACACTGACCCATCACACTGACACATCACCACACTGACCCATCATCACACTGACGCATCATCACACTGACCCATCATCACACTGACCCATCACACGGACCCATCATTGCAATGAGCCATCATCACACTGAGCCATCACACTGACCCATCATCACACTAACCCATCATCACACTGATCCATCATCACACTGATCCATCATCACACTGACCCATCATCACACTGACCCATCTCACTGACGCATCATCACACTGACCCATCATCACACTGACCCATCTCACTGATGCATCATCACACTGACCCATCATCACACTGACCCATCATCACACTGATCCATCATCACACTGACCCATCATCACACTGACCCATCATCACACTGACCAATCCCACTGACCCATCATCACACTGACCCATCACAGTGACCCATCATCACAATGACCCATCATCACACTGACCCATCACACTGACCCATCACACTGACACATCACACTGACCTATCATCACACTGATCCATCATCACACTGACCCATCACACTGGCCCATCATAACACTGATGCATCATCACACTGACCCATCATCACACTGACCCATCACACTGACCCATCACACTGACCCATCATCACACTGACCCATCACACTGATCCATCAACACAATGACCCATCACACTGACCCACCATCACACTGACCCATCATCACACTGATCCATCACACTGACCCATCATCACACTGACCCATCATCACACTGACCCATCATCACACTGATCCATCACACTGACCCATCATCACACTGACCCATCATACTGACCAGTCATCACACTGACCCATCACACTGACCCCTCATCACACTGACCCATCATCACACTGACCCATCACACTGACCCATGATCACACTGACCCATCATCACACTGACCCTTCACACTGACCCATCATCACACTGACCCATCATCACACTGACCAATCACACTGACCCATCATCACACTGAGCCATCACAGTGACCCATCATCACACTGACCCATCATCACACTGACCCATCACACTGACACATCACACTGACCCATCATCACACTGACCCATCAAACTGACCCATCATCACACTGACCCATCATCACACTGGCCCATCATCACACTGACCCATCATCACACTGACCAATCACACTGACCCATCATCACACTGACCCATCACAGTGACCCATCATCACACTGATCCATCATCACAATGACCCATCACAGTGACCCATCATCACACTGACCCATCACAGTGACCCATCATCACACTGACCCATCATCACACTGACCCATCACAGTGACCCATCATCACACTGACCCATCGTCACACTGACCCATCACATTGACCCATCACCACACTGACCCATCACACTGACCCATCATCACACTGACCCATCACCACACTGACCCATCACACTGACCCATCATCACACTGACCCACCATCACACTGACCCATCACAATGACCCATCATCACACTGACCCATCATCACACTGACCCATCACAGTGACCCATGATCACACTGACCCATCACACGGACCCAACATTTCAATGAACCATCATCACACTGACCCATCACACTGACCCATCATCACACTGACCCATCACAGTGACCCATCATCATACTGACCCATATCACACTGACCCATCACACTGACCCATCATCACACTGAACCATCATCACACTGACCCACCATCACACTGACCCATCACACTGACTCATCATCACACTGACCCATCACAGTGACCCATCATCACACTGACCCATCATCACACTGAACCATCACACTGACATATCATCACACTGACCTATCATCACACTGACCCATCACACGGACACATCATTACAAAGAACCATCATCACACTGACCCATCACACTGACCCATCATCACACTGACCCATCATACTGACACATCAGCACACTGACCCATCATCACACTGACCCATCACACTGACCCATCATCACACTGACCCATCATCACACTGACCCATCACACTGACCCATCATCACACTGACCCATCACACTGACACATCATCACACTGACCCATCATCACACTGACCCCTCACAGGGACCCATCATCACAATGAACCATCATCACACTGACCTATCATCACACTGTTCCATCATCACACTGACCCATCACACTGATCCATCATCACACTGACCCATCATCACACTGATCCATCACACTGACCCATCATCACACTGACCCATCACCACACTGACCCATCACACTGACACATCACACTGACCCATCATCACACTGACCCATCATCACACTGGCCCATCATCACACTGACCCATCACCACACTGACGCATCATCACACTGACCCATCACCACACTGACCCATCACACGGACACATATTTACAATGAACCATCATCACACTGACCCATCACACTGTCCCATCATCACACTGACCCATCATCACACTGATCCATCATCACACTGACCCATCACACTGTCCCATCATCACACTGACCCATCACACTGACCCATCATCACACTGACCCATCATACTGACACATCAGCACACTGACCCATCATCACACTGACCCATCACACTGACCCATCATCACACTGACCCATCATCACACTGACCCATCACACTGACCCATCATCACACTGACCCATCACACTGACACATCATCACACTGACCCATCATCACACTGACCCCTCACAGGGACCCATCATCACAATGAACCATCATCACACTGACCTATCATCACACTGTTCCATCATCACACTGACCCATCACACTGATCCATCATCACACTGACCCATCATCACACTGATCCATCACACTGACCCATCATCACACTGACCCATCACCACACTGACCCATCACACTGACACATCACACTGACCCATCATCACACTGACCCATCATCACACTGGCCCATCATCACACTGACCCATCACCACACTGACGCATCATCACACTGACCCATCACCACACTGACCCATCACACGGACACATATTTACAATGAACCATCATCACACTGACCCATCACACTGTCCCATCATCACACTGACCCATCATCACACTGATCCATCATCACACTGACCCATCACACTAATCCATCATCACACTGACCCATCCTCACGCTGATCCATCAACACACTGACCCATCACACTGAGCCATCATCACACTGACCCATCATCACACTGATCCATCACACTGATCCATCATCACACTGACCCATCATCACACTGACCCATCAGACTGACACATCATCACACTGACCCATCATCACACTGACCCCTCACACGGACCCATCATCATACTGACCCATCACACTGACCCATCATCACACTGACCCATCATCACACTGGCCCATCATCACACTGACCCATCATCACACTGACCCATCATCACACTGACCAATCACACTGACCCATCATCACACTGACCCATCATCACACTGACCAATCACACTGACCCATCATCACACTGACCCATCACAGTGACCCATCATCACACTGACCCATCGTCACACTGACCCATCACATTGACCCATCACCACACTGACCCATCACACTGACCCATCATCACACTGACCCATCACCACACTGACGCATCATCACACTGACCCATCATCACACTGACCCTTCACACGGACCCATCATTTCAATGAACCATCACAGTGACCCATCATCACACTGACCCATCATCACACTGACACATCACACTGACCCATCATCACACTGACACATCATCACACTGACCCATCATCACACTGACCCATCATCACACTGACCCATCACACTGACCCATCATCACAGTGACCCATCATCATACTGACCCATCATCACACTGACCCATCACACTGACACATCACCACACTGACCCATCATCACACTGACGCATCATCACACTGACCCATCATCACACTGACCCATCACACGGACCCATCATTGCAATGAGCCATCATCACACTGAGCCATCACACTGACCCATCATCACACTAACCCATCATCACACTGATCCATCATCACACTGATCCATCATCACACTGACCCATCATCACACTGACCCATCATCACACTGACCCATCTCACTGACGCATCATCACTCTGACCCATCATCACACTGACCCATCTCACTGACGCATCATCACACTGACCCATCATCACACTGATCCATCATCACACTGACCCATCATCACACTGATCCATCATCACACTGACCCATCACACTGATCCATCATCACACTGACCCATCATCACACTGATCCATCATCACACTGATCCATCATCACACTGACCCATCATCACACTGACCCATCACACTGATCCATCATCACACTGACCCATCATCACACTGATCCATCATCACACTGACCCATCACACTGATCCATCATCACACTGACCCATCATCACACTGACCCATCACAGTGACCCATCATCACACTGACCCATCATCACACTGACCCATCACCACACTGACGCATCATCACACTGACCCATCATCACACTGACCCTTCACACGGACCCATCATTTCAATGAACCATCACAGTGACCCATCATCATACTGACCCATATTACACTGACCCATCACACTGACCCATCACACTGACACATCATCACACTGATCCATCATCACACTGAACCATCATCACACTGATCCATCATCACACTGATCCATCACACTGACCCATCATCACACTGATCCATCATCACACTGATCCATCACACTGACCCATCATCACACTGACCCATCATCACACTGACACATCACACTGACCCATCATCACACTGACACATCACACTGACCCATCATCACACTGACCCATCACACTGACCCATCATCACACTGATCCATCATCACACTGACCCATCACACTGACCCATCATCACAGTGACCCATCATCATACTGACCCATCATCACACTGACCCATCACACTGACACATCACCACACTGACCCATCATCACACTGACGCATCATCACACTGACCCATCATCACACTGACCCATCACACGGACCCATCATTGCAATGAGCCATCATCACACTGAGCCATCACACTGACCCATCATCACACTAACCCATCATCACACTGATCCATCATCACACTGATCCATCATCACACTGACCCATCATCACACTGACCCATCATCACACTGACCCATCTCACTGACGCATCATCACACTGACCCATCATCACACTGACCCATCATCACACTGATCCATCATCACACTGACCCATCATCACACTGATCCATCATCACACTGACCCATCACACTGATCCATCATCACACTGACCCATCATCACACTGATCCATCATCACACTGATCCATCATCACACTGACCCATCACACTGATCCATCATCACACTGACCCATCATCACACTGATCCATCATCACACTGACCCATCACACTGATCCATCATCACACTGACCCATCATCACACTGATCCATCATCACACTGACCCATCATGACACTGACCCATCATCACACTGATCCATCATCACACTGACCCATCATCACACTGACCCATCATCACATTGATCCATCATCACACTGACCCATCACACTGATCCATCATCACACTGACCCATCATCACACTGACCCATCATCACACTGACCCATCTCACTGACGCATCATCACAATGACCCATCATCACAATGACCCATCATCACACTGACCCATCATCACACTGACCCATCTCACTGACGCATCATCACACTGACCCATCATCACACTGACCCATCATCACACTGACCCTCACACTGACCCATCATCACACTGACCCATCATCACACTGATCCATCATCACACTGATCCATCACACTGACCCATCATCACACTGACCCATCATCACATTGACCCGTCACACTGACCCATCATCACACTGACCCATCACACTGACCCATCATCACACTGACCCATCATCAAACTGACCCATCATACTGATCCATCATCACACTGACCCATCACACTGACCCATCACACTGGCCCCTCATCACACTGACCCATCATCACACTGACCCATCACACTGACCCATCATCACACTGACCCATCATCACACTGACCCCTCACACTGACCCATCATCACACTGACCCATCATCACACTGACCCATCATCACTGACCCATCACACTGACGCATCATCACTGACCCATCACACTGACGCATCATCACACTGACCCATCACACTGACCCATCATCACACTGACCCATCATCACACTGACCCATCACACTGACACATCACCACACTGACCCATCGTCACACTGACCCATCACCACACTGACGCATAATCACACTGACCCATCATCACACTGACCCATCACACTGACCCATCATTGCAATGAACCATCATCACACTGATCCATCATCACACTGAACCATCATCACACTGATCCATCATCAAACTGATCCATCACACTGACCCATCATCACACTGATCCATCATCACACTGATCCATCACACTGACCCATCATCACACTGACCCATCATCACACTGACTCATCACACTGACCCATCATCACACTGATCCATCACACTGACCCATCATCACACTGACCCATCATCACACTGACCCATCACACTGACCCATCATCACAGTGACCCATCATCATACTGACCCATCATCACACTGACCCATCACACTGACACATCACCACACTGACCCATGATCACACTGACGCATCATCACACTGACCCATCATCACACTGACCCATCACACGGACCCATCATTGCAATGAGCCATCATCACACTGAGCCATCACACTGACCCATCATCACACTAACCCATCATCACACTGATCCATCATCACACTGATCCATTATCACACTGACCCATCATCACACTGACCCATCTCACTGACGCATCATCACACTGACCCATCATCACACTGACCCATCATCACACTGATCCATCATCACACTGACCCATCATCACACTGATCCATCATCACACTGACCCATCACACTGATCCATCATCACACTGATCCATCATCACACTGACCCATCATCACACTGACCCATCACACTGATCCATCATCACACTGACCCATCATCACACTGATCCATCATCACACTGACCCATCACACTGATCCATCATCACACTGACCCATCATCACACTGATCCATCATCACACTGACCCATCATCACACTGATCCATCATCACACTGACCCATCACACTGATCCATCATCACACTGACCCATCATCACACTGACCCATCATCACACTGACCCATCATCACACTGACCCATCACACTGATCCATCATCACACTGACCCATCATCACACTGACCCATCATCACACTGACCCATCTCCACACTGACCCATCTCACTGACGCATCATCACAATGACCCATCATCACACTGACCCATCATCACACTGACCCATCACACTGATCCATCATCACACTGACCCTCACACTGACCCATCATCACACTGACCCATCATCATACTGATCCATCATCACACTGATCCATCACACTGACCCATCATCACACTGACCCATCATCACATTGACCCGTCACACTGACCCATCATCACACTGACCCATCACACTGACCCATCATCACACTGACCCATCATCAAACTGACCCATCATACTGATCCATCATCACACTGACCCATCACACTGACCCATCACACTGGCCCCTCATCACACTGACCCATCATCACACTGACCCATCACACTGACCCATCATCACACTGACCCATCATCACACTGACCCCTCACACTTACCCATCATCACACTGACCCATCATCACACTGATCCATCATCACACTGATCCATCACACTGACCCATCATCACACTGACCCATCATCACACTGACTCATCACACTGACCCATCATCACACTGATCCATCACACTGACCCATCATCACACTGACCCATCATCACACTGACCCATCACACTGACCCATCATCACAGTGACCCATCATCATACTGACCCATCATCACACTGACCCATCACACTGACACATCACCACACTGACCCATGATCACACTGACGCATCATCACACTGACCCATCATCACACTGACCCATCACACGGACCCATCATTGCAATGAGCCATCATCACACTGAGCCATCACACTGACCCATCATCACACTAACCCATCATCACACTGATCCATCATCACACTGATCCATTATCACACTGACCCATCATCACACTGACCCATCTCACTGACGCATCATCACACTGACCCATCATCACACTGACCCATCATCACACTGATCCATCATCACACTGACCCATCATCACACTGATCCATCATCACACTGACCCATCACACTGATCCATCATCACACTGATCCATCATCACACTGATCCATCATCACACTGACCCATCATCACACTGACCCATCACACTGATCCATCATCACACTGACCCATCATCACACTGATCCATCATCACACTGACCCATCACACTGATCCATCATCACACTGACCCATCATCACACTGATCCATCATCACACTGACCCATCATCACACTGATCCATCATCACACTGACCCATCACACTGATCCATCATCACACTGACCCATCATCACACTGACCCATCATCACACTGACCCATCATCACACTGACCCATCACACTGATCCATCATCACACTGACCCATCATCACACTGACCCATCATCACACTGACCCATCTCCACACTGACCCATCTCACTGACGCATCATCACAATGACCCATCATCACACTGACCCATCATCACACTGACCCATCACACTGATCCATCATCACACTGACCCTCACACTGACCCATCATCACACTGACCCATCATCATACTGATCCATCATCACACTGATCCATCACACTGACCCATCATCACACTGACCCATCATCACATTGACCCGTCACACTGACCCATCATCACACTGACCCATCACACTGACCCATCATCACACTGACCCATCATCAAACTGACCCATCATACTGATCCATCATCACACTGACCCATCACACTGACCCATCACACTGGCCCCTCATCACACTGACCCATCATCACACTGACCCATCACACTGACCCATCATCATACTGATCCATCATCACACTGATCCATCACACTGACCCATCATCACACTGACCCATCATCACATTGACCCGTCACACTGACCCATCATCACACTGACCCATCACACTGACCCATCATCACACTGACCCATCATCAAACTGACCCATCATACTGATCCATCATCACACTGACCCATCACACTGACCCATCACACTGGCCCCTCATCACACTGACCCATCATCACACTGACCCATCACACTGACCCATCATCACACTGACCCATCATCACACTGACCCCTCACACTTACCCATCATCACACTGACCCATCATCACACTGATCCATCATCACACTGATCCATCACACTGACCCATCATCACACTGACCCATCATCACACTGACTCATCACACTGACCCATCATCACACTGATCCATCACACTGACCCATCATCACACTGACCCATCATCACACTGACCCATCACACTGACCCATCATCACAGTGACCCATCATCATACTGACCCATCATCACACTGACCCATCACACTGACACATCACCACACTGACCCATGATCACACTGACGCATCATCACACTGACCCATCATCACACTGACCCATCACACGGACCCATCATTGCAATGAGCCATCATCACACTGAGCCATCACACTGACCCATCATCACACTAACCCATCATCACACTGATCCATCATCACACTGATCCATTATCACACTGACCCATCATCACACTGACCCATCTCACTGACGCATCATCACACTGACCCATCATCACACTGACCCATCATCACACTGATCCATCATCACACTGACCCATCATCACACTGATCCATCATCACACTGACCCATCACACTGATCCATCATCACACTGATCCATCATCACACTGATCCATCATCACACTGACCCATCATCACACTGACCCATCACACTGATCCATCATCACACTGACCCATCATCACACTGATCCATCATCACACTGACCCATCACACTGATCCATCATCACACTGACCCATCATCACACTGATCCATCATCACACTGACCCATCATCACACTGATCCATCATCACACTGACCCATCACACTGATCCATCATCACACTGACCCATCATCACACTGACCCATCATCACACTGACCCATCATCACACTGACCCATCACACTGATCCATCATCACACTGACCCATCATCACACTGACCCATCATCACACTGACCCATCTCCACACTGACCCATCTCACTGACGCATCATCACAATGACCCATCATCACACTGACCCATCATCACACTGACCCATCACACTGATCCATCATCACACTGACCCTCACACTGACCCATCATCACACTGACCCATCATCATACTGATCCATCATCACACTGATCCATCACACTGACCCATCATCACACTGACCCATCATCACATTGACCCGTCACACTGACCCATCATCACACTGACCCATCACACTGACCCATCATCACACTGACCCATCATCAAACTGACCCATCATACTGATCCATCATCACACTGACCCATCACACTGACCCATCACACTGGCCCCTCATCACACTGACCCATCATCACACTGACCCATCACACTGACCCATCATCACACTGACCCATCATCACACTGACCCCTCACACTTACCCATCATCACACTGACCCATCATCACACTGACACATCATCACTGACCCATCACACTGACGCATCATCACTGACCCATCACACTGACGCATCATCACACTGATCCATCATCACACTGACCCATCACACTGACACATCACCACACTGACCCATCATCACACTGACCCATCACCACAATGACGCATCATCACACTGACCCATCATCACACTGACCCATCATACTGACCCATCATTGCAATGAACCATCATCACACTGATCCATCACACTGACCCATCATCACACTGACCCATCACACTGGCCCATCATCACACTAACCCATCACACTGACCCATCATCACACTGACCCAGCATCATACTGACCCATCATCACACTGACCCATCATCACAATGACCCATCACACGGACCCATCATTGCAATGAACCATCATCACACTGAGCCATCACACTGACCCATCATCACACTGACCCATCATCACACTGACCCATCACACGGACCCATCATTGCAATGAGCCATCATCACACTGAGCCATCACACTGACCCATCATCACACTGATCCATCATCACACTGATCCATTATCACACTGACCCATCATCACACTGACCCATCTCACTGACGCATCATCACACTGACCCATCATCACACTGACCCATCATCACACTGATCCATCATCACACTGACCCATCATCACACTGATCCATCATCACACTGACCCATCACACTGATCCATCATCACACTGATCCATCATCACACTGATCCATCATCACACTGACCCATCATCACACTGACCCATCACACTGATCCATCATCACACTGACCCATCATCACACTGATCCATCATCACACTGACCCATCACACTGATCCATCATCACACTGACCCATCATCACACTGATCCATCATCACACTGACCCATCATCACACTGATCCATCATCACACTGACCCATCACACTGATCCATCATCACACTGACCCATCATCACACTGACCCATCATCACACTGACCCATCATCACACTGACCCATCACACTGATCCATCATCACACTGACCCATCATCACACTGACCCATCATCACACTGACCCATCTCCACACTGACCCATCTCACTGACGCATCATCACAATGACCCATCATCACACTGACCCATCATCACACTGACCCATCACACTGATCCATCATCACACTGACCCTCACACTGACCCATCATCACACTGACCCATCATCATACTGATCCATCATCACACTGATCCATCACACTGACCCATCATCACACTGACCCATCATCACATTGACCCGTCACACTGACCCATCATCACACTGACCCATCACACTGACCCATCATCACACTGACCCATCATCAAACTGACCCATCATACTGATCCATCATCACACTGACCCATCACACTGACCCATCACACTGGCCCCTCATCACACTGACCCATCATCACACTGACCCATCACACTGACCCATCATCACACTGACCCATCATCACACTGACCCCTCACACTTACCCATCATCACACTGACCCATCATCACACTGACACATCATCACTGACCCATCACACTGACGCATCATCACTGACCCATCACACTGACGCATCATCACACTGATCCATCATCACACTGACCCATCACACTGACACATCACCACACTGACCCATCATCACACTGACCCATCACCACAATGACGCATCATCACACTGACCCATCATCACACTGACCCATCATACTGACCCATCATTGCAATGAACCATCATCACACTGATCCATCACACTGACCCATCATCACACTGACCCATCACACTGGCCCATCATCACACTAACCCATCACACTGACCCATCATCACACTGACCCAGCATCATACTGACCCATCATCACACTGACCCATCATCACAATGACCCATCACACGGACCCATCATTGCAATGAACCATCATCACACTGAGCCATCACACTGACCCATCATCACACTGACCCATCATCACACTGACCCATCATCACACTGACCCATCACACTGACCCATCACACTGACGCATCATCACACTGACCCATCATCACACTGACCCCTCACACGGACCCATCATCACAATGAACCGTCATCACACTGACCCATCACACTGACCCATCATCACACTGACCTATCATCACACTGATCCATCATCACACTGACCCATCACACTGACCCATCATCACACTGACCTATCATCACACTGATCCATCATCACACTGACCCATCACACTGGCCCATCATAACACTGATGCATCATCACACTGACCCATCATCACACTGACCCATCACACTGACCCATCACACTGACCCATCATCACACTGACCCTTCACACTGACCCTTCATCACACTGACCCATCATCACACTGACCAATCACACTGACCCATCATCACACTGACGCATCATCACACTGACCCATCACACTGACCCATCATCACACTGACCCATCATCACACTGACACATTACACTGACCCATCATCACACTGACCCATCATCACACTGACCCATCACACTGACCCATCACACTGACACATCACACTGACCCATCATCACACTGACCCATCACACTGACCCATCATCACACTGACCCATCACAGTGACCCATCATCACACTGACCCATCACACTGGCCCATCATCACACTGACCCATCATCACACTGACCCATCACACTGACCCATCACCACACTGACCCATCACACTGACCCATCATCCCACTGACCCATCATACTGACCCATCATCACACTGACCCATCATCACACTGACCCATCATCACACTGACCCATCATACTGGCCCATCATCACACTGACCCATCATACTGACCCATCATCACACAGACACATCATCACACTGGCCCATCACAGTGACACATCATCACACTGACCCATCACACTGACCCATCATCACACTGACCCATCATCACACTGACCCATCACACTGGCCCATCATCACACTGACCCATCATACTGACCCATCATCACACTGACCCATCACACTGACACATCACACTGACCCATCATCACACTGACCCATCACACTGACCCATCATCCCACTGACCCATCATACTGACCCATCATCACACTGTCCCATCACACTGACCCAGGCACCATCTCACGTGTGTCTTGCTCTGTAGCTTTTCCTTTGGTTGGAGAATCTGCCGACCAGCAACACTGCAACACTCGACACTTCAACCCATTTGTGCGGCCGGAGTTTTGGGCGCAGAAGCGTTTCGTGGGCAGCGAGATGAATGGCCGGCGCGCTGCGCTGACGCACCTGATGCTCGCTGTAATCTCTGTCTATTCCTGATCTTTCTTCATTCTGTCATTTCGTTCAGAAACACGTTGTGTTGAACAGCGTTGTGCACTTAAAATAAAAGCAACAAAAGCATGTGCAGTCTTTTGAAGAAAAAATATTTGGCTGCAAGAAAGATCAAATGGTCCCACCCCCAATTCCTGTCCTGAAGGCACAGAGTCCTAACTGGGTTACAGTTGGAGTCTCCAAGAATTGAAGATTAATCTCTCGGATACTGCTGCAGGCAAGCCACGAGAAACGTCAGAGGGGAGTTAAAAGAATGTTTCTTTTTCATTGTCTTTGCACACTTTCTTCATGAATTGTAAAAATATTGGAGGTGTGAAAAACGGCTGTTTGACCATGTGGGAGGTCATGTGATAAAACCTCCAGGAATACCTTCAACCAGAGTTGGCAACCCTGGATCGTGATCAGGAGCAGAATCCTTGACTGATTTTTCCCCACGCTGTTCATCTCTCGATGAAAATATCAGTTCCATTCTTTCTGATGAAGGATCCCACCCCACAACATTATCCTATTTCTCGTTCAGATACTAATCCATCCACTGTGCATTGGCAGCGCTTCCTGTTTTGACCTCAGGCTCTCTTGCGGTTTAATGCCTTTTTTCATGGGTATGCATTTTACACTGCAATTAAAACAGGACCTGGGGGAAAGGGAATGTTTTGCACAGGCAACAGCGAATGAATGCCAGCCAACATCGAGAGGTCTCTGCTGAGAGAATCTAGTGTGAACTGAGATAGAGACACAGGGATAAGCGCGTGATGGAAACCCTGTGTACTGTGACTGATAGTGACACTTAAGGCTCTGTCGAGAGGTTGAGTTGCACACACTTATTTTACAGTGTGGTTCACCACATGCACTTAATTCCAATAAGGATGAAGTCTGTGTTTTTAACCCCTTGAGTACATTTTCTTAAACCTGTTAGTGCAGAGACTTGAGCACATAATCCAGGTTGACACTCCCAGTGCAGGACTGAGGGAATGCTGCACTGTTGTAGGTGCCATCTTTCGCATGAGGTGTAAAATCAGGGCCCCATCTGCCCTCTTGGTTGGACGTAAAAGATCCCATGGCACTATTTCGAAGAAGAGCAGAGGAGTTTTCCCCAATATCCTGGCAAATTCTTATCACTCGACCGACTTCTCTAAAACGGATGATCTGGTCATGTATCTCATTGTTGTTTGTGGGAGCTGGGAACTTGCTTTACACAAATTGGCCATCGTGTTTACATAAGAACTAGGAGCAGGAGTAGGCCATTTATCCCCTCGAGCCTGCTCTGTCATTTAATAAGATCATGGCTGATCTGATCATGGACTCAGCTCCACTTCACTGCCCTCTCCCCATAACCCTTTATTCCCTTATCTGTCCATCTCCGCCTTAACATAGAAACATAGACGCATCGAAAATAGATGCAGGAGTAGGCCATTCGGCCCTTCGAGCCTGCACCACCATTCAATATGATCATGGATGATCATTCCCTCAGTACCCCTTTCCTGCTTTCTCTCCATACCCCTTGATCCCCATAGCCGTAAGGGCCATATCTAACTCCCTCTTGAATATATCCAATGAACTGGCATCAACAACTCTCTGCGGCAGGGAATTCCACCGGTTAACAACTCTCTGAGTGAAGAAGTTTCTACTCATCTCAGTCCTAAATGGCCTACCCCTTATCCTTGGACAGGTTAGGTGAGTGGGCAAATGCATGGCAGATACAGTATAATGTGGATAAATGTGAGGTTATCCATTTTGGGGGCAAAAACTCGAAGACAGAATATTATCTGAATGGCGGCAGATTAGGAAAAGGGGAGGTGCAACGAGACCTGGGTGTCATGGTTCATCAGTCATTGAAAGTTGGCATACAGGTACAGCAGGCGGTGAAGAAGGCAAATGGTATGTTGGCCTTCATAGCTAAGGGATTTGAGTATAGGAGCAGGGAGGTCTTACTGCAGTTGTACAGGGCCTTGGTGAGACCTCACCTGGAATATTGTGTTCAGTTTTGGTTTCCTAATCTGAGGAAGGAGGTTCTTGCTATTGAGGGAGTGCAGCGAAGGTTCACCAGACTGATTCCCGGGATGGCTGGACTGACATATGAGGAGAGACTGGATCGACTGGGCCTTTATACACTGGAGTTTAGAAGGATGAGAGGGGATCTCATAGAAACATACAAGATTCTATGTTTCTGGACTTGCCCAACATCGGGAACATTCTACCTGCATCTAACCTGTCCCGTCCCTTCAGAATCTTGTATGTTTCTATGAGATCCCCTCTCATCCTTCTAAACTCCAGTGTATAAAGGCCCAGTTGATCCAGTCTCTCCTCATATGTCAGTCCAGCCATCCCGGGAATCAGTCTGGTGAACCTTCGCTGCACTCCCTCAATAGCAAGAACCTCCTTCCTCAGATTAGGAAACCAAAACTGAACACAATATTCCAGGTGAGGTCTCACCAAGGCCCTGTACAACTGCAGTAAGACCTCCCTGCTCCTATACTCAAATCTCTTAGCTATGAAGGCCAACATACCATTTGCCTTCTTCACCGCCTGCTGTACCTGTATGCCAACTTTCAATGACTGATGAACCATGACACCCAGGTCTCGTTGCACCTCCCCTTTTCCTAATCTGCCGCCATTCAGATAATATTCTGTCTTCGAGTTTTTGCCCCCAAAATGGATAACCTCACATTTATCCACATTATACTGTATCTGCCATGCATTTGCCCACTCACCTAACCTGTCCAAGTCACCCTGCAGCCTCTGAGCATCCCCCTCACAGTTCACACCGCCACACAGTTTAGTATCATCTGCAAACTTGGAGATATTACACTCAATTCCTTCATCTAAATCATTGATGTATATTGTAAAGAGCTGGGGTCCCAGCACTGAGCCCTGCGGCACTCCACTAGTCACTGCCTGCCATTCTGAAAAGGACCCGTTTATCCCGACTCTCTGCTTCCTGTCTGCCAACCAGTTCTCTATCCACGTCAGTACATTACCCCCAATACCATGTGCTTTGATTTTGCACACCAATCTCTTCTGTGGGACCTTGTCAAAAGCCTTTTGAAAGTCCAAATACACCACATCCACTGGTTCTCCCTTGTCCACTCTACTAGTTACATCCTCAAAAAATTCCAGAAGATTTGTCAAGCATGATTTCTCCTTCATAAATCCATGCTGACTTGGACCGATCCTGTCACTGCTTTCCAAATGCGTTGCTATTTCATCCTTAATAATTGATTCCAACATTTTCCCCACTACTGATGTCAAGCTAACCGGTCTATAATTACCCGCCTTCTCTCTCCCTCCCTTTTTAAAAAGTGGTGTTACATTAGCTAGCCTCCAGTCCATAGGAACTGATTCAGAGTCGATAGACTGTTGGAAAATGATCACCAATGCATCCACTTCCTGAAGTACTCTGGGATGCAGACTATCAGGCCCCGGAGATTTATCGGCCTTCAATCCCATCAATTTCCCTAACACAATTTCCTGCCTAATAAGGATATCCGTCAGTTCCTTCTTCTCACTAGACCCTCGGTCCCCTAGTATTTCTGGAAGGTTATTTGTGTCTTCCTTCGTGAAGACAGAACCAAAGTATTTGTTCAATTGGTCTGCCATTTCTTTGTTCCCCATTATAAATTTACCTGAATCCGACTGCAAGGGACCTACATTTGTCTTCACTAATCTTTTTCTCTTCACATATCTATAGAAGCTTTTGCAGTCAGTTTTTATGTTCCCAGCAAGCTTCTTCTCGTACTCTATTTTCCCCTTCTTAATTAAACCCTTTGTTCTCCTCTACCGAATTCTAAATTTCTCCCAGTCCTCAGGTTTGCTGCTTTTTCTGGCCAATTTATATGCCTCTTCCTTGGATTTAACACTATCCTTAATTTCCCTTGTTAGCCACGGTTGAGCCACCTTCCCATTTTATTTTTACTCCAGACAGAAATGTACATTTGCTGAAGTTCATCCATGTGATCTTTAAATATTTGCCATTGCCTATCCACCGTCAACCCTTTAAGTATTATTTGCCAGTCTATTCTAGCCAATTCACGCCTCAAACCATCGAAGTTACCTTTCCTTAAGTTCAGGACCCTAGTTTCTGAATTAACTGTGTCACTCTCCATCTTAATAAAGAATTCTACCATGTTATGATCATTCTTTCCCAGTGGGTCTCGCACAACAAGATTGCTAATTAGTCCTTTCTCATTACACATCACTCAGTATAGGATGGCCAGCTCCCGAGTTGGTTCCTCAACATATTGGTCTAGAAAACCATTCCTATTACACTCCAGGAAATCCTCCTCCTCCGCATTGCTAGCAGTTTGGTTTGCCCAATCAATATGCAGATTAAAGTCACCCATGATAACTGCTGTACCTTTATTGCACACATCCCTAATTTCTTGTTTGATGCTGTCCCCAACCTCACTACGACTGTTTGGTGCTCTACACACGGCTCCCACTAACGTTTTCCGCCCCTTGGTATTCCGTAGCTCCATCCATACCGATTCCACATCATCCAAGCTAATGTCGCTTCTTACTCTTGCATTCATTTCCTCTTTAACCAGCAATGCCACTCCGCCTCCTTTTCCTTTCTGTCTATCCTTCCTAAATGTTGAATACCCCTGGATGTTGAGTTCCCAACCTTGGTCACCCTGGAGCCATGTCTCCGTGATGCCAATTACATCATACCCATTAACTGCTATCTGCACTGTTAATTCATCCACCTTATTCCGAATACTCCTCGCATTGAGGCATAGAGCCTTCAGGCTTGTCTTTCTAACACACTTTGCCCCTTTAGAATTTTGCTGTAATGTGACCCTTTTTGCTTTTTGCCTTCGGTTTCTCTGCCCTCCACTTTTACTCTTCTTCTTTCTATCTTTTGCTTCTGCCCCCATTCTACTTCCCTCTGTCTCCCTGCATAGGTTCCCATCCCCCTGCCATATTAGTTTACCTCCTCCCCAACAGCACTCGCAAACAGTCACCCTTGGACATTGGTTCCAATCCTGCCCAGGTGCAGACTGTCCGGTTTGTACTGGTCCCACCTCCCCCAGAACCGGTTCCAATGTCCCAGGAATTTGAATCCCTTTCCTCTGCACCACTCCTCAAGCCACGTATTCATCTGAGCTATCCTGTGACTCCTGCTCTGACTAGTACGTGGCACTGGTAGCAATCCTGAGATTACTACTTTTGAGGTCCTACTTTTTAATTTAGCTCCTCGCTCCCTAAATTCATCTTGTAAGACCTCATCCCGTTTTTTACCTGTATCGTTGGTACCTATATGCACCACGACAACTGGCTGTTAGCCCTCCCTTTTCAGAATGCCCTGCACCCGCTCTGAGACATCCTTGACCCTTGCACCAAGGAGGCAACATACCATCCTGGATTCTCAATTGCGGCCGCAGAAACATCGATTATTCCCCTTACAATTGAATCCCCTATCACTATCGCTCTCCCACTCTTTTTCCTGCCCTCCTGTGCAGCAGAGCCAGCCACAGTGCCATGAACTTGGCTGCTGCTGCCCTCTCCTGATGAGTCATCCCCGCAACAGTACCCAAAGCGGTGTATCTGTTTTGCAGGGGGGTGACCGCAGGGGATCCCTGCACTACCTTCCTTGCACTGCTCTTCCTGCTGGTCACCCATCCCCTGTCTGGCTGTGTAACCTTTACCTGCGGTAAGACCAACTCACTAAATGTGCTATTCACGTCATTCTCAGCATCGTGGATGCTCCAGAGTGAATCCACCCGCAGCTCCAGTGCTGCAGTGCGGTCTGTCAACAGCTGGAGGTGGATGCACTTCCCGCACATGTAGTCGTCAGGGACACTGAAAGCATCCCTGACTTCCCAGATAGTACAGGAGGAGCATAACGCATGTCTGAACTCTCCTGCCATGACTTAACCCTTAGATTAACTTAATTTGGCAACAACAATGCTAAAGGTTACTTACTGATAATGAAAAGAAAAAGAAAAACTACTTGCCAATCACCAGCCAATCACTTACCCCCTTGGCTGTGACGTCACCTTTTGATTTCTTTCAATTTTTTGCCTCCCTGCTGCAGCTGCACCGGCTGGCCTCTTGTAGGCGCTCGCCTCCCGAACTCCTGCCTCCGACCACGAACTGCCACTTCATTGACCCAGCCTCACAGCTCTGTGAGGCAGTGAATTCCACAGATTTACAACCCTCTGAGAGAAGAAATTCCTCCTCATCTCAGTTTTAAATGGGCGGCCCCTTATTCTGAAACTATGGCCCCTAGTTTTAGTTTCCCCTGAGTGGAAATATCCTCTCTGCATCCACTTTGTTGAGCCCCCATATCTCATATATTTCGATAAGATCACCTCATTCTTCTGAACCTCAATGAGTAGAGGCCCAACCTACTCAACCTATCTTCATAAGTCAACTCCCTCATCTCTGGAATCAACCTAGTGAACCTTCTCTGAACAGCCTCCAATGCAAGTATATCCTTCCTTAAATACGGAGACCTAAACTGTACTCTAGGGGCTAGAACCTACACTTTTGTGCTTATCGCCCAAAAATAGGCGTTATTTCCGGCTTGGGCATTAAAAAAGGGTTTTCAGATCACCGGCTTCTCGTCCATTCTCAAAGCACCTGGTCACCATTTTTGAAAATGGGCGTTATCGCGAGCGATGTGAAATGGGCGGTAGCATTAAATTTTTTTGACCTTCTGCCGTAAAGTGTGGCCGTCCTTAGCAACGGCATGGCAACGCTAGATTCCCGTGATTCAGGAGGTCAAGGGTCATCATGCCATACGCAGAAGAGGAGACAGAGAGCGAGGGAGCACAGAGGGACTGAAGATGTGTGTGGGTGTGGTGTGGTTGCTTTGGGAGGAAGGAGGGAGACTTTAGAGCTTCACAGCAAGTCGGCAAACAAAAATTAGCTGTTACCAGCCACATATTTGCCCGAATTTGACCTATAATGGAGGGAGAGGAGGAGGATCACAGCACGCTGTGGAGACTGACGCTGGAGAGAGCAGTGAGGTGGGAGAGGAGCCCATTGGAGGCCGCAAAAGAGCCAGGAGGTTCTCGGACGAGGCAAATGCCTCCCTCCTGCAGGAGGTCGAGTCACGCTGGGGTGATTTGACACAGGGAGGGCGTGGGAAGCCCACCCCAAAGGCCTACCAGAGGATATGGACCGAGATAGCAGAGGTGGTCTCATCAGTGACCAACGCGGTGCGTAAGGGCAACCAATGCTACAAACGATGGAACGACCTTGTGGGATCCGCAAGAGTAAGTATTATATTGATTTACATGTACTTATGTATTTATATAATTTGATTTGTAACAGTCACGAGTGACTATCAGCAGATGTGAGGTCTTGCGCTTTTACCGGGAATGTTTTACTCAAAGCCTGTGGTCACGGTGCACGTCTTTAGGTAAAGAATGTTAATAATCATAATAATCATGATTACATCTGTCGGTTATGTGTTGTATCAGTCTCTGTGACAGTACCTAGCAATGATATCACTCAATGATCTCATGCCATGTTGTCCTGTCACCTTTTACAGAAGAAGCTATCGACGATGAGGTCCACGCAGAGGTGAACGGGTGGGGGGCCACCAGTCCCCAGCGACATCACTGAGATGGAGGAGCGGGTGCTCACACTCGTGGGGAAGCACCCCCGGACAGCCACGGACACATCTGCAAACCCTGAAGTGATGCCACGTGAGTAAAGTATACACCATTGCGTCATGTAAAGTCAATAGATGCCTCACCAACTCATATATGAACAATAATATATGATAGATGATTGCTAAAATTGTCATAGAAATAATGCTGGTCTAATGAAAATCATTGCAATGCACAATGTGTTGATGCTCATGGAATGTGATGTCTGCGATGATTTTGAGAGCGGTGGTGCTTTTGTCGTACATATGCTGTGTGTAGCGCTGGACTCACCTTGTCACCCGAGCACCCCCTTCTCCTCTAATAACCTCATTTGTGTTTTGCAGCTCAGCCAGCAGCGCGGCCCCAGGTAAGACCACAGAGGCCAGAAGGTGGGGGCGCAGGGCACGACTCTCCAGACGATCCAACATCTGGTGCTGAGGAGCTCTGATTCTCGCCCGGCAATCCGCTGGGCCTGTTCTCCACGGATGAGAGCGCGGACTTCGAAGAACCTGCATCGCCACACTCCAGAACCCATTCCACCCCAAGGCCATCTAGTGGTCCTTCGGTCATTCCCGCCTCCACTCTGGAGGTACCGGCCCCAAGCACCTCTCCACAGGGCATCTCATTTGTCCCCAGGACGGCACCGACCCCGTGGAGGTCTCGTGGACGCGGCAGGTCTGTTCCACGAGCGCCACATGAGAGCAGAGAGATGGTACAGTTGTCCAGGAGGATTGTAGACATTGGTGACCAGCTCATTGAAGCTTTGGGGGGCATATCCCGACACCTGACTACCATGACCGAGTACATTCTGTGGTTGGCTGAGGCCCTGAATGCGATATCCAGGAACACTGCTGGCATAGGCCTCCCAGTGGTCCCCGAGCACGGCACTCCACCCCTAGGTTCCACACCGCCACTGCGCACGACAGATGAGAGCAAGGACCAAGATCTTGCTTCTGCATCAGAGAATGTTACCCCCTCGGCACCCCCCCCGCTCCCGTACCTGTCCAACCAACACATCTGCCTTCATCCCTCCTGCTTTGCATTTTTATTGTGTGCTGCTGGACATGTTGACCATTTGATTAATGTCAATGGTGGAAAAAGTGGGGTGTGGGCGGGGGTTGGGTGTTATTGACTGTGATACTTATGATTTCAGACCAATGTTGGTATAAAATTTTTGCTATTGAACATAACCTTGTTGTGCATTGTCTCAGATAGCTGCACCTTTACACACTAGTGATTCCTTAACATGAGAGGGTTAAATACAACTTAACATCAATCAACGTAAGCTTTAACTGGCACCAAGATGATGGGCACCATTGATGTCTGAGCTGCACACAATGTGTCAGTGTTGTCACTCACATCAACACTCTTTCACACAAATCGTTCAGATATCAGCTCCTCACGTAAGAGTCTTGCAACTATGTAGCCACCACGGGCCCTTTCCTGCGGTCTGGAGGGGGTCATGGGCATGGTTGCATAGCCAGCCTGATTGTCTGGCCCCAGGTCAGCGTCCAGCCCCTCGTCCTCCTCTTCCTCTCTCTCCTGAGGTGGAACATCAGTCCCTTCTGGCAATTCTTGGCCCCTCCTGACAGCCAGGTTGAGCACACAACCACGAATTTAGCTACTTGCTCAGGGTTGTATTGTAGCTCCCCTCCTGAGTGGTCCAGACATCTGAAGCGCTGCTTAAGCACAGTTATTGTTTGGTGGCCCCATTGCATTGAAAGTATAATAGCGATTGATCAGAAGCAATGATTTCTTCACTAAAATACTAAAATACACCTGGAGTAAACTCCCAATAGTCCAGAGTCTGAAAATATGTCTGTTGAGATGTTCACTTCACCTGAGAAGAACTCCAGAGTCAATGCAAACTTCCTTGAAGTTGAGGCAGCCTTTTGAATGAAGTGACCTGCGATTTTAAAAATGCTGGTGTTCGTTCAGAACAGTTCCACTTTTTCTGGGCGTTTTTTGGGCGAGTGATATTGTGGGTGATATGTGTGTGAGGTGGTGAAAGTGACGCTGGGCGATCTCCTGGGCGTTGGTTTCACCAAATGTGCTCTTTACGACAAAAAAAATGGGCGGGCGGTATTATTGAATCTTGTTGTTAATTCCGTGCGGAAAGTAACGCTGGACGATATTATGGGCATTGATTTTGCCCATTCTGATGATTCCGCCAAATAAAAGTGGGCGGGCAGTGATATTTTTTCCCAACATTAAGCGCACGGGGAAAGTAATGCTCGGCGATAAGTTTCCTAAAAATGCCCGTCAGTTTCCTTTTAGTGCCAAAATGGGCGATATAAGGACATTATATGTCATTTCAACGATAAAATGGGCGTTAAATGGGCGTTAAGCATGCAAAAAAAAGTGGAGGTTCTAGCCAATTGTGTGGCCTCAATACCCTGTACAGTTGTAGCAGGACTTCTCTTTTTTTTAAATTTCAAAATATACTTTATTCATATAAAAATTTGCACAATACATTCGAAAGCAGTTCAGTACATTTGAATGCAGTCAGCAATTGCATACAATACATTTGGGTGCTGACCGCAGTTCCATTCAATACATTTCTTTACTTTACATTTCAATACCCTGTACAGTTGTAGCAGGACTTCTCTGCTTTTATACTCTATCCCCCTTGCAATAAAGGCCAACATTCCATTTGCCTTCCTGATTACTTGCTGTACCTGCATACTAACTTTTTGTGTTTCATGCACAAGGACCCTCAGGTCCCTCTGTACTGCAGCACTTTGCAATTTTTCTCCATTTAAATTATAATTTGCTTTCCTATTATTTCTGCCAAAGTGGATAACCTCACATTTTCCCACATTATACACCATCTGCCAAATTTTTGCCCACTCATTAGCCTGTCTATATCCCTTTGCAGATTTTTTTGTGTCCTCCTCACAATTTGCTTTCCCACCCATCTTTGTATCATCAGCAAACTTGGCTACATTACACTCGGTCCCTTCATCTAAGTCATTAATATAGATTGTAAATAGTTGAGGCCCCAGCACCGATCCCTGCTAGTTACAGTTTACCAACCAGAAAATTACCCATTTATCCGACTCTCTGTTTTCTGTTAGTTAGCCAATCCTCTATGCTAATATATTACCCCCAATCCCGTGAACTTTTTTTCTTGTGCAGTAACCTTTTATGTGGCACCTTATCAAATGCCTTCTGGAAATCCAAATACACCACATCCACTGGTTCCCCCTTATCCACCCTGCTCATTACATCCTCAAAGACCTCCAGCAAATTTGTCAAACATGAATTCCCTTTCATAAAACCATGCTGACTTTGCTTGATTGAATTATGCTTTTCCAAATATCCTGCTACTGCTTCCTTAATAATGGACTCTACATTTTCCCAACAACCGATGTTAGGGTAACTGGTCTATAGTTCCCTGCTTTCCGTCTACCTTCTTTTTTAAATAAGGGCGTTACATTTGTCGTTTTCCAATCTGCTGGGACCTCCCCAGAATCCAGGGAATTTTGGTAGATTACAACCAATGAATCCACTATCTCTGCAGCCACCTCCTTTAAGACCCTAGGATGTAAGCCATCAGGTCCAGGGGACTTGTCTGCCTTTAGTCCCATTATTTTACCGAGTACTACTTCTTTAGTTATAGTGATTGTATTAAGTTCCTCCTTCCCTATAGCCCCTTGATTATCCATTATTGGGATGTTTTTAGTGTCTTCTACTGTGAAGACCGATGCAAAATATTTGTTCAACGTCTCTGCCATTTTCCTGTTTCCCATTATTAATTCCCCAGTCTCATCCTCTAGGGGACCAACATTTACTTTAGCCACTCTTTTCCTTTTTATGTACCTGTAGAAACTCTTACTATCTGTTTTTATATTTCGTGCTGGTTTACTTTCATAATCTATCTTCCCTCTGTTTATCATTTTTTTAGTCGTTCTTTGCTGGCTTTTAAAAGTTTCCCAATCCTCTGGCCTCCCACTAGTCTTGGCCACATTGTATGCCCTTGTTTTCAATTTGATACCATCCCTTGTTTCCTTAGTTAGCCACGGATGGTTATCCCTTCTCTTACTGTCTTTCCTTCTCATTGGGATATATTTTTGTTGAGAGTTATGAAATATCTCCTTAAATGTCTGCCACTGCTCATCAACTGTACCACACTTTAATCTATTTTCCCAGTCCACTTTAGCCAACTCTGCCCTCATTCCTTTGTAGTCTCCTTTATTTAAGCTCAGCACATTGGTTTGAGACTTTCAACTTTCTCACCCTCCAACTGCATTTGAAATTTAACCATGCTATGGTCACTCATTCCTAGAGGATCCTTTACTATGAGATTATTTATTAATCCTGTCTCATTACACAGTACCAGATCTAAGATAGCCTGCTCCCTGGTTAGTTCCGCAACATACTGTTCAAGGAAACTGTCCTGGATACACTCTATGAACTCTTCCTCAAAGCTACCTTGGCCAATTTGCTTTGTCCAATCAATATGAAGGTTAAAATCACCCATGATTATTGCCGTTCCTTTTTTACAAGCCTCCATTATTTCTTGTTTTATACTCCGTCCAACTGTGTAGCTACTGTTAGGGGGCCTATAGACTACGCCCACCAGTGACTTTTTCCCTTTATTATTCCTTATCTCCACCTAAACTGATTCAACATCTTGATCCTCTGAGCCAACATCATTTCTCGCTAACGCACTGATCTCATCCTTTATTAACAGTGCTACCCCACCTCCTTTTCCTTTCTGTGTCCTTCGGAATTGTCAAATACCCCTGAATATTTAGTTCCCAGCCTTGGTCATCTTGTAACCACGTCTCTGTAATGGCTATCAAATCATACCCATTTGTATCTATTTGTGCCGTCAACTCATCTATTTTGTTACGAATGCTGCGTGCATTCAGATAAAAAGCTTTTAAATTTGTTTTTTTACCATTATTTCCTGCTTTGACCCCACTTTCTGATCCACCTTTATGTTTATACATTCTGTCCCTTCCTGCCACGCTCTGGTTTTCATTTCCCCCAGTGCTACCCTGCTCTATTGCCTTCTCCTTATTCTTTGACTTTTAAATTTTTGCTCACCTGAAACACCCCCCTCCCCACACCCACTAATTAGTTTAAAGCCCTCTCTATAGCCCTAGTTTCTTATATTACAACAGCAACTACACTTCAAAAGTACTTGATTGGCTGTAAAGTGCTGTGAAATGCACTATAAAATGCAATTGAATTCTGAGGATAAATGGGTGCTTTTAAAACCATTCTAAAACAGAATGAAGCCATGGATGTTCCAATGGTTAAAAGGGCCCATGGCAAAACAACACCATTCTGGCCAACAAGAAATGTGCAGAGACAGGTTTGATTGAAATAGGAGGCATTCTGTACACTTAAGGCATATAACTCACAGGAGAACAGGGAAAAATATCACATGCAATTGAGGAGTCAAAAACGTCCACGAGAGTAGCCAGGAGATCTCTGGAAAAGAAGACGGTGTGTAATTGTGGCAGGAACAGCAAAGGCCTGTTGAGCACTGCCAGAAGTCAGAAGACCATTAAGGATCGTATGAGGCCACTAAAGGACACTCTAGAGCTGATTCAAACTATCTCAGGTTATGGCAGAGCTGCTGAATGACTGTTTCACATCAGTCGATACTCCTGTAGATGATGCTTCTGTTCCAAATATGGGTTGCTCAGTATTGAAAAGCATTATTAATATTAAAATAGATAGTAATGCCATCTTGGGTAGATTAGGAAATCTCAGCATTGATAGGACTCCAGGTCAGATCATATCCATCCAGGGGTGATTAACGAGCTGGGACAGGAGCTCTGTGAGCCCCTTGCCTGTACCTTCAATAGTCCAATAGAGTCGAGAACAGTTCCCTTAGACTGGAAGCTAGCTCATGGAGTTCCTATTTTCAAAAAAGGGAATAAATCAAAACCAAAGATCTACAGGCCTGTCAGCCTGAAATCAATAATTGAGGGATCGTAAGAGATGTCCTTTATGATCACTGGAAAAGGGAAGCGGCCATTAGAAATTCACAACACAGCTTCTGAAAAAATAGATGATGCCTAACGAATTTAATAGGAAGTCGCTAGGGTAGTGGATGAGGGAGATGTTGTCTATCTGGACTTTCAGAAAGCCTTTGATAAGCTTCCTCACACTAGATCACTTCACGAGATGAATCTTGTGGTTTCAGTAGCAATTTGAAACGCTGTTTTCAGAATTGGCTCCAATCGCACAGCCAACAAGTTAACGGATGTGCTTCAGCTTGGAGATGTGTTACGAGTGGTGTCCTCCCAGGGGTCAGTCCGAGGCTCGCTACTCTTCAGTCTTTATGAATGACCTGCACAGTGGTGTTGGGAGTATGATCAGTAAGTTTGCAGATTACACCAAAATCTGTGCAAGGGTTAACATGGTGAAGGAGTGCAATCTAATGCAACAAGATTTAGATGTGCCAGGGGAGTGGGCCACACATTAACAAATGGTGTTTACTTTAGATAAATGGAGTGTCATGCATGTTGCTAGGGTCAACACAGAATACACATATCATTTTCAGGGAACAATACTGAAAGAGGTTGAGAATGAAAAAGATCTTGGTGTTTGTGTGCATAGATCACTGAAGGCTCTTGACCAATGCAGAGAAGCTGAAGCTAAAGCGAACAGGGTTTGGGTTGTATTAATAGAACCATTCAGTGCAAATCATAGCACTATACAGATCACTGGTCAGACCACATCTGGAGTACTGGGCCCAGTTTTGGTCCCCTCACATGATGGGTGATATAGTGGCCTTGGAAAAGATTAGAGGAGAGATACAAGAATGATTCCGAGCTTAAAGAAGCTCAGTTACTCAGATAGGCTCAAGGACCTTGGTCTATTTACATTAGAGCAGTGTAGACTTAGAGGTGACCAGATAGAGGCATGTATAAGGGCCGGATGGTGTCCCTGTTGATAGATTATTCCAGTTTAATAGATCGGGGAGGACCAGGGGACACCAGTTTAAACTGTGTAAGAGTAGGAATAGACTGAAAGTTAGGCAGTTCTTCCTTTCCCAGAGAATCGTGAGCCTCTAGAATGTGTTGTCGGCTGGTGTGGGGGGATGCTGACTTGCCGCATTGCCTTCAAGAGGGAGCTGGACTGGTTCCTGACTGGGGCAGAGATCGCATCCTGTAGAAGGTCAGTATCTTTATCGATAACACTTGGCCCGTGTGATCTTTTGGACTGGTGTTGATGGCCTGAGGGGGTTGGAGAGGAATTTTTTTCTTTTATTGGCCGTTTTTTTCTCTGTTTTTTGCCTCTGCCAGGAGATTACATGCCTGCGGGGGAGTGGGGGGGGGGAGCGGAAGAAGCATTTAACTATGATGGTCTGGCCATCATTGTGCGGGGTAGGCTGGTCTTTTCCTGCCCGTCAATTTAATATGTTTGTAAGTTCTTTCTTTTATACAATAACCTGATGGGTGTCTTGTTGTGAAACTCTGAGGGTTTGACCGCTGCTATACTTTAACTCTGTGAGCGCTGTTACATTAATCGCCTGAATATAAATGCTGTTATATATTAACTCTCTGAGGTTGACGCATGGTTAAACATTAATCTTGTCCTTGTCAGTCCTACAAAATGGCACTTTATTTAAATCTTAAACTGTCTCTCTTTCAAATTTCTGATTTTACTTCAGATTCTTAGCATTCACTGTTTCTCCTTCTCTGGGCACTAGTTGTGCTGATCCTTCAGGCACTCACACAATCCAACGCATGACTTTTTTTTGTGCTCCCATACATTAATCGTCATGATTGAAGCACCATTGAACATTAACCCTCTAAGTGTTCTAGTATCTGTGGGTGTGGAGGATATATTCTGCTGTTTCTTGATGATAAACCGTCTTTATCTTTCAGATCTAAGCATCCACACCTGACCTTTTGCATGTTACAAATGACTTAAAGAGAGACCACTGAGGTACAAGGTCGACTGAGGCAAGTCCTGAACAAGTCACTGATTCTGTTTGATACCAGCACTTTACTTAAGGGGGCAGATTCTCCTCATCGAGTTTCCTTCAGCAGTTCACCGCGAAACCTCAGTCCAACTGCAACATATTGAGTGCCAGCAAACACGGGCTAAAAACTGGATTGCCCCCGAAAACGAGCGCGGGGATCGCGATGCGTTATTTGCCTGCGCCCGTTCAATGTAATGCAGAAAACATGCAAACTTCGTACTGCCTGTTAATTAGAATGATAGTGGCGTGCAGCCCAGTGCTATACACTAGTACCAATTAAAGCCAGCCTGCACTTCTTAAAGCCAGTCTGCCAGCGGGCGGTCAAGGGGGTCGTTCGGTCCAACTGCCTGCCTCTCTTCTGTGGCTATGTTCGTGCCCGGGTGTCCCTGGAGATGGAGCACGCGGTGCCCGCCGGCACGCTCGAAGCCTTCCACGACCGAGGGACTGCAGTGCATAATCACAGCCAGGAACAACATTTTAATTTGACTTGTTAAGGTTCCTTGAAATGTTTTTGTTAATTTACAGGTTTATTGGTTGACATAATTTGTAATTACTTGTAATTACCAGTATCTGAAAGAGTAAGCCAGTTTGCATCTCTTAAACGAGCGTGTAATGTATTTGCTTCATGGGTTCTTTGCTTAAAAATTCATAGCAACACATTGCTATTAAGAACTAGTTGGTTTATTAGCAAAGGTTTAACAATCACACGACACATTACCAGTTCATCCACCAGGCTCACAACCACCTGCCTCATCGTGGATCCCCCGAACCCAACTGGCTGGGGTTTTATTGAGTCTTGTGAACATCACGTGATTGGCTAAGCCACTCCCAATGCAACAGCTCTACAAACCTGTGAGCATGCTCACTGGTGCATACATTATAGGGAGGTGTATTTTGGCTGCAGCGGGTACTGGAAGTTGTTGTAGAGGAGTGTGTGACCTACAGGAAGAGTGAAGATGACGCAACATGGCAGAGAGAGGGCCCACAGATTTTCTGATCCAGCACTCGAGACCCTGGTGAAGGAGGTGGATAGGAGGAGAGATATCCTCTATCCACACAGGGCTAGGAGGCCTTCCACACACACGTTGAGAAGAGAATGGGAGCAGATAGCCGTCACTGTCAATGCAAGTAGTGTAGTCCAGAGGAAGAAATTTAATGACCTCACACGAGTGGTCAAGGTCAGTGAATTTATTTTCAAATACCATATATCACAAACTGCATCACTAGCCTCACACACCTCCATCACTCACCTACCAACAATCTCCATCAATCACAACTCATACCTGACATTCATATGCTATCACACCCTCACACACTTATCACTGCTGCTAGCCTCACACACACATCTCATAGCTTGCCAACTATTCAACCATGACAGCCACATCACCCAAACAGTGACCTACTTCACTCTCTTGCAGGGCAAGGTGGCTCAGAATCATAGAAGTCTGCAGCTAAATAGAGGGGGACAGCCGCGCCTCCATATCCTGACCCTGCTTGAGGAGACGGTTCTCGCCATAATTGGAGTGGATGTGACTGAGGGTGTGACCAGCGGCGGGGCTGAACCCATTGAAGATGATGCTGCTCATACCTAATCCTCCTTCTCACATCCCACTTCCCCCTCATCCCACAATCTCTTCTGATTTACAAGCTTCACATAGTATAAGCACGCACCTTTTGCTTTCCCTCCCTCCCGCAACACAACCCTAACCTTGTGGCTTTCTCATTTTAGAGACCCAAGAAATCCAACCTACCCAGCCAATGGTGCAAAAGGAAGAGGAAGAAGAGATTGATGATGAAGAAGAAACACCGTCACTTGATCTGACATTCGCAGCCACCAGCTCAGATACTGGCAGTGCAGGCGGGATCTGCACGTGGTGAGACACCGGACACGAGTGGGCTGCAGCCAGGGCAGGGGGAAAGAGTAAGCCAGTTTGCATCTCTTAAACGGGCGTGTAATGTATTTGCTTCATGGGTTCTTTGCTTAAAAATTCATAGCAACACATTGCTATTAAGAACTAGTTGGTTTATTAGCAAAGGTTTAACAATCACACGACACATTACCAGTTCATCCACCAGGCTCACAACCACCTGCCTCCCTGGAAGGCAAGGTCACACACGAGTTCTGCTGCAGAGGACTCAGATGAGGGTTTTGATGGAGTGGCCTACAGATGAATATTGATGGGTATGCACAATTAAATGCCTGGTGCATTGGCAAATCTGCCAGAATGCAATGTCAAGGACCATGGAGGAGTCCGGCAGCAACCTTGTACAGGGCCTTGCTCAGAGAGTGAAGCCCATCCTTTCTAGCGTGGAAGGGGTGGGCAGATCCATTAGCACACGTGTGGATCCAACCATGATGCAGCGCCTGATGGTCGATGTCTCAGCTTCCATTGCAGCACAAGCAGCAGCCACCCAACGTCTGAGTGCTGCAGTGGAAGCTCAGACTGAAGTCATGCAGTCTCAGACTGCTCTCACGCAAGCACAGACTGCTGCCATTGTGGTTGTGTTTAGCAGTGTGGAAAGGAACTTCCAGGGTGTCACAGCAGCCCATCAATCTGTCCTCCAACAGATTACTAGGATTGCTGATGTTCCGCCCCAGGGGAGAGGCAGTGGCTCCGTTGAGCACGAACCCGCTGTCCTCTCTCAGGATGACAGCATTTGTCCTCCAACCCCTGCCACTCCGCCAGTGCCCTTGCTATTTCCTGTCAGCCAGCCCGCCCAGACTGCTGCTGCCCAGGCCGAGGTGGTGCAGTCTGAAGCTGGACCTTCGAGGACCAGAGATGCTCAAGGTTGTCCTCCATGGCTATCTGTAGTCTCCTCCACTGAAAGTCAGCAGCCTTCCACCAGCCATGCTGCAGCCAGTGGGGTTGCACTGCGTCGGTGCACTAGGATAGGCAAAGGCAGACTGAAGGCAGGCGCTAAGGGAATGCACAAGGGTGATTAGCTGACTTTGGAATGTATTATTGGATAGTCTGATTTATAAAATTGGTTTGGAATGTTTGTTTTGTGATGGCTTTCATTGTATCATTGTGGCTAAGGGGACCCTGTGATGGTCAGTAACAGAGGGAAGGTAAGGTGTGGGACTGTTGGTGAATGGGGAATTGGGGTTGTGTTCACTGGTACCACAGTCAGATTATTCAATGACAAACAGCCCAGCCAGAAAAGGTCTGTGTCGGTCACCTCCTCCCTTCCACTTCCTCCTCCTCCTCCTCCTCCTCCTCCTCCTCAGCTGGTCGCTGGTGGCAAGGGATGTTCCCTCATGATGGCCAGGTTGTGGAGCAGACCACAACCAATCTTGAGACGTGCTCTGGCAAGTACTGCAGGGCTCCAGGGGTATTCAACATTTAGGAAGGATAGACAGAAAGGAAAAGGAGGTAGGGTGGCGTTGCTGGTTAAAGAGGAAATTAATGCAATAGTAAGGAAGGACATTAGCTTGGATGATGTGGAATCTGTATGGGTGGAGCTACGGAATACCAAAGGGCAGAAAACGCTAGTGGGAGTTGTGTACAGGCCACCAAACAGTAGTAATGAGGATGGGGACAGCATCAAACAAGAAATTAGGGATGCGTGCAATAAAGGTACAGCAGTTATCATGGGCGACTTTAATCTACATATTGACTGGGCTAACCAAAAACTGGTAGCAATGCGGTGGAGGAGGATTTCCTGGAGAGTATTAGGGATAGTTTTCTAGACCAATACGTCGAGGAACCAACTAGAGGGCTGGCCATCCTAGACTGGATGATGTGCAATGAGAAAGGACTAATTAACAATCTTGTTGTGCGAGGCCCCTTGGGGAAGAGTGACCATAATATGGTAGAATTCTTTATTAAGATGGAGAGTGACAAAGTTAATTCAGAGACTAGGGTCCTGAACCTGGGGAAAGGTAACTTCAATGGTATGAGACATGAATTGGCTAGAATAGACTGGCGAGTGATACTTAAAGGGTTGACGGTGGACAGGCAATGGCAAACATTTAAAGATCGCATGGATGAACTTCAACAATTGTACATCCCTGTCTGGAGTAAAAATAAAACGGGGAAAGTGGCTCAACCGTGGCTAACAAAGGAAATTAAGGATAGTGTTAAATCCAAGGAAGAGGCAGATAAATTGGCCAGAAAAAGCAGCAAACCTAAGGACTGGGAGAATTTTGTAATACAGCAGAGGAGGACAAAGGGTTTAATTAGGAGGGGGAAAATAGAGTATGAGAGGAAGCTTCCTGGGAACATAAAAACTGGCTGCAAAAGCTTCTATAGATATGCGAAGAGAAAAAGATTAGTGAAAACAAACGGAGGTCCCTTGCAGTCAGATTCAGGTGAATTTATAATGGGGAACAAAGAAATGGCGGACCAGTTAAACAAATACTTTGGTTCTGTCTTCATGAAGGAAGACACAAATAACCTTCCGGAAATACTAGGGGACCGAGGATCTAGCGAGAAAGAGGAACTGAAGGAAATCCTTATTAGTCAGGAAATTGTGTTAGGGAAATTGATGGGTATGAAAGCCAATAAATCCACAGGGCCTGATAGTCTGCACCCCAGAGTACTTAAGGAAGTGGCCATAGAAATAGTGAATGCATTGCTGATCATTTTCTAACAGTCTATCGACTCTGGATCAGTTCCTATGGATTGGAGGGTAGCTAATATAACACCACTGTTTAAATAAGGAGGGAGAGAGAAAACAGGTAATTATAGACCGGTTAGCCTGACATCAGTAGTGGGGAAAATGTTGGAATCAATTATTAAAGATGAAATAGCAGTGCATTTGGAAAGCAGTGACAGAATCGGTCCAAATCAGCATGGATTTATGAAAGGGAAATCATGCTTGATGAATCTTCTGGAATTTTTTGAGGATGTAACTCGCAGAGTGTACAAGGGAGAATCAGTGGATGTGGTGTATTTGGACTTTCAAAAGGCTTTTGACAAGGTCCCACCCAAGAGATTGGTGTGTAAAAGCAAAGCACATGGTAGAGGGGGTAATGTCCTGACGTGGATAGAGAACTGGTTGGCAGAGAGTCGGGATAAACAGGTCCTTTTCAGAATGGCAGGCAGTGACTAGTGGGGTGCCGCAAGGTTCAGTGCTGGGACCCCAGCTCTTTACAATATCCATTAATGATTTAGATGAAGGAATTGAGTGTAATATCTCCAAGTTTGCAGATGACACTAAACTGGGTGGCGGTGTGAGCTGTGAGGAGGACGCTAAAAGGCTGCAGGGTGACTTGGACAGGTTAGGTGAGTGGGCAAATGCATGGCATGTGCAGTATAATGTGGATAAATGTGAGGTTATCCACTTCGGGGGCAAAAACACGAAGGCAGAATATTATCTGAATGGCGGCAGATTAGGAAAGGGGGAGGTGCAATGAGACCTGGGTGTCATGGTTCATCAGTCATTGAAAGTTGGCATGCAGGTACAGCAGGCGGTGAAGAAGGCAAATGGTATGTTGGCCTTCATAGCTAGGGGATTTGAGTATAGGAGCAGGGAGGTCTTACTGCAGTTGTATAGGGCCTTGTTGAGGCATCATCTGGAATATTGTGTTAAGTTTTGGTCTCCTAATCTGAGGAAGGACGTTCTTGCTATTGAGGGAGTGCAGCGAAGGTTCACCAGACTGATTCCCGGGACCTCGGGACTGACATATGAGGAGAGACTGGATCAACTGGGCCTTTATACATTGGAGTTTAGAAGGATGAGAGGGGATCTCATAGAAACTTACAAGATTCTGACGGGGCTGGACAGGTTAGATGCGGGAAGAATGTTCCCGATGATGGGGAAGTCCAGAACCAGAGGATACAGTCTTAGGGTAAGGGGTAGGCCATTTAGGATTGAGATGAGGAGAAACTTCTTCACCCAGAGAGTTGTTAACCTGTGGAATTCCCTGCCGCAGAGAGTTGTTGATGCCAGTTCATTGGATATATTCAAGAGGGAGTTAGATATGGCCCTTACGGCTAAGGGGATCAAGGGGTATGGAGAGAAAGCAGGAAAGGGGTACTGAGGGAGTGATCAGCCATGATCTTATTGAATGGTGGTACAGGCTCGAAGGGCTGAATGGCCTACTCCTGTACCTATTTTCTATGTTTCTATGTTTCTTCCAGAGCAGAACAGGCAGTGGAAGTGTTATTTAAGGACGCCAATGGCCTACTCGATCAAATTCCGTGTGGCAGCATGGCTTTCATTGAATGTGTAATGTCCTTACACACTGCTATAAATCCACACGAGGCATTCTGAAGACAAGGTCACTCTGTGACCTGAACCTTTATTCACAGGACCAAGAAGTGATGACCCTGCGTGGGACCTCCCTTTATATACCTGGATGATCAGGTGAGGAGTGTCTCCCACAAGTCCACCCCCTGTGGTCAAGGTGTGCATTTCTTAGGTGTATACAGTATGCAGTGTTGTTATGAAGGTTACAGTTACATGAAGGTTACATACATAACATCACCTCCCCCCCAACGTCTTATGGAGTCAAAGATTAAGTCTTTCAGGCGGTCGACGCTCTCTCGTGGAGCGCCGCAGTTGGGGCTCTGGTTGTTGAGCCTTGGCATCCGTCTCTGTCACCTATGGTGATTCCGGCTTGTCCGGGCTGGCCACAGGGACTGTGCACGCTGCTGAATGTTCTTGTTGCTCGTTCACTGGCGATGGTGTGGGCAACATTTCATGATATTCCTCAGGTTCCTCAGTGTCCATGCTGAACCTTTTTTTTACTTGGTCCAGATGCTTGCGGCATATCTGCCCATTGTTAAGTCTGACCACTATGACCCTATTCCCCTCTTTGCCAATTACAGTACCCTAAGCGACTTGGGCCCCAAAGCGTGATTAAGAACAAATTCCCCTTTCAGTTACGGTCATGGCACTCATTTCGGGACTGGCGCTTGCCCTCAACAATGTCTGACAGGACTGGATGAATGAGGGACAGCCGAGTTTTAAGTGTAGTTCCGCGGGCGGGACTCCTGTGAGCGAGTGTGGTCAGAATCTATAGGCCAGCAGGAGGCGCGATAGGCGGCATTGAAGGGAGGGTCCTTGAATCCGGAGCATGCCTTACTTTATGATTTGGACCGCAAGTGCCGCCTGGCCATTGGAAGCCGGCTTGAACGGTGCCGTCCTGACATGTTTGATGCCATTACCCGACATGAACTCCCGGAATTCATAGCTAGTGAAACACGGGCCGTTGTCACTAACCAGGATGTCCGGCAAGCCGTGGGTCGCAAAGACCACACGCAGACTCTCCACAGTGGTGGATGTCATGCACGAGTTCAAAATGATGCACTCAATCCATTTCGAGTACGCATCAACAACAATGAGGAACATTTTTTCCATGAACTGGCCCGCCTAGTCTACGTGAATACATGACCATGGCCTGGTGGGCCAGGGCCACGGCCTGAGTGGGGCCTCCCTGGGGGCATTGCCCAGCTGGGCACACATCGTGCACCTGCGAACACAGTGTTCCAGGTCTGAGTCAATTCCCGGCCACTATACATGTGACCGGGCAATGGCCATCATTAGCACGATGCCTGGGTGCTCGCTGTGGAGTTCCCTGATGAATGCTTCCCTTCCCTTCTGGGGCATGACTACCCAGCTGCCCCATAGTAGGCGGTCGGCTTGGATGGAGAGCTCATCCATCTGTCTGTGAAACGGTCTGACCTCCTCGGGGCATGCTCCGTGTGTGGGTGCCCAATCCCCAGTCAGGACACATTTCTTAATCAGGATAGGAGGGGATCTCTGTTGGTCCAGATTTTGATCTGGCGGACTGTGATGGGGGAGCCTGCGCTGTCAAAGGCATCAATGGCCATGACCATCTCCGCGCTTTGCTCCGCTGCCCCCAGCTGGGCAATGCCCCCAGGGAGGCCCCACTCAGCCCGTGGCCCTAGCCCACCAGGCCATGGTCATGTATTCACGCAGGTGGTCAGTGGAAGCCTGCTGAGCGCGTCAGCGCAATTTTCTGTGCCTGGCCGGTGCCGTATGGTGTTGTCATACGCAGCCAGTGTGAGAGCCCATCACTGTATGCGAGCTGACGCATTGGCATTGACAGCCTTGCTATCGGACAACAGGGATGTTAATGGTTTGTGGTCCGTTTCTAACTCGAACATTATGCCAAAAAGGTACTGGTGCATCTTTTTCACCCCGTAGACACATGCGAGTGCTTCCTTTTCAACCATCCCATATCCCCTTTCTGCTTGGGAGAGCGACCTGGAGGCATAAGCCACAGGTTGGAGTTAGCCCTCATCATTAATCTGCCTCAACACGCACCCAACCCCATAGGATGATGCATCACATGTCAAAACCAATTTCTTACAGGGGTTGTACAGAGTCAACAGCTTATTAGAACAAAGCAGGTGCCACACCCGATTGAAAGCCCGTTCCTGACAGTCCCCCCAAAATCAATCACAACCCTTACGCAGGAGCACGTGTAGCGACTCCAACAATGTGCTTAAGTTCGGCAGAAAGTTCCCGAAATAATTCAAGAGTCCCAGAAATTAACGCAACTCCGATGTGTTGCCGGGCCTGGGCGCACGACGAATCGCCTCCGTTTTGGATTTGGTAGGCCGGATCCCGTCTGCGGCAACCCTCCTGCCCAAAAACTCGACCTCGGGAGCCAAAAACACACACTTGGACTTCTTTAGTCACAGACCTACCCGGTCCAGTCGGCACAGCACCTCCTCCAGGTTGTGGAGGTGTTCCTCGGTGTCTCGACCCGTGATAAGGATGTCGTCCTGAAATACGATTGTTCCAGGGATGGATTTGAGCAGGATCTCCATGTTCCTTTGAAAGATAGCGGCTGCTGAACGAATGGCATGCGTTGTAGACAAACAGCCCCTTGTGCGTGGTGATGGTGGTCAGTAGCTTGGATTCTTCAGCCAGTTCCTGGGTCATGTAGGCTGAAGTGAGGTCCAACTTGGTGAACAGCTTGCCGCCTGCCAGCGTGGCAACAAGATCCTCTGCTCTCGGAAGCGAGTATTGGTCTTGTAGTGACACTCGGTTGATAGTGACCTTGTAGTCACCACAGATCCTGACTGAGCCATCCGTTTTTAGAACAGGGACGATGGGGCTTGCCCAGTCGCTGAATTCAACGGGTGAACTTATGCCCTCTCTTCGCAACCTGTCCAACTCACTCTCAATTTTCTCCCGCATCACATACAGCACAGCTCTGGCTTTGTGGTGCACTGGTCTGGCGTCCGGGGTGATGCGTATCACAACTTTGGTACCTTTGAAAGTCCCGACACCAGGTTGAAATAGTGACTCAAATTTCTGTAAGACCTGTGAGCATGAACTTCTCTCCACAGATGAAATGGCGTGCACATCCCCCCATTTCCATTTCATCTCGGCTAGCCAGCTCCTCCCCAAAAGCGCGGGACCATTTCCTGGGACAATCCAGAGTGGCAGCTGGTTCTCTGATCGATTATGTGTGACCACCAACATTGCACTGCCTAGCACTGGGATGATCTCTTTGGTGTACGTCCGTAGTTGCATGTCAATGCGTTCTAGTTTGGGTCTGCTAGCTCTGAGTGGCCATAGTTTCTCGAATTGTTGGACACTCATAAGTGACTGGCTGGCCCGTGTCCAGCTCCATGAGTACCGGGATGTTGTTTAATAGGACTTTCATCATCATAGGTGGCGTTTTTGTATATGAGCTGTAGATGTTTGCCACATGAACCCGCTGAACTTCAGCGTCCATTGCTTTGTCCTAAGCATCAACCTGCCTTGCAGACCCCTCTTCTGATTCATCTACCTCGTAAATTAGCCTTGCTGCAGGCTTCCTGCACATTCTGGCTAAATGTCCACTGAAGTTACAATTTCTACAGATAAATTGTTGAAACCTACAGGTTTTTGCAGCATGTCTGCCCCCGCACCTCCAGCATGAGCTGAGATTGTTGTGAACAAAAGGGCTGTTACCAGGCATTCCTCTCTGATTGTCTCTTTGATTACTCTTGAGCACTCTGTTAGTGGGTGTCAATGGCCCCATCCCGGGACGCATTGTCCACCGTGATGGCGTAAATGTCCGTTCAACCTGCCATTGTCTCTGTTGATGACCCATTCTCGAGTCTGTTACTGCCTGGGTGGTGTCGACTTGTCCTTGCCTGCCTGCAGGGTTCTGAGTCGCATTTACAATGTTAACTCCCTGCTCCATCACCACGTTGGAAGCAGAGTTGCGCGCGTATATTATCTTGGTTTCCTCCTCCCCCGCCATGAAGGTCTGAGCCATCAACATCGCCACTTCCAAGGTCAAGTCCTTGGTCTCAATTAGCTTTCTGAAAATCCCGGCATGCCCAATGCCCTCAATAAAGAAATCCTGTAACATCTCCTCCCTGCAGGTGTCTGTGAACTTACAGAGGCTGGCCAAGCGCCGAAGGTATGAAGTGCGGTATGCTCTGCCCTTCCCGACGTCGGTGTGTACAGAATCGGTGTCGGGCCATGTGTATACTGCTCGACGGTTTGAGGTGCTCACCGATCAGTTTGCTGAGCTCCTTGAAGGTTTTGTCTGCCGGCTTCTCGGGTGCGAGCAGGTCTTTCATCAGCGCGTACGTCTTAGGTCCACAGCTGGTCAGTAGATGCGCCCTTCGCTTGTCAGCCGCTGCATCTCCCAGCCAGTCCTTCGTGACAAAGCTCTGCTGGAGCCTCTCAACGAAATCGTCCCAGTCCTCACCAACACAGTACTGTTCCTCTGTGCTACTGGTGGCCATTCTCATGAGTCGTTGATTCCCGTTTCTTGTCGCCAAATTTAATGTCCTCACACACAACTATAAATTCACACGAGGCACATTCTGCAGACAAGGTCACTCTGTGATCTGAACCTTTATTCACAGGACCAAGAAGTGATGACCCTGCGTGGAACCTCCCTTTATATACCTGGATGACCAGGTGAGGAGTGTCTTCCACAAGTTCACCCCCTGTGGTCAAGGTGTGCATTTCTTAGGTGTATACAGTATGTGGTGTTATATAGGGTTACAGTTACATGAAGGTTACATACATGATAGCATGCATGCTGCCCACGTGTGGTTGGGTTGAGTCCTGAGCCAGTTGGTCAGCAGATAGCCCTTGTCGCCCAGTCACCACCCTCTGGTTTGTCGTGGTGGCTCAAATACTGACGGTACAGCGGACTGCCACAGAATGAAGGCATCATGGCTGCTGCCAGGATATCGAGCATTGACTTGCATGATGCACTGTCTATGGTCGCACACCAGCTGGTCATTGAGCGAGTAGAATCCCTTCCGGTTGCGGTACATCTCCGAACTGAGATGTGGCGGCCGCAAAGCGATGTGTGTGCAGTCAATGGTACCCTGCACCAGGGGGAAGCCCGCTATGCTGGCGAAGCCATATACTCGCTCTGCCTGCTTCTCTCCGGTAAGAGAGAATGAAATGTATTCAACTCTCCTTGCATACAGAGCCTCACTCACCTCCCTTATACAGGAGTGGATGGCGAACTGGGAGATGTTGGAAACAATGCCTGTTCTAGCCTGGAAGGAGCCCAACACGAAGAAGTTCAAGGCCACGTTCACCTTCACAGCCACTGGCAATGCTGTCCCTGCCCTGGACTGAGGCTGGAACTCTGCCTGCAGCAGGTGGCAGATTTCAGTGAGCACCTCCTTGGTAAAACGGAGACACTGCATGCACTGTTCCTCGCTGAGGTTGAGGTCGGAGAATTGCTCCCTGTAGACCCTGGGTGGATATGGCCTCTTGCTGAGAGCCCTTCTCCTCTTCCTCCTGCCTCTCCCAGCAGCTTGTCCTGCTCTGTGTGGCCTCTGCTCATTCTCCCTGTCAAGCTGCAGGCCAAGGAGGATACAAACTACCGCACCGTGTTTGGGAGCGATAGGTCTGGGCAGAAGCCTTGCAAGTCAGTACCAAGTCCTTGAGAACATGCCACACCGCTCCTTGTAGATTTTGGCAACTTTAAAGAAGTCTAGAAAACACCAAACACATGGACAAACTCAGCAATAGCCAGTAGAAATCAAGCAACAAACAGACGATGATCCCTTTAAATAAGGCTGCTGGGGGGGCCTTCCTGCTGCTGAACACATGCTAGCTGCAGCGTTGAGGTCAAAAATGGCAGTGCCGGGCTCAAATCAGTGTTACACGCTGATTGAAGCTGTGCTCTGCCTACTCTGCATACGTTTGGTGCACACTCCCAGCACCGACACCAACACCCTCAACAAAATGGCATCCGGCACGGCCCGCACCAGAAGTGTGTGCGTGATGCTCAAATGCCATTTTTGAGCCAATTCGCACCCATAGCATCCAAACAACTGGCACTATGCAACGGACTTTTTAGCCCAAGATCTATTGCATAATAAGTTCTTCTGTTTTTCTGTTTTTTCAGCTTTTCTGTTTCGCATTCATTCTCGCTGGGATATTGCTCCACAGGAACTAGCAGCCCCACCTGTAACTTATGTACGTGGCTAATCCTCATGTGTGAACCTAGACAGTGAATGTCGATAGGCTATTTGACTATGGAGACCATCTCAGCTAAGTCTGATCCTGTGCTCACTCAACGCCACGTTTCCCAGCAGGGATCACACTGGATCAGGACCCATAGGTGACTCTTCCTCACTTTAGCACAGGGAGACTGAGGACAATTGTAGCACAGCCCACCTGAGCCACTGGGGGAACGTCTTCTTGCTTCTGCTTGCAATTTGCATAAACATGAGACAAACATCTTTTAAGAAGTTGCAGGAGACAGAATTGGTCTTTTTCTGAGCAAGACCACACTTCCTGCATGGCACATCTCTGCAATTCTAGCCACCAATACAGTCATCCTGAGATAGAGGTGGGGAAATTCAACCACAGTTCCTGCTCCTGATTGCTATCGAAAAGCAAAAGAAAGACTTGCATTTATATTGCACCTGAAAGGGCAGACTTGGCTTCAGTTTAACACCTCTTCCAAAATATAGCACCTCCAACACCTCAGTACTGTACTGGGAGTGTCAATCTAGATTTTGTGCTCAAATCTCAAATGGGGCTTGAACCTACAACCTTCTGACTGAGAGGCAAGATGGATACCACAGAGCCACAGTTAACACCACTGCCTCTGTTGAAGAAGTATGCATTAATGAAATTGTATCATCCCAAGTGTTGCCCTAGCTGACATCAGCAAACTCAGCACAGGCTACAGATTGCACTTGGGACATCCTGATCTGTGACGGCCATTTCCACATAACATAATCCACTGGCCCACCAAGACAGCCCTGGATCATTCTAAATCAATACAATTCTCTTACTCAAAAACCTACAAGTGGCATCCATGTGTGTTCTTGATGCTTAACAGATCTCCATGAATTTTCTTTCCTTACTGTTGCAGTCCAAGTTGATTGGGCAGCAGTGGTAACTCATGCAAATTTTACAGTAAAATTTAAAAACAAGAATGTTTCAGCTGAGATTCCGTCATGGATCAGTTCCTATGGACTGGAGAGTAGCTAATGTAACCCCACTTTTAAAAAAGGGAGAGAGAAAACAGGGAATTATAGACCAGTTAGCCTGACATCGGTAGTGGGGAAAATGCTGGAATCAATTATTAAAGATGTAATAGCAGCGCATTTGGAAAGCAGTGACAGGATCGGTCCAAGTCAGCATGGATTTATGAAAGGGAAATCATGCTTGACAAATCTAGAATTTTTTGAGGATGTAACTAGTAGAGTGGATAAGGGAGAACCAGTGGATGTGGTGTATTTGGACTTTCAAAAGGCTTTTGACAAGGTCCCACACAAGAGATTAATGTGAAAAATTAAAGCACATGGTATTGCGGGTAATGTACTGGCGTGGATAGAGAACTGGTTGGCAGACAGGAAGCAGAGAGTCGGGATAAACGGGTCCTTTTCAGAATGGCAGGCAGTGACTAGTGGGGTACCGCAGGGCTCAGTGCTGGGACCCCAGCTCTTTACAATATACATTAATGATTTAGACGAAGGAATTGAGTGTAATATCTCCAAGTTTGCAGATGACACTAGGCGGTGTGAGCTGTGAGGAGGATGCTAAGAGGCTGCAGGATGACTTGGACAGGTTAGGTGAGTGGGCAAATGCATGGCAGATGCAGTATAATGTGGATAAATGTGAGGTTATCCACTTTGGTGGCAAAAACAAGAAGGCAGATTATTATCTGAATGGTGACAGATTAGTAAAAGGGGAGGTGCAACGAGACTTGGATGTCATGGTACATCTGTCATTGAAAATAGGCATGCAGGTACAGCAGGCGGTGAAGAAGGCAAATGGCATGTTGGCCTTCATAGCGAGAGGAATTGAGTATAGGAGCAGGGAGGTCTTACTGCAGTTGTACAGGGCCTTAGTGAGGCCACACCTTGAATATTGTGTACAGTTTTGGTCTCCTAATCTGAGGAAGGAAATTCTTGCTATTGAGGGAGTGCAGAGAAGGTTCACCAGACTGATTCCCAGGATGGCAGGACTGACATATGAAGAAAGACTGGATCGACTAGACTTATAGTCACTGGAATTTTGAAGAATGAGAGGGGATCTCATAGAAGCATATACAATTCTGACGGGATTGGACAGGTTAGATGCAGGAAGAATGTTCCTGATGTTGGGGAAGTCCAGAATCAGGGGCCACAGTCTAAGGATAAGAGGTACGCCATCTAGGACTGAGATGAGGAGAAACTTCTTCACTCAGAGAAGAAAGCAGGAATGGGGTACTGAGGTGAATGATCAGCCATGATCATATTGAATGGTGGTGCAGGGCCGAATGGCCTGCTCCTGCACCTATTTTCTATGTTTCTACGTGTGCTACGAAAGTAACAAAATATATTCGCTCTCAACATACTGGTGCAGTGGCTCAGAACTCCAATGTGCATTCGAATAGAGACATGGTAAGATTCCTCTGTGATTGCCAATGTTTTAAATTCCTGACCTCAAGTGTCAGCTGTGGCTGAATAAGAAGGTCATGGGTTAGAACATAAGAAGATAAGAATTAGGAGCAGGAGTAGGCCGTTCGGCCCCTCAAGCCTGCTCCACCATTCAATAAGATCATGGCTGATCATCGACCTCAACTCCACTTTCCCGCACTATCCCTTGATTCCCTTAATGCCCAAGAATCTATATAAATTCCTCCTCATCTCAGTCCTAAATGGCCAACCCCTTCTCCTGAGACTGTGCCTGCGAGTTCTGGACTCTCCAGCCACGGGAAACAACCTCTCAGCATCTACCCTGGTAATCCTCCTCAGAATCTTGTATGTTTCAATGATATCACCTCTCATTCTTCTAAACTCCAGAGTGTATAGGCCCATTCTACTCAACTCTCCTCATAGGACAACCCTCTCATCCCAGGAATCAATCTGGTGAACCTTTGTTGCACCGTCTCCAAGGCAAATATATCTTTCCTTAGGTAAGGAGACCAAAACTGTGCACAGTACTCCAGACGTGGCCTCACTACATCCTGTATAATTGCAGCAAGACTTCCTTACTCTTATATTCCAAACCCCTTTGCAATAAAAGGTAATATATAAGAAGTTATACAGTCTGAGAATTACATGGCTCAGTCTTATTTTAACCAACACTTAACACATTCATAGTAATTCCTTCAGTAACCGAACAATACATTTAGATACCTTACGAGTTTTGCATGCACTCCCTGTCATTATCCAACAATAACGTGCATTTATACAGAGCCTCCAATGCAGCAAAACATCCCAAGGCGTTTCACAGAAGCGATTATCAAACAAAATTTGACACCGCGCCACACAAGGAGACATTAGGACAGGTGACCAAAAGCTCCATCAAAGAGTGGGTTCAAGTCGCACTCCAGAGACTTGAGCATATAACCTAGGGTGTCACTCCAGAAATGTTACCTTTCAGATGAGACGTTAAACCGAGGCCTCGTCTACTCTCTCAGGTGGAAGTAAAAGATCCCATGGCACTATTGAAAGAAGAGCAAAGGAGTTTTTCCCGGTGTCCTGGCCAATATTTATCTCTCAACCAACGTGAGTAAAAAACAAATGATCTTGTCATTATCACATTGCTGTTTGTGGGATCCTGTGGGCTATTGCTGCGTTTCCTACATTAAAACAGTGACTGCACTTCAACAAAACACTTTGGGACATCCTGAGGTCGTGAAAGGCACTTTATAAATGCAACTATTTCTTTCTTATCCAGGGGAAACACAAAGGGAGAGGGAGAAGGAAAATAAAAGGAAGTGTCACGGTGGGCTGCTTTCTTACAGCTAGCTATAGTGACATTGCACAGGCTCAAGGAGCAGATTTAGATTCACAGAATTATAGGAACTTACAGCACAGAAGGAGGCCATTTGGCCCATCGTGCCTGTGCTGACCTCTTTGAAAGAACAATTGTGCTTAGTCTCACACCCCCGCTTTTTGTCCGTAACCCTGAAAATTGCTCATCCTCGAGTACCTGTCCAACTCTGTTTTAAAATGATTTATGGAATCAGTTTCCACCACCTTTTCAGATAAAGCGTTCCCGATCCCGGCAACTCTCTGAGTGAAAACATTTCTCCTCATCTCTAAACTAAAAAAGTGAGGGAGGAGTCAGGTGAAGGGAAATTTAGAAATCTAAAGAGAAACATTAAAGCAATAGAGCAGTATTAAGATTTGGGTAAAAATAAGCAGAGTGTGACAGGAAGGGACAGAGAGTTTAACGGTAGCAGTAAAATATAAATTAAAGGCTGTTTATCTGAATGCACGAAGCATTTGTAACAAGATAGACGAATTAGTGGCACAAATAGAGATAAATTGGTTTGATCTAATAGTCATTACAGAGATGTGGTTGCAAGGTGACCAAGGTTGGGAACTAAATGTTCCAGGGAACTTGACGTTTTGAAAAGACAGGCAGATTGGTAAAGGAAGGATGGGAGGGACGGTAGCCCTGATAATAAAAGATGATATAAGGACAGTAGAGAGAAAGGATTGCGGCTCAGAAGATCAGGCAGTAGAATCAGTATGGGTGGAGATAAGTCTCAGACAAGGAATAACAAGGGGCAGAAACCACTGGTGGGAGTAGTATATAGGCCCCCTAAAAGTAGCTCTACCGTTGGTCAGAATATTAATCAAGAAATAGTAGGAGCTTGTAACAAAGGTAACGCAATAATTGTGGGGGACTTTAATCTTCATATAGACTGGACAAATCAAATTGGCAAAGGTAGTCTGGAGGACGAGTTCATGGAATGCATCCTAGAAGAATACATCCTGGGAACAGGCTATTTTAGATCTTGTATTGTGTAATGAGACAGGGTTAATTAGCAATCTCACAGTAAAGGATCCTCTGGGGCAGAGTGATCATAATCTGATAGAATTTCACATTAAGTTTCAGAGTAACTTGCCGAAGTCCGAAACTAGAGTCTTAAACTTAAATAAAGCCAATTGCATAGGTATGAGGAGCGAGTTGGCTAAGGTAGATTGGAAAAATTGGAAAAAAGGTATGGTGGTAGATAAGCAGTGGCTAGCATTTAAATAAATATTTAAAAATGTTGTGAAGCCTTGGGATGTTTTACTACATTAAAGGCGCTATATAAATAAAAGTTATTATTAAGTTATAATAGTTGTTAAATATTTCATAATTCTCAATGTAAATATATTCCATTGAGAAAGAAAAACTTCACGGGAAAAGTGATCCATCCGTGGCTAACTAAAGAAGTTAAGGATAGCATTAGATTGAAAGAAGAAGCTTATAAAGTTGCGAAGAATAGCAGTAAGCCTGAGGATTGGGACTGTTTCAGAAACCAGCAAAGGATGACCAGACAATTGATAAAAAGGGAAAAAATAGAATATGAAAGAAAACTAACAAGAAACATAAAAACAGATTGTAAGAGCTTCTACAAGTTTGTAAAAAGGAAGAGAGTAGCAAAAGTAAATGTTGGTCCCTTAGAGGCTGAGACAGGAGAAATTATTATGGGGAATAAGGAAATGGCAGAAACGTGAAACAAATATTTTGTATCTGTCTTCACAGACAGTAGAAGTCACAAAAAGCACACAAAAAATGGTTGTGAACCAAGGTTCTAATGAGGATGAGGAACTTAACGTAATTAATATAAGTTGAAAAAAAGTACTAGAGAAAGTAATGGGACTAAAAGCCAACAAATCCCCTGGACTTGATGGCCTACATCCTAGGGTTCTAAGCGACTGTTTCGCGAAATTGCACTCTTTGGTTTTTTTGGAGGGTGAGAGAAAACAGGGAACTTGAGGCCAGTTAGCCTGACATCAGTCATCGGGAAAATTCTGGGATCCATTGTTAAGGAAGTGGTATTAGGGCACTTAGAAAACCATAACATGATTAGGCAGAGTCAACATAGTTTTATGAAAGGGAAATCATGTTTGACAAATTTATTAGAGTTTTTTGAAGATGTAACTAGCAGGGTAGTTAAAGGGGAACCAATGGATGTGGTATATTTGGATTTCCAAAAGGCATTTGATAAGGTGCCACATAAAAGATTACGACACAATATAGGGGCTCATGAGATTGGAGGTAATGTATTAGCATGGTTAATGGACAGAAAACAGAGAGTAGGAATAAACGGGTCATTTTCAGGTTGGCAGGCTGTAACTAGTGGGGTACTGCAAGGATCAGTGCTGGGGCCTCAGCTCTTTACAATCCATATTAATGACCTAGATAAAGGGACTGAGTGCAATGTATCCAAGTTTGCTGATGATAAAAAGCTAAGAGGGAATGTAAGCTGTGAGGAGAACACGAAAGGGCCTAAGCTGCCCCTTCCCTGAAGGTCTGTTACTGCCGGAAATCAGCGGCCACGCTGCGGAATGGAATGACCACCGATTTCTCGTGTAATGGCTGTTATTTTTAAAATTCCGCTCCTGCAGTTCCCGGCAGTGACTTGCTCCCCCACTCCTGCTCCGCTGCTGCCGATCCGTCCTAAGTGCGTCATAAGAGCGCGCACTGACGATGTTCCGTCCCGATGGCGAAATTCCGCCGAACAATTCTTGCCCCTGCCGAGCGGTGCCAAAATCTACTTTTTTCTGCCGGTGCAGTGAGGTTCTAGTCCGTCTAAAATGGCGATGCGGCTCCCATTAAAGGGGAGGGCGCACTGCCGCCATTTTTTTTTTTTGTCGGCCGACTGCCATGTCAGGCCGACAATTATGCACCCAGATTCGGCATGCCACTCTTGGGTGCCAGGCCGCTGGCCCAGCCGAAACCCTCCTTGGTGGCCCAGTGGACCGAACTTAAAAAATCGCGCAGGCTCTCCCCTTTAAGTGAAGGGGAGAGCCGTGGTGGTGCGGCGCCATGATGATGTCATCAGTGCTACGCTGATGACTGACAGCGGCAGACACTACACCACCCCAAACTTCCGCCCCTCTAGATTGCGAACTTCCGCTTACCATCCCACTTCCGACCCCATTAGGACCGACTTCCGGTAAGCCGGGAAAAAAAAAGCTAAAGTATGGAATTTCGCGCAAGAGGCCACCGCATCCACCGCGCCGGTAAAATCACCAGAAACAGGGTAGGAGTGCTCTGTTTCCAGCGATGGGCAGTTTCGGTCCCAAAGAGTCTGCAAAGGGATATAGATAGACGAAGTGAGTGGGCAGTAAGGTGGCAGATGGAGTATAATGTGGGAAATGTGAGGTTATTCACTCTGGTAGGAAGAATAGAAAAACAGAATATTTTTTAAATGGTGAGAAACTTTAAATGTTGGTGTTCAGAGAGATTTGGGGGCCCTCGTACAGGAAATACAGAAAGCTAGCGTGTAGGTACAGCAAGCCAAGGAAGGAAAATGGCATGTTGGCATTTATTGCAAGGGTGTTGGAGTATAAGAGTAAGGGGGGCTGAAATTGCCCCCTCCTTAAGGCCCGTTACCACCGCAAATCGGCGGCCATGCTGCGGAATGAAGTGGCCACTTACTTTTGATGGAATGGTTGCTGATTGACCAATTTCCCTTTCGAGTTTTCCTGGCGTGCCCCAATCCCCCACCGTTTCGCTGCTGCCGGATGTGCTAAGCGCGTCATCACCGTGTGCACCGCTGATCTAACCCCCCTCGCCCCCCCTCCGCCCGCGACATTCCCCTCGGAAAATCTTCGACCCGCCCGGCGGTGCCAAAACCTGTTTTTTCCCGGTGGTCCAGTGAGGCTGCAGCCTTCTGCAACGGCGGTGTGGCTTCCCTTAAAGGGGTGGGCACACTGCCATGTCGCCCCGACAATTATGCCCCCAGGTTCGGCCGGGCCGCCAGCAGGCAGCCTGGTACTCCCTCTTGGGTGTCAGGTCGCTAGCCCGGCTGAAACCTTCCTGATGGCCCAGTGGACCGAAGTTTAAAAATCGCAAAGGCGCTCCCCTTTGCGTGAAGGGGAGAGCCATGGTGATGTGATACCATGATGACGTCATCGCGGTGGTGACTCCGCACCGCCCCCAACTTCCGCCCCTCAGTTGCTGTCACCGTCACGTCTTTGTCCCTCAGGTGTAGTCACCGCCCCCATTTACACCGACTTCCGGATCAAAACAAAAAACACCAAAGAGTGCGATTTCGCGAAACAGTCGACCTGAGCCGCAGCTGTGGCAAAAACCACTGAAACGGAGTGGGAGCGCCCCGTTTTGGGCAGGGGGTAATTTGTACCCCAGGAAGTCTTGCTACAATTATACAGGGCCTGGAGTACTGTGCACAGTTTTGGTCTCCTTATCTAAGGAAGGATATACTTGCCTTAGAGGGGGTGCAACGAAGGTTCTCTGGATTGATTCCTGGGATGTCTTATGATGATTGTGTAGAATGGGCCTATACTCTCTGGAGTTTAGAAGAATGAGAGGGGATCTGATTGAAACATACAAGATTCTGAAGGGGATTGACAGGGTAGATGCTGAGAGATTGTTTCCCCGGGCTGGGGAGTCTAGGACTCGGGGTCACAGTCTCAGGATAAGGGGTCGGCCATTTAGGACTGAGATGAGGAGGAATTTCTTCACTCAGAGGGTGGGAATTCTCTGCTCCAGAGGGCTGTGGATGCTGTATCTCTGAATATATTCAAGACTGAGATCGATAGATTTTTTGACTCATGGGGAATGAAGGGATATGGAGGTCGGGCAGGAAAGTGGAGTTGAGGACAATCATCAGCCATGATCTTATTGAATGGCGGAGCAGGCTCAAGGGCCAGTGTGGCCTACTCCTGCTCCTATTTCCGAAGTTCATACATTCTCCCCTCTAGCTCTTCTGCCAATGATTTTGAAGCTATGACTTTTAGTTCTTGTTCTCTCACACGTACGGTGAAATGGCCTGAGGAGGCTCAGGGATAGGGAGACAATAAAAGGAGAAAGTTCACCCTCTGTCTCCCAGATGTGTGCACACATGACAGACAATGGTAGCTCTGCTGAAGCTACTTCTTGATCCTCATCATCAGAAAGTTGCACGTGGGGAGGAAGAAGCAGCACATGTTGGTTTTTGTGAAACCTCAGCCTGAATGAAAAAAAACCTGTGAAGGGTGGAAAGACGCAGTAGGCCCGCCAACATCGATGGACAAAAACAGGCTACCCTTTTTGGTGTAGCCCCTTCTTCGCAACTCAAGACTGGAAGATAAAAGAGCACCTTTATAAGATGAAGTAAACAAGGGCAAGGGAGTGAACAGCAGGTAAAAGTCAAGTACCAGGCATGCTAAAGTTAATGGATTCAATTACCAGTGAAAAGGCAGAGAGGGAAAAACTGGGAACTCAATCTCACAACACCTGAACCCATCACGTCCTTGCACCCCCATCCTCACATTGACCTTAGGTTATCAGCTTCCATTTTTTGTTTGTTCAGGGCTAGGATCAATGGGGTGAAATTGCCCCGTGCCCTGATTGGGGATGGTAACCTTCCAGGGCAGGGACTTTTATCGCCCGACCTGGAAGTCCCACCCCCGACGCGGAATTGGGCCTACAGCCCCTCAAAGGAAGCGGAGCGCTGTCTCCAGTGCTCCGCTTCCTTTGAGGGGGCACTCCCAGGGTGGAAGCGTGCCGCTGAGTCCAGCACTACATGGATGCTCCGTGATGCGCTACACCGCCCTTCCCCTTCTCTGCGTGGCCCTTTGGTGGCTGCCACTGGGCCACCAGGGATGTGTGAGACTGGGACCAGCAGCCTGGCACCCAAGATGGAGTGCCGGGCTGCACGATGGCAGCCCAGCCCACGCTAGGGCCGTCATGGTCGGCCGACCAACAAACAGTGCCCTGAGAGCAGATATCCGCCCGCGTCAGCCTCGTGGCCCATGGGGCATTAAGGGGTCGACGTGGGGCGGTGAGGGCTCGCCGCGCAAGGCGATGATGTAATTGGCAGTTGCGTGGTGGCCCGGGGCGCTAACCGCAGCGCGTGGTGCTGCCGGGACAGCGCCTCCCAAGCCACCAGGGTAATTTCCCAGGAGGCGGCAGTGCCCCCCTCCCCGGAGGTGCTTGGGTCAAGAAGGAGGCCTCCAGTTCTTGACAGGATCATCCGATATTTACCCACCGATTTATTGGAGTGCTGTTAGGATTTTAATGATGTTAATACAGCTGGGGGAAATCAGCATGTTGTATCCAAATTAATTCTGCATTTACCTGAGTTTGAGCAAGATATGGAAGTGCTTTACTCCAGTGTGAATCATTGCTTTCAGGAGAGGAGCAGACAAGGTTGGAAAAAACCCACAATTGATGTCCATTTTTACAGAAACATTCACATATAGTGCACGCTCACGCACTCAAATATATACCTCCCTGGGTTTCAGATTTCTTTCTGGGTTTGAAATGGCGTGTTGAATGCAAATAATAAAGGCAGACTGAATCCCGACAACGACATTTGATTTGCATCTTTCTGAATGCAGAAGAAGACGGCTCGAACTGGGAGAAAGCAGAAATTTGGTGGCTGAGGAAAAATTAATACAGAAAATATAATTTTTTTTGTGTGCCTCTGAATACAGCTTTTATTGGACACAGATTGTGCACTCCAAGGGGAATATCCAACGCAATAAACTTTGAAACTATATATAAAAATGAGGGTTTGGCTGTGCATCTTTTTTGAACCACACTGATCATTAAAATGTAATATATGGATGGGGCAGTGGTGCCTTTAGAGATGCAGCTCAGAAACTACAAATTAAACTCCACAACTGTGTGTAATTAGAAAGGTTTTTTTTGTAGAAGTGCTTTCCAAGCATATATAATAGAGTAGCAACCCCTTGTGGTGTTGCTCCCAGATAGCCTGGAAGCTGGAGTGTGGTTTCCGACATTTACCACATTTTTGCTGCAGCCGCAATGTGGCAACACTGACCCATCACCGCAATGTAGCGCACTGACTAAAGCAATAGCCCCGATATTTATTCGGAGGCAGGTTGAGAGTGGGGATGGGGGGGGGTCCGATATCACGTGGGAAACCTGGCTGGATAGTCTAGAACTAGGGGTCATATACTCAGAATAAGGAGGTCAGCCATTTAAGACTGAGATGCGGAGGAATTTCTTCACTCAGAGAACATAACAACATAAGAATTAGGAGCAGGAGTAGGCCATTCGGCCCCTCGAGCCTGCTCCGCCATTTAATAAGATCATGACTGATCTTCGACCTCAACTCCACTTTCCTGCACTGTCCCCATATCCCTTGATTCCCTCAATATTCAAAAATCTATTGATCTCTGTCTTGAATATACTCAACGACTGAGCCTCCACAGCCCTCTGGGGCAGAGAATTCTCTCATTCTTCTAAACTCCAGAGAATATCGGCCTAGTCTACTCAATCTCTCCTCATAGGACAATCCCCCTATCCCAGGAATCAGTCTGGTGAACCTTTGTTTCATTCCCTCAATATCCTTCCTGAGGTAAGGAGACCAAAACTACGCACAATACTCCAGGTATGGTCTTACTAAGGCCCTATATAATTGCAGTAAGACACCTTGAGGCCAAAATTCACCATCCCCGAAGTGACGACAACCACAGGGTTTGGGCGGTTGATCGAAAAAATCGATCGGCCGCTGCGGTCGGGTACTTTTCCTTCCCCGAGCCATATTCAGCTGGGGGGGGGGGGGGGGGGGGGGTGGTTTGAGCAGTGCTCACTTCCGCCGGAAATGGAGGGATGAAGCTGCTGTAATGGTAAGTTTCCAGCGTTGAGGTGTACAGCATGAGGGCCGCTTTAAAGCAGCCAGGACAGCGATTTTCAGCTCCAAAAAGGTAAGAGTTCTTCAGGCAGTGCCCCGCGAGGTATTCTAGTCGGTGCTTGAACCCAACAGCACTGGAGTGTTGCCGTGATCGGTGCCCTTTGGTAGGGAAATAGTTTTATTCATTTTAGTGTTTTTATTTCAGATTGCATCATCCGTAGTATTTATGTTTTCATATAGTTTTATTAATTATTGGTGTTTTTTTGTCAGATTGCATCATCAGCAGTATCTTACTTTTTAAATAGGTTTATTAATTGTTTTGGCTCCATTAAATCTGCTGAGTGCTGCTCAGAGGTTTTCACGGACTTTTGTACAATGTTCAGGTCTGACTCTTTAGTGGAGTCCTGTGGGCTGCAGAGACCTGCTTGGCAGGGTTCACCCTGAGGATGGGAGGAGTGTTGGGAGGGCAACACCTGGTACACCTGGTCAGAAGCAGGGCAGCACGCAGGAGAAGGCATCGCCATCAGCACCGTGCAGAGGCAGCGGGCAAGGGAGGCAGCAGCCATGATTCGTTCATTCTGCACCAGACCAGTGTGCCCGCCGTCTTCACTGACCCGAATGCGGTTGGCTGCTTGGGGACAAGGGATATCCCCTGTCCACTTGGCTGCTCACTCCACTGCGGAACCCCAGGACAGTGCCAGAGCATGCATACAATGATGCTCATTGTGCCACCAGGTGCATCATCGAGCAGTGCATAGGCATCCTCAAACAGAGGTTCCGGTGCCTGGACCGCTCTGGTGGCACCTTGCAGTACTCTCCTCAACGGGTCTCCATCATCGTCATGGTCTGTTGCATGCTGCACAACCTGGCCATCATGAGGGGACAGCCGCTGGAGATCGAGCCAGCAGTACCACCTGAGGAGGAGGAGGAGGAGGAGACGGCACAGGAGGAGGAGGATCCCAGTCGTCCCAGAGCTAGGAGGCGTCGACCCATCGCCACCCTGGAAGGGCCGAGTGCAGACAGGCCAGCACCCTGGGAGGGTGCATCCTCACATATATGGAGGTGCCTGACACCTCCCCTGCAATCTCCCCCCATGCATTATGTACTAGCGGTCTGCCAGGTTTCCCCACGTCAGGAAACAATATTCTTCTTCTGTCCTCCACACCGTCCATCAGTGTCTCCAGCTCCAGATCAGTGAACCTGTTGGCTCTCCTTGCACCTCTTACACCAGCCATCCTTCCAACCTCCTTCCCCCCTCAGGGCCTTGCTGCAAACCCTGGCCTTTAAAAAGGCCTGGGAGCAGCTGGCTCATTAGAAACCCTTTCCTGCACGTTGAATTTCTCAGTGGTGATAACGCTCAAATTAAGACAGCCACACCACTGAAAAATTCACTTTGGAATGGTTCATTAGCGCTCAAACCCATTTGTTCACTTTTGGAGCTGAATATGGGGTGGCCCAACCCCGAAAAAATGTTGGCGCTAATGGCCAGAAAAAGGTGGGGGGAGCACCAGCTTTTCAGTGGTACTGAATTTCGGACCCCTTTACTCTTATACTCAAATCCTCTTGTAATAAAGGCCAACATACCATTTGCTTTCTTAATTGCTTGCTGTACCTGTATGTTAACTGTTGTGTCTGTAATACTCTTATGAATGACTCCACGAGGTCTAGTATTGTACATGAGCTGTTGTGACCTTAGTCCATTTATTGTAACTCCAGCGTGAGGCACAAGCATGGTGGGCAACCTTTTATACTGAGCCCTGCACACCTATGCAGGTGACCCTCAGGTTTCCCACCGCAGTGCCCTCTGGTGGCACATCTTATGTGACTATACAGTTAGTATACGTGGTCTACATACATGACATCACTTCCCCTCCAAGTCTTGAATGCAAATTGACTTGTACATTGACTGTGACCTGGGCTTTGCTCTTCCTGGTTGACCATTGGAGGGTCGCTTCTAGCTTGGGAGGGTTGGTAGTGAGATTTGTTGCCAGTGGAGGTCCCCGTGGTTTCTAGTTGTGAGTCCATGACTACTCCATTCTCCCCGCCACACAGAGATCATGCTAATGGCCCGTTACATGCAAGTTGCATTCAAGTTCATCACATGGGTTTCACATTTACATCTTGGTACATTTGTTGGGTGGATTACAGTTGCGTTTCTTTTTGTATGGTACATTTACATGATCAGTACAGGTATATCAGTACAGGTACACAAGGACAGTCTAGTTCCAGCACGGTCGGATGAGATCTGGGTCGTCTGGTGGCGGTGCAGTGCCACATGCTCGTGGGTCTGTGGGCGAGGTGAGCTCATTTTGCTCGAGTTGCCGGAGCTCAGGGCTCTTGCCGTTACTCCTAGTGTCGGGCAGGCCCAAAGACAGCTGATGTGTCTGTGACCTCCCTGTCCTTTTTGTTTGCACAGTGTCGCTGCTGCTCCCTGGGAAGTGGTCTGAGCGAGTGAGCGTTTCGTCTAAGCGACGGTGAGGCTGCCTCGTCTTGTCTAGCAATTCATAGGGGACTGCTAACTTGCTTTCCTTGAGCGCACCGTTGTGAGCACTCTCTAGTTTGGGATCCTGGCTGGTCCAGGTCCCGTTCGGAGGAGCCATTGCGGGTGACCCTTCGCTCTTGGGCATTGCTGTGGTGGCGAGTGGGTTTGTGGGCTGCGCCTTTTCCACCCGGGAGGTGGGCAACTGCGAGCATTGGCGCAGTTAACTTCTTCTGGCCCGTGGCGGTTCATGCCATCGGGTGCCTGCAATGTTAAACCGATCTGAGGCAGGGTATTGCTAACGGTGCCTCTGCTCTCCGGGGATCGTTTACTCTGCGGCTTGTCTACTTCTGTCAGCTGTGGGGACACTTAATGATACATCGTTCTGGTCCCGGGGACACAAGCTACAGCATTGGGTAGCCCGCTGAACCTGTTTACGACCGTTAGGTGTTCGCCCGCTACATTGGTTGATTGCAATTTGCACCCGATATCGCTCAATAACATTTTGCTCGTTACAGCTGCACTTTTACATTGGTTTTAATTTCAAGCAGTTCATTCAAAAATGTCGGATTGCTGACCTCCTTTAAAATGGCCTTACTACTTTTACCCCAATCGTCTTTCTTGCGTGGAACCATGTGTCGTTACTCCATTAGCGCTGCACCTCTTGGTTTGGACGCCATCTTTTGCCTGTCCATGATGTCGACTGTTGCGATCTTCTTTCCCAGGGATTCTGCTACTGAAGCTGGGAAGGCGCCCTCGGATCCAATCTTCCTCCTCAGGAGTCCTGCCACTGAAACCGTGAAGGTGCGTCCGGGTCGTCTAGGCCGGATCATCGCCACGCAGTCGCGATGAGCGGTCTGTGCCTCGGGGGCGGCGCGGATCTGCTCTCCGGTGCCTGGTCCAACTGAAGGTGGGGGCTTGCTCTCCCTCTGAGCACGGGGGACGTCGATCGCTGGAGGGATGAAGTCTTCCCAGTTCCAATGAATCTTCCCCATCCATCTTCTTCCAAGTAGCATTGGTCCATCACCTGAAACAATCCACAATGGTAAATTGTGCACCGCGCCATAGAAACATAGAAACATAGAAAAATAGGTGCAGGAGTAGGCCATTCGGCCCTTCGAGCCTGCACCACCATTCAATAAGATCATGGCTGATCATTCACCTCAGTACCCCTTTCCTGCTTTCTCTCCATACCCCTTGATCCCTTTAGACGTAAGGGCCATATCTAACTCCCTCTTAAATATATCCAATGAACTGGCATTAACAACTCTGCGGTCGGGAATTCCACAGGTTAACAACTCTCTGAGTGAAGAAGTTTCTCCTCATCTCAGTCCTAAATGGCCTACCCCTTACCCTAAGACTGTGTCCCCTGGTTCTGGACTTCCACAACATCGGGAACATTCTTCCCGCATCTAACCTGTCCAGTCCCGTCAGAATTTTATATGTTTCTATGAGATCCCCTCTCATCCTTCTAAACTCCAGTGAATAAAGGCCCAGTTCATCCAGTCTCTCCTCATATGACAGCCCAGCCATCCTTGGAATCAGTTTGGTGAACCTTCGCTGCACTCCCTCAACAGCAAGAACGTCCTTCCTCAGACTAGGAGACCAAAACTGAACACAATATTCCAGGTGAGGCCTCGCCACGGCCCTGTACAACTGCAGTAAGACCTCCCTGCTTCAATATTCAAATCCCTTAGCTATGAAGGCCAACATACCATTTGCCTTCTTCACCACCTGCTGTACCTGCGTGCCAAATTTCAGTGACTGATGAACCGTGACACCCAGGTCTCGTTGCACCTCCCCTTTTCCTAGTCTGCCGCCATTCAGAAAATATTCTGCCTTTGTGTTTTTGCCCCCAAAATGGATAACCTCACATTTATCCACATTATACTGCATCTGCCATGCATTTGCCCACTTACCTAACCTGTCCAAGTCACCCTGCAGCCTCTTAGCGTCCTCCTCACAGCTCACATTGCCACCCAGTTTAGTGTCATCTGCAAACTTGGAGATATTACACTCAATTCCCTTCATCCAAATCGTTAATGGATATTGTAAAGAGCTGGGGTCACTCCACTAGTCATCGCCTGCCATTCTGAAAAGGACCCGTTTATCCTGACTCTCTGCTTCCTGTCTGCCAACCAGTTCCCTATCCAAGTCAGTATATTACCCCCAATACCATGTGCTTTGACTTTGTACAGCAATCTCTTGTGCGGGACCTTGTCAAAAGCCTTCCGAAAGTCCAAATACCCGACATCCACTGGTTTTCCCTTGTCCACTCTGCTAGTTACATCCTCAAAAAATTCCAGAAGATTCGTCAAGTATGATTTCCCTTTCATAAATCCATGCTGACTTGATCCGATCCTGTCACCACTTTCCAAGTGCGCTGCTATTTCGTCCTTCATGATTGATTCCAACATTTTCCCCACTACTGATGTCAGGCTAACCGGTCTATAATTACCTGTTTTCTCTCTGCCTCCTTTTTTAAAAAGTGGTGTTACATTAGCTACCCTCCAGTCCATAGGAACTGATCCAGAGTCAATAGACTGTTGGAAAATGATCACCAATGCATCCACTATTTCTAGGGCCACTTCCTTGAGCACTCTGGGATGCAGACTATCAGACCCCGGGGATTCATCGGCCTTCAATCCCATCAATTTCCCGAACACAATTTCCCGCCTAATAAGGATATCCTTCAGTTCCTCCTTCTCACTAGACCCACTGTCCCCTAGTACTTTCGGAAGGTTATTTGTATCTTCCTTTGTGAAGATAGAACCGAAGTATTGGTTCAATTGGTCTGCCATTTCTTTGTTCCCCATTATAATTTCACCTGAATCCGACTGCAAGGGACCTACGTTTGTCTTTACTAATCTTTTTCTCTTCACATATTTACAGAAGCTTTTGCTGTCAGTTTTTATATTCACTGCAAGCTTCCTCTCATACTCTATTTTCCCCCTCTTAATTAAACCCTTAGTCCTCCTCTGTTGAATTCTAAATTTCTCCCAGTCCTCAGGTTTGTTGCTTTTTCTGGCCAATTTATATGCCTCTTCCTTGGATTTAACACTATCCTTAATTTCCCTTGTTTGCCATGATTGAGCCACCTACCCAGTTTTATTTTTACTCCAGACAGGGATGTACATTTGCTGAAGTTCATCCATGTGATCTTTAAATGTTTGCCATTGCTTATCCACCATCAACCCTTTTAGTATCGTTTGCCAGTCTACTCTAACCAATTCACACCTCATACCGTCGAAGTTACCTTTCCTTAAGTTCAGGACCCTAGCTTCTGAATTAACTTTGTCACTCTCCATCTTAATAATGAATTCTATCATATTATGGTCACTTTTCCCCAAGGGACCTCGCACAACAAGATTGCTAATTAGTCCCTTCTCATTACACAATACCCAGTCTAGGATGGCCAGCTCCCTGGTTGGTTCCTCGACATATTGGTCTGGAAAACCATCCCTAATACACTCCAGGAAATCCTCCTCCACCGCATTGCTACCAGTTAGGTTAGCCCAATCAATGTGTAGGTTAAAGTCGCCCATGATTACTGCTGTACCTCTATTGCACACATCCCTTATTTCTTGCTTGATGCTGTCCCCAACCTCACTACTACTATTTGGTGGTCTATACACAACACCCACTAGCATTTTCAGCCCTTTGGTATTCCGCAGCTCCACCCATACAGATTCCACATCATCCAGGCTAATGTCCTTCCTTACAATTGCATTGATTTCATCTTTAACCAGCAACGCCACCCCACCTCCTTTTCCTTTCTGTCTCTCCTTCCTAAATGCTGAATACCCCTGGATGTTGAGTTCCCAGCCTTGGTCCCCCTGGAGCCATGTCTCCGTGATGCCAATCACATCGCATCCGTTAACTGCTATCTGTGCAGTTAATTCATCCACCTTATTCCGAATACTCCTCGCATTGAGGCACAGAGCCTTCAGGCTTGTTTCTTTAACACACTTTGTCCCTTTAGAATTTTGCTGTAATGTGGCCCTTTTTGTTTTTTGCCTTGGGTTTCTCTGCCCTCCACTTTTACTATTCTCCTTTCTATATTTTGCTTCTGCCTCCTTTTTATTTCCCTCTGTCTCCCTGCATAGATTCCCATCCCCCTGCCATATTAGTTTAACTCCTTCCCAATAGCACTAGCAAACACTCCCCCGAGGATATTGGTTCCGGTCCTGCCCAGGTGCAGACCGTCCGGTTTGTACTGGTCCCACCTCCCCCAGAACTGGTTCCAATGTCCCAGGAATTTGAATCGCTCCCTTCTGCACCACTCCTCAAGCCACGTATTCATCTGAGCTGTCCTGCGATTCCTACTCTGACTAGCACGTGGCACTGGTAGCAATCCTGAGATTACTACTTTTGAGGTCCTACTTTTTAAATTTAGCTCCTAGCTCCCTAAATTCGCCTCGTAGGACCACATTCTGTTTTATACCTATGTCATTGGTACCTATATGCACCACGACAACTGGCTGTTCACCCTCCCTTTTCAGGATGTCCTGCACCCGCACCGAGACATCCTTGACCCTTGCACCAGGGAGGCAACATACCATCCTGGAGTCTCGGTTGCGGCCGCAGAAACGCCTATCTATTCCCCTTACAATTGAATCCCCTATCACTATCGCTCTCCCACTCTTTTTCCTGCCCTCCTGTGCAGCAGAGCCAGCCACGGTGCCATGAACTTGGCTGCTGCTGCTCCCCCCTGATGAGTCATCCCCCTCAACAGTACTCAAAGCGGTGTATCTGTTTTGCAGGGGGATGGCCGCAGGGGATCCCTGCACTACCTTCCTTGCACTGCTCTTCCTGTTGGTCTTCCATTCCAGATCTAGCTGTGTACCCTTTCCCTGCGGTAAGACCAACTCACTAAACGTGCTATTCACGGTCATTCTCAGCATTGTGCATGCTCCAGAGTGAATCCACCCGCAGCTCCAGTTCCGCAACGCGATTTGTCAGGAGCTGGAGGCAGATACACTTTCTGCACACCTGTTTTTCCACATAGTACAGGAGGAGCATAACATGTGTCCGAGCTCTCCTGCCATGACTTAACCCTTAGATACACTTAAATTGGCAACAACAGTGCTAAAAGTTACGCACTGATATCGAAGAGAAAAAAGAAAAACTGCTTGCCAATCACCAGCCAATCAGTTACCCCCTTGGCTGTGATGTCACCTTTCTGTTTCTTTCTACTTCTTTTTTGCCCTCTCCCTGTAGCTGCACCGGCCACGCCTCTCGCCGACCCCGGACTCACGCCTCTCGCCGACACACCTTCCGACTGCCGCTGCGGTGGGCCTTTTATAGGCCTCTCGCCGACCCTGGACTCACGCCTCTCGCCATCGCATCATGGGATACACTTACATCCGCACTACCAACAACTGATATCCGTTCCTTGCTGGAGGTGCGCAGCTTTGCCTGAACCGGGACCAGCTTGGGTCATTCAGCTTGATCGTTCCATAGCCTCTCAAAGGCTTCCTGGCTCATTACTGACTGACTTGCCCCCGTGTCCACTTCCATGAAGACTGGAATGCCATTTATCTCGACTTCCATTATCGCTGGAAGACAATCTGTGGTACAGGTATATACTCCATACACTTCGTCCTGGGACTGAGCTGCATCTCTAGCCATCTCCTCGTAATCCGCGCTGGATTCACAGCCATCTGCTGACTCCTCTTCCACGTGGTGAGTCACAGCTCTTTTGCACATTCGCTGGAGGTGGCCCTTTGTGCTGCAGGCTTTGCACACATAGTCTCTGAACCGACACTGATGAGCCCTGTGATTACCTCCGCAACGCCAGCATGGTGCTACTCGACTTACGTTTGCACCCCTCGACGGACTCAGTTAAAGGATTCAGGGGCCTGTCTGCTCTGCCCTGGGTAGATTCACGTTCAACAGTTCTGCCTGTGAAAGGTGCCATTCTATTTACAGTACTTGCCGGGTTTGAATCCTGAGAGTGAGTCATCATCTGCTTGGAGCTGCAGCTTGAGGTCATGAACGCCTGGCTGATGCTGACGGCCTTCTGCAGAGTGACGGTGGTTTCGGCAGACAGTAGCCTGTGAAGAAGGGCCTCATGGCCGATGCCAATTACGAAGACGACCCACAATGCATCGGTGAGGGATGCGTTGAATTCACACGGTCCTGCCAGCCTCCTGAGGTCGGCAGCGTACTTTGCGATTTCCTGGCCCTCGGGGCGGCAGTGTGTATAAAATCGATGCCTGGCCGTGAGGATGCTCTCCTTCGGTTTGAGTTGGTCCCGAATTAGCACTTTCAGCTCCTCGTTTGACTTGGTCATTATTTTCTCTGGTGCAAGCAAGTCCCTGACGAGGCCGTAGACCGCAGGCCCACAACTGGTCAACAGGATAGCTCTGCGCTTATCTGCCAGCGTGGCCGGATCAACGCCTAGCAGGTCATTTGCTACGAAATATTGGTCGAGTCGCTCCGTAAAGGCTTCCCAATCTTCACCCTCTGAGAACTTTTCTAATGCACCAACGTTAGTCATTTTTGCATGAAAGTTCGTAATCTCGTCGCCAGTTGTTGTGCCTGTAATACTCTTATGAATGACTCCATGAGGTCTTGTATTGTACTTGAGCTGTTGTGACCTTAGTCCCATTTATTGTAACTCCAGAGTGAGGCACAAGCATTGTGGGCAGTCTTTTATATTGGGCCCTGCACACCTATGCAGGTGACCCTCAGGTCTCCCACCGCAATGCCCTCTGGTGGCACACCTTATGTGAATATACAGTTAGTATACATGGTCTACAGACATGACATTAACTTTCAGTGATTTGTGTACATGGACACCCAGGTCCGTCTGAACACCAACATTTCCCAATCTCTCACAGTTTCGAAAATACTCTGTTTTTCTATTTGTCAGACCAAATGGATAACTTCACATTTCTGCACATTATATTCCATTTGCCATGTTCTTGCCCACTCACTGAGCCTGTCTATATCCCCTTGTAGTCTCTTTGCATCCTCCTCACAACTTACATTTCCACCTAGCTTTGTATCATCAGCAAACTTAGATATATTACATTTGGTCCCCTCATCCAAATCATTGATATAGATTGTGAATAGTTGAGGCCCAAGCACTGATTCTTGCGGTACCCCACTAGTTACAGTATGTCAACTCGAAAATTACCCGTTTATTCCTACTCTCCATTTTCTGTCCGTTAACCAATCCTCAATCCTTGCTAATGTATTACCCCCAATCCCATGAGCCTTAATTTTGTTTAATAACCTCATGTGGCACCTTATTGAAATGCCTTCTGAAAATCCAAAAACACCACATCCACTGGTTCCCCCTTGTCTATTCTGCTAGAAACATAGAAACATAGAAAATAGGTGCAAGAGTAGGCCATTCGGCTCTTTGAGCCTGCACCACCATTCAATAAGATCATGGCTGATCATTCACCTCAGTTCCCCTTTCCTGCTTTCTCTCCATACCCCTTGATCCCTTTAGCCATAAGGGCCATATCAAACTCCCTCTTGAATATATCCAATGAACTGGCATTAACAACTTTCTGTGGTAGAGAATTCCACAGGTTCACCACTCTCTGGGTGAAGAAGTTTCTCCTCATCTCAGTCCTAAATGGCCTACCCCTTATCCTTAGGCTGTGTCCCCTGGTGCTGGACTGCCCCAACATTGGGAACAGTCTTTCTGCATCTAACCTGTCCAGTCCCGTCAGAATTTTATATGTTTCTATGAGATCCCCTCTCATCCTTCTAAACTCCAGTGAATACAAGCCCAGTCGATCCAGTCTCTCCTCATATGTCAGTCCTGCCATCCCGGGAATCAGTCTGGTGAACCTTCGCTGCACTCCCTCAATAGCAAGAATTTCCTTCCTCAGATTAGGAGACCAAAACTGAACACAATATTCCAGGTGAGGCCTCACCAAGGCCCTGTACAACTGCAGTAAGACCTCCCTGCTCCTATACTCAAATCCCCTAGCTATGAAGGCCAACATACCATTTGCCTTCTTCACCGCCTGCTGTACCTGCATGCCAACTTTCAATGACTGATGAACCATGACACCCAGGTCTCGTTGCACCTCCCCCTTTCCTAATCTTCCGCCATTCAGATAATATTCTGCCTTCGTGTTTTTGCCACAAAAGTGGATAACCTCACATTTATCCACATTATACTGCATCTGCCATGCATTTTCCTACTCACCTAACCTGTCCAAGTCACCCTACAGCCTCTTAGCGTCCTCCTCACAGCTCACACCGCCACCCAGCTTAGTGTCATCTGCAAACTTGGAGATATTACACTCAATTTCTTCATCTAAATCATTAATGTATATTGTAAAGAGCTGGGTCCCAGCACTGAGCCCTGTGGCACTCCACTAATCACTGCCTGCCATTCTGAAAAGGACCCATTTATCCCGACTCTCTGCTTCCTGTCTGCCAACCAGTTCTCTATTCACGTCAGTACATTACCCGCAATACTATGTGCTTTCATTTTGCACACCAATCTCTTGTGTGGGACCTTGTCAAAAGTCTTTTGAAAGTCCAAATACACCACATCTACTGGTTCTTCCTTGTCCACTCTACTAGTTACATCCTCAAAAAATTCCAGAAGATTTGTCAAGCAGGAATTCCCTTTCATAAATCCATGCTGACTTGGACCGATCCTGTCACTGTTTTCCAAATGCGCTGCTATTTCATCTTTAATAATTGATTCCAACATTTTCCCCACGACTGATGTCAGGCTAGCCAGTCCATAATTACCCGTTTTCTCTCTCCCTCCCTTTTTTAAAAAGTGGTGTTACATTAGCTACCCTCCAATCCAGAGGAACTGATCTAGAATCGATAGACTGTTGGAAAATTATCACCAATGCATCCACTATTTCTCAGGCCACTCTGGGATGCAGACTATCAGGCCCCGGGAATTTATTGGCCTTCAATCCCATCAATTTCCCTAACACAATTTCCTGCCTAATAAGGTTTACCTTCAGTTCCTCCTTCTCACTAGACCCTCAAAAACCTCTAACGGATTTGTCAAACATGATTTCCCTTTCATAAATCCCAACCCTATTATTATTATCTCAGTGTCCTGTTACCACATCCTTGATAATAGTTTCTAACATTTTCCCTACTACTGATGTCAGGCTAACTAGTCTGTATTTTCCCCATTTTCTCTCTCCTCCTTTTGTAAATAGCGGGGTTACATTTGCGACCTTCCAATCTGCGGGAACCTCTCTAGAATCTATAGAATTTTGGAAAATGACAACCAATGCATCCACTATCTCGAAAACCACTTCTTTCAAAACCCTAGGATGTAGGCCATCAGGTCCAGCGGATTTATCAGCTTTCAGTCCCATTAATTTCTCCAGTACTATTTTTTTTACTAATACTAATTTCTTTCAGTTCCTCATTCTCACTTGGTTCTCCACTATTTCCGGGAGGTTTTTTGCGTCTTCTTCCGTGAAGACAGACACAAAGTATTTGTTTAATTTCTCTGCCATTTCCTTATTCCCCATTATAACTTCTCCTGTCTCAGCTTGTAAGGGACCCACATTTACTTTCGCTAATCTTTTCCTTTTTACATACTTATAGAAGCTTTTACAGTCTGTTTTTATGTCCCTCGCTGGTTTACTCTCATATTCTATTTTCCCTTTCTTTATCAATTTCTTGGTCCTCCTTTGCTGAATTCTAAAATCCTCCCAGTCCTCAGGCTTTTGCCTTTTTGGCAACATTATCAGCCTCTTCCTTTGATCTAATACTATCTTTAACTTCTCTTGTTAGCTACGGTTAGATCACTTTTTCTGTGGAGTTTTTGTGCCTTAAAGGAATGTATATTTGTTCTAAATTATGAATTAATTATTTAAACGCTAGCCATTGCTCATCTACCATCATACCTTTAAATGTAGTTTCCCAATCTACCTTAGCCAACCCGCCCCTCATACCTACGTAGTTTGCTTTGTTTAGATTTAAGACCCTCGTTTCCAAGTTAACTAAATCACTTTCAAACTTATTATAAAATTCGATGATATTATGGTCAATCTTCCCTAAGGGCCCCTTTACTACAAGGTTATTAATTAACCCTTTCTCACTGCACAATACTAGATCTAAAACTGTCTGCTCCCTCATTAGTTCCTCAACATACATAAGAACATAAGAACATAAGAATTAGGAACAGGAGTAGGCCATCTAGCCCCTCGAGCCTGCTCCGCCATTCAAAAAGATCATGGCTGATCTGGCCGTGGACTCAGCTCCACTTACCCGCCCGCTCCCCGTAACCCTTAATTCCCTTATTGGTTAAAAATCTATCTATCTGTGATTTGAATACATTCAATGAGCTAGCCTCAACTGCTTCCTTGGGCAGAGAATTCCACAGATTCACAACCCTCTGGGAGAAGAAATTCCTTCTCAACTCGGTTTTAAATTGGCTCCCCCGTATTTTGAGGCTGTGCCCCCTAGTTCTAGTCTCCCCGACCAGTGGAAACAACCTCTCTGCCTCTATCTTATCTATCCCTTTCATTATTTTAAATGTTTCTACAAGATCACCCCTCATCCTTCTGAACTCCAACGAGTAAAGACCCAGTCTACTCAATCTATCATCATAAGGTAACCCCCTCATCTCCAGAATCAGCCTAGTGAATCGTCTCTGTACCCCCTCCAAGGCTAGTATATCCTTCCTTAAGTAAGGTGACCAAAACTGTACGCAGTACTCCAGGTGTGGCCTCACCAATACCCTGTACAGTTGCAGCAGGACATATCTGCTTTTGTACTCCATCCCTCTCGCAATGAAGGCCAACATTCCATTCGCCTTCCTGATTACCTGCTGCACCTGCAAACTAACTTTTTGGGATTCATGCACAGGGACCCCCAGGTCCCTCTGCACCGCAGCATGTTGTAATTTCTCCCCATTCAAATAATATTCCCTTTGACTGTTTTTTTTTCCAAGGTGGATGACCTCACATTTTCCGACATTGTATTCCATCTGCCAAACCTTAGCCCATTCGCTTAACCTATCTAAATCTCTTTGCAGCCTCTCTGTGTCCTCTACACAACCCGCTTTCCCACTAATCTTTGTGTCATCTGCAAATTTTGTTACACTACGCTCTGTCCCCTCTTCCAGGTCATCTATGTATATTGTAAACAGTTGTGGTCCCAGCACCGATCCCTGTGGCACACCACTAACCACCGATTTCCAACCCGAAAAGGATCCATTTATCCCGACTCTCTGCTTTCTGTTAGCCAGCCAATTCTCGATCCATGCTAATACATTTCCTCTGACTCTGCGTACCTTTATCTTCTTCAGTAACCTTTTGTGTGGCACCTTATCAAATGCCTTTTGGAAATCTAAATACACCACATCCATCGGTACACCTCTATCCACCATGCTCGTTATATCCTCAAAGAATTCCAGTAAATTAGTTAAACATGATTTCCCCTTCATGAATCCATGTTCCGTCTGCTTGATTGCACTATTCCTATCTAGGTGTCCTGCTATTTCTTCCTTAATGATAGCTTCAAGCATTTTCCCCACTACAGATGTTAAACTAACCGGCCGATAGTTAACTGCCTTTTGTCTGCCCCCTTTTTTAAACAGAGGCATTACATTAGCTGCTTTCCAATCCACTGGTAGCTCCCCAGAGTCCAGAGAATTTTGGTAGATTATAACGAATGCATCTGCTATAACTTCCGCCATCTCTTTTAATACCCTGGGATGCATTTCATCAGGACCAGGGGACTTGTCTACCTTGAGTCCCATTAGCCTGTCCAGCACTACTCCCCTAGTGATAGTAATTATCTCAAGGTCCTCCCTTCCCACATTCCCGTGACCAGCAATTTTTGGCATGGTTTTTGTGTCTTCCACTGTGAAGACCGAAGCAAAATAATTGTTTAAGGTTTCAGCCATTTCCACATTTCCCATTATTAAATCCCCCTTCTAATCTTCTAAGGGACCAACATTTACTTTAGTCACTCTCTTCTGTTTTATATATCGGTAAAAGCTTTTACTATCTGTTTTTATGTTTTGCACAAGTTTACTTTCGTAATCTATCTTTCCTTTCTTTATTGCTTTCTTAGTCATTCTTTGCTGTCGTTTAAAATGTTCCCAATCTTCTAGTTTCCCACTAACCTTGGCCACCTTATACGCATTGGTTTTTAATTTGATACTCTCCTTTATTTCCTTGGTTATCCACGGCTGGTTATCCCTTCTCTTACCGCCCTTCTTTTTCACTGGAATATATTTTTGTTGAGCAATATAAAAGAGTTCCTTAAAAGACCTCCACTGTTCCTCAATTGTGCCACCGTTTAGTCTGTGTTCCCAGTCTACTTTAGCTAACTCTGCCCTCATCCCACTGTAGTCCCCTTTGTTTAAGAATAGTACGCTCGTTTGAGACACTACTTCCTCACCCTCAATCTGTATTACAAATTCAACCATACTGTGATCACTCATTCCGAGAGGATCTTTTACTAGGAGATCGTTTATTATTCCTGTCTCATTACACAGGACCAGATCTAAGATAGCTTGCTCCCTTGGAGGTTCTGTAACATACTGTTCTAAGAAACAATCCCATATGCATTCTATGAATTCCTCCTCCAGGCTACCCCGTGCGATTTGATTTGACCAATCGATATGTCGGTTAAAATCCCCCATGATTACTGCCATTCCTTTTTCACATGCCTCTATTATTCCCTTGATTATTGTCCGCCCCACCGTGAAGTTATTATTTGGGGGCCTATAAACTACGCCCACCAGTGACTTTTTCCCCTTACTATCTCTAATCTCCACCCACAATGATTCTACATTTTATTCATTAGAGCCAATATCATCTGTCACAACTGCCCTGATATCATCCTTTATTAACAGAGCTACCCCACCTCCTTTCCCTTCTTGTCTATCCTTCCGAATTGTCAGATACCCCTGTATGTTTAATTCCCAGTCTTGGCCACCCTGCAACCACGTTTCTGTAATGGCCACCAAATCATACCCATTTGTAATGATTTGTGCCGTCAACTCATTTACTTTATTTCGAATGCTGCGTGCGTTTAGGTAAAGTGTTTTAATACTAGTTTTTAAACCATGATTTTTAGTTTTGACCCCTCCTGCAGCCCCTTTATATTCATACATATTGTCCCTTCCTATCATCTTGTGGTTTACACTTACCCCAGTGCTACTCTGCTCTGTTGCCTCCTGCTTTTTGCATTCTTTCTTGGGTTCCTGTTCATCTGCGCTCTCACCCACTCTAACTAGCTCACAGCCCTCTCCTGGGTTCCGAATACTCCTCGCATTGAGGCACCGAGCTTTCATGCTTGCCTTTTTATTACACTTTGACCCTTTAGAATTTCGCTGTACATTGGCCCTTTTTGTTTTTTGCCTTGGGTTTCTCTGTCCTCCACTTTTCCTCATCTCCTTTCTGTCTTTTGCTTCTGTCTCCATTTTGTTTCCCTCTGTCTCCCTGCATTGGTTCCCATCCCTCTGCCATATTAGTTTAACTCCTCCCCAACAGCACTAGCAAACACTCCCCCTAGGACATTGGTTCCGGTCCTGCCCAGGTGCAGATTGTCCAGTTTGTACTGGTCCCACCTCCCCCAGAACCTGTTCCAATGCCCCAGGAATTTGAATCCCTCCCTGCTGCACCACTGCTCAAGCCACGTATTCATCTGTGCTATCCTGCGATTCCTACTCTGACTAGTTCGTGGCACTGGTAGCAATCCCGAAATTACTACTTTTGAGGTCCTACTTTTTAATTTAGCTCCTAGCTCCTTAAATTCGTCTCGTAGGACCTCATCCCTTTTTTTTACCTATGTCGTTGGTACCAATGTGCACCACGACAACTGGCTGTTCACCCTCCCTTTTCAGAATGTCCTGCACCCGCACCAAGACATCCTTGACCCTTGCACCAGGGAGGCAACATACCATCCTGGAGTCTCGGTTGCGGCCGCAGAAACGCCTATCTATTCCCCTTACAATTGAATCCCCGATCACTATCGCTCTCCCACTCTTTTTCCTGACCTCCTGTGCAACAGAGCCAACCATGGTGCCATGAACTTGGCTGCTGCTGCCCTCCCCTGATGAGTCATCCCCCTCAACAGTACTCAAAGCGGTGTATCTGTTTTGCAGGGGGATGACCACAGGGGACCCCTGCACTACCTTCCTTGCACTACTCTTCCTGCTGGTCTTCCATTCCCTATCTGGCTGTGGACCCTTCACCTGCGGTACGACCAACTCGCTACACGTGCTACTCATGTCATTCTCAGCATCGTGGATGCTCCAGAGTGAATCCACTCGCAGCTCCAAATCCGCAACGTGGTCCGTCAGGAGATGAAGTTGGATACATTTCCCGCACACGTAGTCGTCAGGGACACCGGAAATGTCCCTGTGTTCCCACATGGTACAGGAGGAGCATAACACGTGACCGAGCTCTCCTGCCATGACTTAACCCTTAGATACGCTTAATTTGGCGATAACAATGTTAACAGGTTACTTACTGATATAAAAAAGAAAAAGACAACAATGTTAATGGCTTACTTACTGATATAAAAAAGAAAAAGAAAAGCTACTCACCAATCACCAGCCAATCACTTACCCCTTTGGCTCTGATGTCACCTTTTGATTCCTTTCTACTTCTTTTTTGCTTTTTCTCCCGGTTGAAGCTGTACAAGCTGGGCCTTTATAGGCCTCTGCACGCACCCCGGACTCGCGCTGCTCGAACTGATGTACTGATCTACTGATCTAGAAAACTATCTTGTATACATTCCATGAATTCGACCTTCATATTATTACTGTAATTTGGTTTTCCCAGTTTATATGTAGATTAAAGTCCCCCATGATTACTGTATTACCCTTGTTACATGCACCTCTAATTTCCTGAGTTATACTCTGCCCTACATTATAGAGGGTGGTGAATCTTTGGAATTCTCTACCCCAGAGGACTGTGGATGCTCAGTTCTTGAGTATATTCATGGCTGAGATCAATAGATTTTTGGACTCTAGGGGAATCAAGGGATTATAGACGAGAGTTTCCTCATTTTTTGCATGCTCAACGCCCACTTAACGTCCATTTTACCGCTGAAATGACATATAGAAACATAGAAACATAGAAAATAGGTGCAGGAGTAGGCCATTCGGCCCTTCGAGCCTGCACCACCATTCAATGAGTTCATGGTTGAACATGCAACTTCAGTACCCCATTCCTGCTTTCTCGCCATACCCCTTGATCCCCCTAGTGGTAAGGACTACATCTAACTCCTTTTTGAATATATTTAGTGAATTGGCCTCAACAACTTTTTATGGGAGAGAATTCCACAGGTTCACCACTCTCTGGGTGAAGAAGTTTCTCCTCATCTCAGTCCTAAATGACTTACCCCTTATCCTAAGACTGTGACCCCTGGTTCTGGACTTCCCCAACATTGGGAACATTCTTCCTGTATCTAACCTGTCTCAACCCGTCAGAATTTTAAATGTTTCTGTGAGATCCCCTCTCATTCTTCTGAACTCCAGTGAATACAAGACCAGTTGATCCAGTCTTTCTTGATATGTCAGTCCCGCCATCCCGGGAATCAGTCTGGTGAACCTTCGCTGCACTCCCTCAATAGCAAGAATGTCCTTCCTCAAGTTAGGAGACCAAAACTGTACACAATACTCCAGGTGTGGCCTCACCAAGGCCCTGTACAACTATAGTAACACCTCCCTGCCCCTGTACTCAAATCCCCTCGCTATGAAGGCCAACATGCCATTTACTTTCTTAACCGCCTGCTGTACCTGCATGCCAACCTTCAATGACTGATGTACCATGACACCCAGGTCTCGTTGCACCTCCCCTTTTCCTAATCTGTCACCATTCAGATAATAGTCTGTCTCTCTGTTTTTACCACCAAAGTGGATAACCTCACATTTATCCACATTATACTTCATCTGCCATGCATTTGCCCACTCACCTAACCTATCCAAGTCGCTCTGCAGCCTCATAGCATCCTCCTCGCAGCTCACACTGCCACCCAACTTAGTGTCATCCGCAAATTTGGAGATACAACATTTAATCCCCTCATCTAAATCATTAATGTACAGTGTAAACAGCTGGGGCCCCAGCACAGAACCTTGCGGTACCCCACTAGTCACTGCCTGCCATTCTGAAAAGTACCCATTTACTCTTACTCTTTGCTTCCTGTCTGACACCCATATATCGCCCATTTAGCCACAAAATGGAAACTGACAGGCATTTTTCAGAAACTTATCGCCGAGCATTACTTTCCCCATGTGCGTAACGCTGGGACAAAATAATACCGCCCGCCCGCTTTTTTTGGGCGGAATCATCAGAATGGGTGTAATCAATGCATGGAATTAACGCCGAGATTCAATAATACCGTCCGCCCATTTTTTTTTGTTGTAAAGAGCACATTTGGTGAAACTAACAGCAGGAGATCGCCCAGTGCCACTTTCACCACCTCGCACACATGTCGCCCACAATATCGCTCGCCCAAAAAAACACCCAGAAAAAGTGGAACTGTTCTGAACTAAAGCCAGCGGTGTGGCTGCCATTTTTAAAATCGGAGGTTGCTTCATTCAAAAGGCTGCTTCAACTTCGGGGGAGTTTGTATTGACTCTGGAGTTCTTCTCAGGTGAAATGACCATCTCAACAGACATCTTTTCAGACTCTGGACTATTGGAGGTTTACTCTAGGTGTATTTTAGTGAGGAAATCATTGCTTCTGATCAATCGCTATTATACTTTCATTGGAATGGGGCCAGCCATTTCTCAGCCTGCATCGATTAATACACAGACACTGCAGAGTGCAAATCGGTCAATGTGTGATTCACATCACTTTGTCCCCAATTTAAGACATGCCAGAATGAGGAGGAGGACCAGACCATACACACCCCGCACGTACAGGGAGAAGAGGTCTTACCTCGACATCTCCGGCCACACATGCCTTCGGAGACTGCGCTTCCACAGGGTGGTGATCAATGAAATATGTGAGCTCATCAGGCCACATATGCAGCCTGCCATCAGGACATCAGTGTCAGTCAATATCAAGGTCACCGCGGCACTGTCTTTCTACGCATTCGGTTCCTTTCGGGCGTCCGCGGTCGAGATTTGCCCTCTGTCTCACCATGCAACCCATCGCTGAATTAGACAGGTCACGGAGGCCCTGCACACGCGTAGGATGAACTTTATCAGCTTCCCCATGACCACGGAGACTCAGACTGACAGGGCTGGAGCATTCTACCACATTGCTAAGTTCCCCAGGGTGCAGGGAGCTATACAGTGCACTCACATCTACCGCACTCCATGCGGCCACCTTCTCAAAACCCGGAGCGTTTTCGTAACAGAAAAGGATTTCACTCCCTGTAGGTCCAACTAGTTGTCGACCACAACCAGATCATAATCGCAATGAATGCCAAATATCCGGGCACCTTCGATGAGGCTCACATCCTGCGTGAGAGCTCTGTCTCTGACATTTTTAAGAGTCAGCCACAAGGGCAATGCTGGATGCTTGATGATAACCAATATGGCCTAGCCACCTGGCCAATGACCCCCCTGCGTGACACCCACACTGAGGCCGAGAAGCGATACAACCAGTGTATTGTCTGAAATGTTACAATGAACTCCGTGTTGTGATCCAGTGACTAGGTGTAACCTGGTCAGTCTTTAATGGCTTCCAGAATTGAAGATACAAAGGTGAAGTTCAGGTTATATATAGGGCCCAGCACGAGTGTACCTATGACTCTAGGATCTCTGACGGTAGTGTCCCCTATTGGTGGGCAGACCTTATGTACATACATTACATCATTTCCCCCCCAGTTCTTGGCACAAGTCCATATTAAAAGTTCAGACGATCCAGAGCCCTTCGCTCCCTGGTTGACCATCTCAGTACAATCCCTTTGCTTTCTGAGTCTCTCACGACTTGGGGCTGGGCGTTGACCACAGTGGGTTCTTCTGATGGCTGGACATGAGTTGGTTGGTTGTCTAAGCTCATGGTGTCTTCTTCCAACTGTTCCGGTTCGTCAGTGTGTCTGAGCTTGATTTGATCAATGTGTTTCCTGCACATCTGCCCATTCTTGAGCTTAACCATATACACCCTCCTTATCCGTAACATTGCCCGGGAGCCACTTGGGCCCTTGACCATGGTTAAGTACATACACTGGGTCATTTACAGATATGTCGCGTGACACTGCGGCGCGATCGTGATACCACTGCTGGTGTTGACGTCGGGTTTCGATATGATCGTTAAGGTCAGGATGGACTAGAGAGAGCCTGGTTTTGAGGCCTCTCTTCATCAATAGTTCCGCAGACAGGACCCCGGTGAGCGTGTGTGGTCTTGTCCTGTAACTGAGCAGTATGCGTGACAGGCATGTCTGCAAGGAACTGTGAGTTACGTGTTTCAGGCACTGCTTGATGGTTTGAACCTGCCCGCTCTGCTTGACCATTGGATGCGGATTTGAACGGGGCTGACCTCATGTGTTTTATGCCATTGCGTTTCATGAACTCTTGAAACTCCAGGCTTGTGAAACACGGTCCGTTGTCGTTGACAACGATGTCTGGCAGACCATGTGTGGCAAACATGACTCTCAGTTTCTCAATGATGGCAGTGGAAGTGCTGGATGACATGATCACACATTCTATCCATTTGGATTTTGCATCCACCACCATAAAAAACATTTTACCGAGGAAGGGGCCCATAAAGTTGATGTGGATTCTAGACCACGGTTTGGATGGCCATGACCACAGACTGAGCGGAGCTTCCTTTGGGGCATTGCTTAACTGAATGCAAGTGCTGCACTGATTCACGCATGACTCTAAGTCCGAGTTAATGCCAGGCCACCAAACATGGGACCTGGCGATGGCCTTCATCATGACAATACCAGGATGCGTACTATGTAACTCCCGTACAAATCTCGCCCTGCCTTTCTTGGGCATTACAACACGATTACCCCACAGTAAACAGTCGGACTGGATGGAAAGCTCATCCTTGCGACAGCTGTACGGTTTGGTTTCATCACCTATTTCCTTGGGGATGGTCGACCAGTCCCCGTTAAGAACAGAACGTTTTACAACCGATAGGGTCGGATCCTGGCAGGTCCAGGTCTTAACTTGTTGAACAGTGACAGGCGACCCTTCACTCTTAAAGGCATCCATGACCATGAGTAGCTCTGTGGGCATTGGCATTTCCATCTCCGGTGTGGGCAACGGTAACCGGCTCAATGCATCAGCGCAGTTGTCGGTGCCTGGTCTATGGCGAATGACATAATCATAGGCAGATAATGTCAGCGCCCACTTCTGGATGCGGGACGACGGGTTGGTATTGATACCTTTATGTTCCGAGAATAACGATATAAGCAGCATGTGATTGGTTTCCAGCTCGAAGCGAAGCCCAAACAGGTACTGGTGCATTTTTTTTGCCCCATAAACACATGCTAAAGCCTCTTTCTCTACCATGCCGTAGGCTCTTTCCGCCTTGGAAAGGCTTCGAGATGCGTATGTAACTGGTTGTAGTTTGCCTGACTCATTGGCTTGCTGGGGTACGCAGCCAACCCCATAGGAGGACGCACCACAGGTCAAAACTAGATGCTTGCATGGGTCATACAGTACCTGTAGCTTGTGGGAACACAACAGATTTCTAGCCTTCTCAAAGGCTCTTCTTGAAGTTCACCCCACACCCAGTCATCTCCTTTCCTGAGCAGCTTGTGCAAAGACTCTAATACTGTGCTCAATTTGGGTAAGAAGTTACCGAAGTAGTTGAGAAGACCCAGGAACGAACGCAGCTCCATCACATTCTGGGGCCTGGGCGCATTTTTGATGGCCTCTGTTTTCGCGTCCGTAGGCCTGATTCCGTCTGCAACAGTCTTTCGTCCAAGGAATTTGACCTCTGGTGCCACGTACCATTTCCATTTTATTTTCTCGAGCCAACTCCTGCCGAATAACGATGGGCCGTTGCCCGGGATAACCCATAACGGTAGATCATGAACCGCTCCCTCGTACGACACTCTTACTGCTGCACTACCGATCACTGGTATGAGCTCTTTGGTGTAGGTACGCAACTTCACATTTGTCGGACTCAGCTTGGGTCTCTCTGCCTTGGTCTCCCACAGCTATTCGAAAGTCCTCTGGCTCATTATTGATTGACTCGCACCCGTGTCTAATTCCATGGATACCGGCATGCGTTTAATTTTACCTCCATCATTATCGGTTGGCTCTTTGTTAGTAATTTTACCTCCATCATTATCGGTTGGCTCTTTGTTAGGAGCGCACGTACGCTATACACATCCTCCTCGGAGCTCTCAAATGCTTTGGGCTGCATCGCCAGATCCACGCTGAATTGATCATCATCCACGTGGTGTGTCGCAGCTCGCTTGCTCTGCTGTGGACACATCCGCTGAAGATGCCCCGGCTTCGCACACCCTCTACATACATACTGCCTGAAGCGGTACTGATGGGGTCGGTGATTGCCCCCGCAACGCCAACACGTTGAGCTCGGATTTGCGCCCGATGGCGAGCTTTGAGCGGCTCCCGTTCTCGCATACGCAGTCGAGTAGGCCCTCGATGGTGAACATTGAGCAGCTCTCGGTCTTGCAGACACAGTTGAGTAGGCCCTGCCATGTACAGCTCTGCCGGCCGTCAATACAATTTTGTACACAGTACTTGCCGTGGAGTTCCTGTTTTGTCGCAATATCTGCTTCGTGCTTTTCTGTGTGGACATGCAAGCCTGGGCGATTGTGATGACCTTGCTGAGGTCCGGCATCTCCGCAGCCAGCAGCTCTTGCTCCTCCATCTCAGTGATGTCGCTGGGGACTGGTGGCCCCCCACCCGTTCACCTCTGCACGGACCTCATCGTCGATAGCTTCTTCTGTAAAAGGTGACAGGACGACACGGCATGAGATCATTGCGTGATATCATTGCTAGGTATTGTCACAGAGACTGATACAACACATAACCAACAGATTTAATCATGATTATTATGATAATTATAATTTTTTACCTAAAGACGTACACCGTGACCGCAGGCTTTGAGTAAAGCATTCCCGGAAAAAGTGAAAGACCTCACATCTGCTGATAGTCACTCATGACATAAATCAAATTATAGAAATACATAAGTACATGTAAATAAATGTAATACTTACTCTTGCGGATCCCACAAGGTCGTTCCATCGTTTGCGGCATTGGTTGCCCGCATGAACCTCGTTGGTCACCGACGAGACCACCTCTGCTATCTCGGTCCATATCCTCTGGAAGGCCTTTGGGGTGGGCTTCCCACGCCCTCTCTGTGTCAAATCACCCCAGCGTGTCTTGACCTCCTGCAGGAGGGAGATATTTGCCTTGTCCGAGAACCTCCTGGCTCTTTTGCGCCCTCCAATGTGCTCCTCTCCCACCTCACTGCTCTCTCCAGCGTCAGTCTCCACAGCGTGCTGTGATGCTTCCTCCTCTCCCTCCATTATAGGCCAAATTCGGGCAAATATGTGGCTGGTAACAGCTAATTTTTGTTTCCCTATTTGCTCTAAAGCTCTAAAGTCTCCCTCCTTCCTCCCAAAGCAGCCACACCACACCCACACATGCCTTCAGTCCCTCTCAGCTCCCTCTCTCTCTGTCTCCTCTTCTGCACATGTCATGATGACCCTGGACCTCCTGAATCGCGGGAATCGAGTGTTGCCACGCCATTGCTAAGGACGGCGACACTTTACGGCAGAAGGTCAGCGAGATTTAATGCTACCGCCCATTTCATATCGCTCGCGGTAACGGCCAATTTTAAAAATGGAGACTAGGTTCTTTGAGAATGGGCGAGAAGCAGGCGATCTGAAAACCCATTTTAACCGCCCACGCCAGAAATAACGCCCATTTTTGGGCGATAAGCACAAAAGTGTAACATCTAGCCCATGGAGATTGGACAGAAAAGTGGAGTTGAGGTCGATGATCAGCCATGATCTTATTGAATGGCGGAGCAAGCTCGAGGGGCCGTATGGCCTACTCCTGCTCCTAATTCTTACGTTCTTATGTTCTTAAACTTGGAAGTAAGTTCATTGCATTTGTCTGTGGCTTTTTAAGTAGCCACCTCATTATCATTTTACTTCCAGGTTTGGTATCTATTGTGCGGTGACGGATGTGATGAGGTTCCGCATGACGCAATCTCAACTCCAGTATTTAAAGGGCCAATCTGAAGATGCATTTTGCAGGAGTTGGGAGGAATCGCTCAGAGACAGCAATTTCACAATAGACTCAGTACGGTCAAAGAGTGCACCCCGCTTTAATGACGCCTCGTTTGATGTGCTGCTGGGAGCAGTGAGGAGTTAGACAGAGATACTCTTCCCCAACTACTGGAGGAATAAATCTGCTGCTGACATGAAGACGGCGTGGCTGGAGATAGCCCAGGAAGTCAGCAGCAGGAGCATTGTGCCACGCTCCTGGATTCAGTGCAGGAAGCGCTTTAATGACTTAACCAGATCAGGAAAGGCGAATACAGTTCCAATTTCACCTACATCCTGCTCTGTGCATTTCCCCATCCCCTCACTCTGCCTTGTCAAGCCTACTCAATCACATCACATCACTCCTCACAAATGCACCCATCCTTCTCAGTCTATGCACTTCCTCACATCCCCATATATCCATCCACCACTGCCACTCACCCTCATACTTGTGCAATTTCATGTCTTTTCGTGATCGTCACCCTCACCAAATGCACTGCATCCATTGGGTGAACACATGCTCAAAGGTCTGTTCGTTCCCCTGTTTCAGGAGAAGTATATAGCACAAGGGAGAGAACCAAAGGTGGGCCTCCACAGATCTCGCAACTCTCAACTGCAGAGGAGACGCTGGAGATCAGTGGATTTTCGCCATCGGTAATGGGGAAATTGGGAACTCCCAGCTACCTGATGACTCAATTAAATATCAGCAACCCACATGTCATATAATACTCAGTCATGTTGACTTGATTTCAACAGCGAGTGAAATATGATCATCTTCATAATGATAAGCAGCAACATTCGTACCTTGCCAGAACTAATTCATATCTTTTATCTCCAGCAGGGCCTTCACGCATGCAGCAGGAGTTGATGGACCTCGTGGATGACGTTCCTCAGAGGATCTGATCCCTTCTGAGGTTGCACTGTCACAGTACTCGTGCTTACCATGCACCAGCTCAGATACTCGCACTTTGGTGGGACCAAGTTAGACAGATAGTTGGGTTTTCACCTGGTGACTCACACACCACAGGTGAGCAAGAGCAAGTGGAGAGACCGCATCGGAAGGCGCAGACCTCTCCAAGTTCTGCTCAGCTGGGCACAGATGCTGTACCCTGGGGGGCCGTCAATGATAATGATAATTATTGAGCAGCAGCTGAGAATATGTGTTGTATTGACAGGCGTTCCAAGCACATTGACCACGACTGTAGAGAGAATGGAGGAGTCCAGCTCAAGCATGAGTGGGTTGATGCTGCAGGGCATTGCAATGATGTCTTCGTCCAAGGATAGAGTGGCCAACTCCGTGAAATATCAAACGCAGCAATCGCACGGGTCCATGCCCGCCTTGACCATGGCTGTGCAGACTCTGGATGCCAACATGTCTGCCACCTTAAATAGGATGACAGATACCTTAGCCTTGGCCTTACAGCGCCGCACTGATCTGCACCACAGTGCTCTCCAGCAGAGTAGTAGCAATGAATTGTGGCGAGCTCATGAGAGGGATGATGGTGAAAGGGGACATGGAAGTGGGGTCTCCAATCAAAGTGCTTCCACTTCTCACCCGTTGCCCCCCACTCCCCTCTGCCCCCGCCTCAGTCAGTACCCCACCTGCTGCCTCATGTCTCGATGGCCGAGTGTGCCTCAGCACAGGTGCAGGTGGAACAGTCTTTGGCGGGACCCGCACCGGCTCCAAAATCGAGAGGTCGTCGGCCAAGAACATCTCAGCAGTCAGAACAGGGATCAGGGCAGCCGTCCTCTACCTCTGCTGAAGCCACAACGATTGCACCACGTAGCAGCGGTAGGAAACGAGTAAAGCTTTGTAGTTGCACAAGGGTATGCACGTGGGTGTATGAGAAAATGTAATGTTCATTTTCTGTTCTTTCGTAGAATCACATCAATGTTGTTCTTTTGCATCGCTTTCCCTTCTTGCCCATTCTTGGTTGCTGGGTGGCAAGTCATTTCTGACTGGGCCCATCGCAGGCGAAGTTGACATAATTGCTGGCTCTGTCAAACAACTCATCAGTCATCTGTCTTATACATTTGTGAGTCGCCAACTGCAAGATTGTGCAAACGTCTGCGGCAGAGCCCTGGAAGGATCCGGAGGCAAAAAGGTGGTAACTTTGACAACCACTGGTAATGCATCGCGGAATAGCTTCAGGGCATGAGGAACCTCTGGGGAAGCCATTTAAAGGCACACAAGCGTTGGAAATAGCTTCGCTGCAAGTTTCTTCATTGGAAAATATATATTTCCTATACTATCTACTAATGTGCTGGAAATGGCAAGGAAATTCACTTCCTTTATATTACTTCCCCGAAATTGATATTCTTTAGCTCATAGTCTAACAGGTAGGGAGGATGTGAAAGATTTCAAAATCTATTTGTTTGTTTTGTGCACCTATTATCACCCCATTAAGGAAAACTTAATGACACCTGGGTTGCATTCCTTACAATGACAAGCAAAGGGCCTTCACACTCTCCAGTTTCCTCTTAAACTAGAAAACAGCAGACAACCAGTAGATAGAAGTGCGATGGGAGAGGCATCTCAAGCCTCGCGCCTCTCACATTGTCCGAGGAGGAATCCCTGGAACCGTTGCACAGGCAGATGGTGAAAGTAGTGAGAGACGGAATTTGGTGGCCAACTTGTGCAACCAGAGTGATGAGTTTGCACAGGCAAAACGCATTATAAATGCAGACAGAGAAATTTATCATTGGGGATAGAATTAACACAAAAAGTTTGAGAATAACATAACAAGAAGTCAAGTTATAGAGACAGGGGGGCCAAAGTAGCCCCTTCCCTTAAGGCCTGTTACCACCGGAAATCGGCGGTCACGCTGCGGAGTGGAATGGCCGCCGACTTTTCGTGGAATGGCCGTCGCTCGCCCAATTGCGCTGCCGCGGTTTCCCGGCGGTGGGCATCACCGCATCGTTTCCCCCCACTTCTGCCGCGCTGCTGGCCAACACTACTAAGTGCATCATCACAGCGCGTACTGCCGAGGTCCTGGGCCGGAAGCCACATTCCGCTACAAAAATCTTTCGACCGCTCGACGGGGCCAAGAGTAGGTTTTTCTGGGCGGTGCATAGTTCCTGATGCACACCGCCAGCGTGCCTTAAAGGTGTGTTGGTTTTTGTCGGATTTGTGTCGGCGACTTTTTCCTCGTCTTTGAGAAGCAGTGTGAGGATACATTGTGCAATTGTTTACGAGTGCTGGAGGCACCTCCAACAGCAGGACAGGGAGCCGACTTTGAGGAGGCTGGGCATGGGGAGGGGTTGGAAATGTGGGCAGTGCTGGCAGGCCAATGCCTCCTGCTACGGCAGCAGAGGTAGCGGGCAAGGGCTACAGCTATCATGGCAGCCCAGCATGGAGAGGGCCAGCGGGATGGTGACAAAGGGGAGGCCAGAGAGCTGCCACAGGAAGGCCCTCAGCAAGAGTGCCCCTCAGCACCAGATATTGGGCCAGCAGGCCAGGAAGCAGCCTGTAGCGGAGGCAGGTGCTGGGCAGCAGCAGCCTGCAGATGTGGAGGAGGCAGCAGAGCAGCAGGGAGAAGCCAATTAGCCACATCATAGAGCAAGACGGCTGCACAGACATGGGGGCGGAAGGCCATATCGACAAAGGGTCTTCCACCACCAATTCTCGTACACGGACCTAAATGATGATCAGTGCCGAAAAAGCGGAATTTTGATCTTATCACCGCCCATACATATCGGCAGCAAGGGAAGCTAAAATGCGGTAAGTGTGTCCAGTTTCCAGGGGAAGGCAATTTTGGCCCCAGGAAGTGCACACAGGTGTAAGATTTGTATGCTGTCCCTGCATATTCTGTGCTCCACTTACACTTTCTGGTGCCTCCATATATTCGATGTGGAGCTCGCTGCGCGAGGATTCTTCCTTTTTATTTGACTTCTAGTAGGACGTAGGATGTTATGTACCCAATGTGTATCTTGCTCACTGTGGTACTGTACCAGCTGTGCCTCATTCCCCTGACAGGGAATGGCTAAGGCCACAGCAACCAGCATTTCCTTCCTGGAATGGTTTGAATGACATCTGTAAGATAGAAGAGGCACAAACATGCAGGGAGGACCAATTTTTGCCACCCAGCCCTTAAGGAAATTACAATAAGGAGGTGTACTTAAATGTTCCTCGAGAATAAATATACTTTATACCTCCTTGTATTGCTCCCTCATGGTTCCAGGCCTACCTGCAGATACAATGGGCCCAATTTTGGCCATGACTTGCATCAATTTTTTTGGAGTAAGTTGTTTTTTCTGGCATAAGTTAGAAAATGCCATTTTCCCCAAAACATTTGCTCCAGAGTAAGTCAGTTAGGTACGATTTTTTTTAGGTCAGTTTTTTGTTCAAAAGGGGGCGTTCCCAGGCACTTACGTCAGTTGTGGCCATTTATGCCACTTTGGCCAGCAAAAACGTACCCCAGATCCACTGAGGTCAGCGTATGTGGCCAGCTCTGAAAAACCTTGCGCGCAGTTAAGAAAAAGCAGCACACATTCAACAGACATTAGGGCAGGGATAGGGGAGGGAAGGGAACTGGAGAGGACCTCAACCTACAAGTAGAAAACATTAAAGAAAAGCTCAAACCAATAAAAAAAAGAAGTAAATCCTACCTTATCTTTAAAGTCTGCCTGGGAAAGGCAGCCGGCCAGCCTGTGTGCGAGGCCATTTGGCCTGGGATAGGGGAGGAAAGACGCACCGGAGAAGTTGCAGCTGCTGGAGCTGCAGCGCGTTTAATCGCGGGGGTCGGGGCGGGGGGCGGTGTAGAGAGCCACCCGAGAAGCTGCTGGAGTTGCATTTAATGTGGGGGGGTGGGGCAAGGAAAGCCCACCGAGCCACCCGAGGAGGTCTGCCCAGAAAAGGCAGCGTTGCCTCTGTCTATTGCGCATGCGCGCACGTCGGGGCCGGCACCACTGCGCATGCGCGAAGGTGCCGGTAGTGTTTTTGGCGCGGGTGTTTAGCTCTGCCCCCCCCCACTTCAAATCGACGCCACACCAGAACTCCGGGAAATGTCACTACATTTCCTCTAGTGGTTTCCCCTGGCCTCTCCTGTATGTTCACCTGTATATCCACCCTTTGTCCCCTGCTCCTAAATAGGGACAGGAGGATAGTGGTAATGTTATTGGACTAGTAATCCAAAGACCTGGGCTAATAATCTGGAAATGTGGGTTCAAATGGCAGTTGCGGAATTTAAATTCAGTTAAATAAATCTGGAATAAAAAGCTAGGATCAGTGAAGATGATCATGAAACTACCCGATTGTCATAAAAACCCATCTGGTTCACTAATGTCCATGATGCTGAGAACGACGTGAGTAGCACGTGCAGCAAGTTGGTCTTACCGCAGGTGAAGGGTCCACAGCCAGCGAGGGAATGGATGACCAGCAGGAAGAGCAGTGCAAGGAAGGTAGTGCAGGAGTCCCCTGCGGTCATCCCCCTGCAAAACAGATACACTGCTTTGAGTACTGTTGAGGGGGATGACTCATCAGGGGAGGGCGGCAGCAGCCAAGTTCATGGCACCGTGGTTGGCTCTGCTGCACAGGAGGGCAGGAAAAAGAGTGGGAGAGCGATAGTGATAGGAGATTTGATTGTAAGGGGAATAGATAGGCGTTTCTGCGGCCGCAACCAAGAATCCAGGATGGTATGTTGCCTCCCTGGTGCAAGGGTCAAGGATGTCTCGGAGCGGGTGCAGGACATTCTGAAAAGGGAGGGTGAACAGCCAGTTGTCGTGGTGCACATTGGTACCAACGATATAGGTAAAAAAAGGGATGAGGTCCAAGAGACGAATTTAAGGAGCTAGGAGCTAAATTAAAACGTAGGACCTCAAAAGTAGTAATCTCGGGATTTCTACCAGTGCCACGTGCTAGTCAGAGTAGGAATCGCAGGATAGCTCAGATGAATATGTGGCTTGAGCAGTGGTGCAGCAGGGAGGGATTCAAATTCCTGGGGCATTGGAACTGGTTCTGGGGGAGGTGGGACCAGTACAAACCGGACGGTCTGCACCTAGGCAGGACCGGAACCAATGTCCTAGGGGGAGTGTTTGCTAGTGCTGTTGGGGAGGACTTAAACTAATATGGCAGGGGGATGGGAACCAATGCAGGGAGACAGAGGGAAACAAAAAGGAGACAAAAGCAAAGGACAGAAAGGAGATGAGGAAAAGTGGAGGACAGAGAAATCCAAGGCAAAAAACAAAAAGGGCCACTGTACAGCAAAATTCTAAAGGGTCAAAGTGTAATAAAAAGGCAAGCATGAAAGCTCGGTGCCTCAATGCAAGGAGTATTTGGAACACAGGAGAGGGCTGTGAGCTAGTTAGAATGGTGAGACCTCAGATGAACAGGATCCCAAGAAAGAATGCAAAAGGCAGGAGGCAACAGAGCAGAGTAGCACTGGGGTAAGTGTAAACCACAAGGTGAGAGGAAGGGACAATATGTATGAATATAAAGGGGTTGCAGGAGGGGTCAAAATTAAAAATCATGGTTTAAAAACTAGCATTAAAACACTCTACCTAAACGCACGCAGCATTTGAAATAAAGTAAATGAGTTGACGGCACAAATCATTACAAATGTGTATGATTTGGTGGTCATTACAGAAACGTGGTTGCAGGGTGGCCAAAACTGGGAATTAAACATACAGGGGTATCTGACAATTCGGAAAGATAGACAAGAAGGGAAGGAGGTGGGGTAGTTCTGTTATTAAAGGATGATATCAGGGCAGTTGTGAGAGGCGATATTGGCTCGAATGAACAAAATGTTGAATCATTGTGGGTGGAGATTAGAGATAGTAAGGGGAAAAAGTCACTGGTGGGCGTAGTTTATAGGCCCCCAAATAATAACTTCACGGTGGGCGGACAATAATCAAGGGAATAATAGAGGCATGTGAAAAAGGAACGGCAGTAATCATGGGGGATTTTAACCTATATATCGATTGGTCAAATCAAATCGCACGGGGTAGCCTGGAGGAGGAATTCATAGAATGAATACGGGATTGTTTCTTAGAACAGTATGTTACAGAACCTCCAAGGGAGCAAGCTATCTTAGATCTGGTCCTGTGTAATGAGACAGGAATAATAAACGATCTCCTAGTAAAAGATCCTCTCGGAATGAGTGATCACAGTATGGTTGAATTTATAATACAGATTGAGGGTGAGGAAGTAGTGTCTCAAACGAGCGTACTATGCTTAAACAAAGGGGACTACAGTGGGATGAGGGCAGAGTTGGCTAAAGTAGACTGGGAACACAGACTAAACGGTGGCACAATTGAAGAACAGTGGAGGACTTTTAAGGAGCTCTTTCATAGTGCTCAACAAAAATATATTCCAGTGAAAAAGAAGGACGGTAAGAGAAGGGATAACCAGCCGTGGATAACCAAGGAAATAAAGGAGAGTATCAAATTAAAAAACAATGCGTATAAGGTGGCCAAGGTTAGTGGGAAACTAGAAGATTGGGAGAATTTTAAACGACAGCAAAGAATGACTAAGAAAGCAATAAAGAAAGAAAAGATAGATTACGAAAGTAAACTTGCGCAAAACATAAAAACAGATAGTAAAAGCTTTTACAGATATATAAAACGGAAAAGAGTGACTAAAGTAAATGTTGGTCCCTTAGAAGATGAGAAGGGCGATTTAATAATGGGAAATGTGGAAATGGCTGAGACCTTAAACAATTATTTTGTTTCGGTCTTCACAGTGGAAGACACAAAAACCATGCCAAAAATTGCTGGTCACAGGAATGTGGGAAGGGAGGACCTTGAGACAATCACTATCACTAGCGGGGTAGTGCTGGACAGGCTAATGGGACTCAAGGTAGACAAGTCCCCTGGTCCTGATGAAATGCATCCCAGGGTATTAAAAGAGATGGCGGAAGTTATAGCAGATGCATTCGTTATAATCGACCAAAATTCACTGGACTCTGGGGAGGTACCAGCGGATTGGAAAGCAGCTAATGTAACGCCTCTGTTTCAAAAAGGGAGCAGACAAAAGGCAGGTAACTATAGGCCGGTTAGTTTAACATCTGTAGTGGGGAAAATGCTTGAAACTATCATTAAGGAAGAAATAGCGGGACATCTAGATAGGAATAGTGCAATCAAGCAGATGCAACATGGATTCATGAAGGGGAAACCATGTTTAACTAATTTACTGGAATTCTTTGAGGATATAACGAGCATGGTGGATAGAGGTGTACCGATGGATGTGGTGTATTTAGATTTCCAAAAGGCATTCGATAAGGTGCCACACAAAAGGTTACTGCAGAAGATAAAGGTATGCGGAGTCAGAGGAAATGTATTCGCATGGATAGAGAATTGGCTGGCTAACAGAAAGCAGAGAGTCGGGATAAATGGGTCCTTTTCGGGTTGGAAATTGGTGGTTAGTGGTGTGCTACAGGGATCGGTGCTGGGACCACAACTGTTTACAATATACATAGATGACCTGGAAGAGGGGACAGAGTGTAGTGTAACAAAATTTGCAGATGACACAAAGATTAGTGGGAAAGCGGGTTGTGTAGAGGACACAGAGAGGCTGCAAAGAGATTGAGATAGGTTAAGCGAATGGGCTAAGGTTTGGCAGATGGAATACAATGTCGGAAAGTGTGAGGTCATCCACCTTGGAAAAAAAAACAGTAAAAGGGAATATTATTTGAATGGGGAGAAATTACAACATGCTGCGGTGCAGAGGGACCTGGGGGTCCTTGTGCATGAATCCCAAAAAGTAGTTTGCAGGTGCAGCAGGTAATCAGGAAGGCGAATGGAGTGTTGGCCTTCATTGCGAGAGGGATGGAGTACAAAAGCAAGGAGGTCCTGCTGCAATTGTATAGGGTATTGGTGAGGCCGCACCTGGAGTACTGCGTGCAGTTTTGGTCACCTTACTTAAGGAAGGATATACTAGCTTTGGAGGGGGTACAGAGACGATTCACTAGGCTGATTCTGGAGATGAGGAGGTTACCTTATGATGATAGATTGAGTAGACTGGGTCTTTACTCGTTGGAGTTCAGAGGATGAGGGGGGATCTTATAGAAACATTTAAAGTAATGAAAGGGATAGACAAAATAGAGGCAGAGAGGTTGTTTCCACCGGTCGGGGAGACTAGAATTAGGGGGCACAGCCTCAAAATACAGGGGAGCCAATTTAAAACCGAGTTAAGAAGGAATTTCTTCTCCCAGAGGGTTGTGAATCTGTGGAATTCTCTGCCCAAGGAAGCAGTTGAGGCTAGCTCATTGAATGTATTCAAATCACAGATAGATAGATTTTTAACCAATAAGGGAATTAAGGGTTCTGGGGAGCGGGCGGGTAAGTGGAGCTGAGTCCACGGCCAGATCAGCCATGATCTTGTTGAATAGCGAAGCAGGCTTGAGGGGCTAGATGGCATACGCCTGTTCCTAATTCTTATGAAATCTGCCGCCCTTACCCGGTCTGGCCGATATGTGACTCCAGACCCACAGCGATGTGGTTGACTCTTAACTGCCCTCTGAAATGGCCCAGCAAGGGCAATATATGTGGGCCTTGCCAGCGACTTACACATCCTGTGAATGAATTTTTAAAAATCCTTTACATGTTATCCCTTGGCAACATCATCCATAAGCATAGAATTAGTTTCCACATGTATGCTGATGACACCATGTTTTACTTCTCGGATTACTCTGTTGTTACCACCCTCTCTAATTATCTAACATTAAGCTTAGGATGAGTAATAACTTCTCCCACCGCTACATAAAACTAAAGTTTTTTTTTGCTCCTGGCAACCCCGTTCTCCCAATGCCTTAAACCACTTTAGCTGACACCCCTAGGCCACAAGTGAGCAGTCTCAGCATTCTTCTTAATCCAAACTGAGTTTCATTCCTCACAGTGGGAAAGAGGAGTTACTGGGAGCCAAAAATTGTATCGTTAGATTTAAGTAGACTTAGGAGAAGTTATTACTCATCTTGAGCTCAGGTGTCAGTCTCTGAGTCAGAATGTTGCGGATTCAAGTTCCACTCCTGATGACACCATGTTTTACCTCTCTGATTACTCTGTTGTTAACACCCTCTGTAATTACTTGTCTAACATTAAGCTCAAGATGAGTTATAACTTGGTGTGTTGCCTCCCTGGTGGCAGGGTAAAGGACATAATTGAGAGGGTTCAGAACATTTTGAGGAGGGATGGGGAACAATTAGAAGTTGTGGTCCATGTGGGAACCAATGACACAGGAAGGAGAAGGGTGGAGGTCCTGCAGTCAAGGGTTTCAGGAGCTTGGGGGGCAATTAAAGAGCAGGACTTCAAAGGTAGGAATCTCTGGATTAGTTCCAATGCTACGCGCTCGTGTGTGTAGGAATAGTAGGATAAAACAGGTTAATGAGTAGCTGGAGAAATGGTGCAGGAGGGAGGGCGTTTACAGCCCATTGAGGAAGGATCTAGTTCTGGGGAATAAAGTGGGGCATGTTTCAGTGGGAGAGCATTTGGGGAACAGTGATCATAATATCATCAGGTTTAGAACAGTTATGGATAAGGACAAGCTACAATCAAACGTAAACATACTTAACTGGAGGAGGACTAACATCAGTGAGTTGAAAAGGGATCTGGCCCAGGTGGATTGGAATCAAACATTGGTAGGCAAAACAATAATTGAACAATGGGAGGCTTTCAATGAGGAGATGGTTGGGTACAGAGTAGACACATTCCCGTGAGGGGGAAAGGAAGGGTATCCAAAGCTAGAGCTGCCTGGATGACTAAAGATACAGAGGGTAAAATGTGGCAGAAAAAGGAGGCTTATGACATTTGTAAGGTTCATAACACAGTAGAGAGCCAAGCTGAATATAAAAAGTACAGAGGAGATTTTAAAAAAGGGAATAAGAGGGACAAGAGAGTATGAGAATAGATTAGCAACTAACATGAAAGGGAACCCAAAAGTCTTTTATAAACACATAAATAGTAAAAGTGTAGTCAAAGGAAGGGTGGAGCGAATAGGGACCAAAAAGGAAATCTTACTGTGGAGCATAGGGCATGGCTGAGGCACTAAATGAGTACTTTGCATCTATCTTCACTCGAGAAGAGGATTCTGCCCATGTAGCAGTAAAGGAGGAGGCAGTCGCGATATGGGATAGGATCAAAATAGATAAAGAGGAGGTAATTAAAAGGTTGGCAGTACTCGAAGTAGAAAAGTCACCCGGTCTGAATGGGATGCATCCGAGATTACTGAGGGAAGTAAAGGTGGAAATTGCAGAGGCTCTGGCCATAATATTCCAATCCTCCTTGGATATCGGGATGGTGCCAGAGGACTGGAGGATTGAAAATGTTACACCCATGTTCAAAGAAGGGGAGAGTAGTAAACCCAGCAACTACAGGCCAGTCAGCCTAGTGTCGGTGGTGGGAAAACTTTTAGAGACAATAATTTGGGACAAAATTATGTGGCATTTGGAAAAGTATGGGCTAATAAATGAAAGTCAGAACAGATTTGTTAAAGGCAAATCATGTTTTACTAACTTGGTCGAGTTCTTTGATGAAGTAACAGAAAGGGTTGATGAGGGTAGTGCAGTTGATGTTGTGTACATGGACTTTCAAAAGGCATTTAACAAAGTGCCACATACTAGACTTGTTAGCAAAATTAAAGCCCATGGGATTAAAGGGATAGTGGTAGCATGGATACAAAATTGGCTAAGGGACAGAAAGCAGAGAGTAGTGGTATACAGTTCTTTCTCAGACTGGAGGGAAGTATACAGTGGTGTTCCCCAGGGGTTGGTATTAGGAACACTGCTATTTCTGATTTACATTAATGACCCGGACTTGGGTATACAGGGCATCATTTCAAAGTTTGCAGATGACACGGAACTCTGAAATGTAGTAAACAATGAGGAGGACAGTAACAGACTTCAGGAGGACACAGTCAGACTGGTAACATGGCAGACACGTGGCAAGAACATTTAACACAGAGCAGTGTGAAGTGATTCATTTTGGTCGGAAGAACGAGGAGAGGTAATATAAAATAAAGGGGGTGCAGGATCAGAGAGACCTGGGGGTGTATGTACACAAATCTTTGAAAGTGGCAGGGCAGGTTGAGAAGACTGTTAAAAAGCATATATGATGATTGCCTTTATTAAAAGAGGGAAAGAGTACAAAAGCAAAAAAGTTATGCTAAACCTTTATAAAACACTGGTTAGACCTCAGCTGGAGTATTGTGTTAAATTCTGGGCACCACACTTTAGGAAGGTCTTGGAGAGGGTGCAGAAAATATTTACTAGAATGGTACCACAGATGGGTGATTTCAGTTACGTGGATAGATTGGAGAAGCTGGGGTTGTTCTCCTTAGAGCAGAGAAGGTTAAGGAGAGATTTGATAGAGGTGTTCAAAATGATGAATGGTTTTGATAGAGTAAATAAAGAGAAACTGGTTCCAGTGGCAGAAGGGTCAGTAACCAGAGGACACAGATTTAAGGTGATTGGCAAAAGAACCAGAGGTGACTTGAAGAAACATTTTATTATACAGTGATCTGCAATGCACTGCCTGAAAGGGTGGTGGAAGCAGATTCAATAGCAACTTTCAAAAGGGAATTGAATAAATATTTGAAGGAAAAATAATTACAAGGCTATGGGGAAAGAGCAGGGAGTGGGACTAATTGGATAGCTCTGCCAAAGAGCAGGCACAGGCCCGATGGGCCAAATGGCCTCCTACTGTTCTGTTCCTTCTATGATTATACATCTAATCTATTACCAAAACACCTTCCACTTCCAAAATATTGCCTGCCTCAACTCTATCTCACCCCATGCATCCTGGGATCTTGGCCCATGCCTTTATCACCTCAAGTTGGCTTCTAGAGTGCCAGTTGCCTTACCTCCAGCCTCCACAAACTTGCCCAGCGTGTTCTGGCCCATGTCCCTTCCTTCTCAAAGCCTTGCCCCACATCATGCCCTCCCTCGCCAACTTCCACTGTATCCCAATAGTTTGATTATAAGATCCTTGGTCTTGTGTTCACATCCCTCCATGGCCTTTCCCAGCCTAACTCTGGAGCTTCCTCCAGCGTACATCCCTAAATGCACCCTCCTCTCCTCAAACTTCAACTTGCTGTTGTTTGCTCCATCATTGGTGGCCGTGTCATCAGCCTCTGTGCAGCCATCCTCTGCCTCACAAAATCCCTCTACCCCATTATCTTCCTGCCTACTTTCAAAAGCCTCCTTAAAATTTGCTTCTTTGATCGTGTCTTCACCTACCCTACCTCACCTTCTGTTTTTCGCTCTCCCTTTTTTCTCTCCAGCTCAATTCCCACCCTTCTGTAAATTGCTCGGAGATGCTGTTCTCGGTGAGGCATGTTATACAAATGTAAGTTGTTCTTCCAGGTGTGGTGGCTGTTCACAATGGGTTGCTAAATCAAGCCCAAGCCGAATCTATTTTACATGTGCATGTGCTAAAAAGACACTGCACGAACCAACTACAGATAACTACAGCACACAGAGGCGAGCCAAACCTTACAGACTCGAAGGAAGGCTGCCCCACCTAGTGGTTACTCAGGATATAGCCTCTTCGAAATTAACCTTTCCTTTGCACTAATAAAGTCAGATGTGACTTTGCAACAAAACCTTACTGCTGAGATTGAAGTACAATATCAGTGCTCAATGTTATCACGGCAGGAATTGTAGACTTGACTGCAGGGCAGAAATTCTGCTTCTTTTGCTATGTTTTCACTTCAGTTACTGATAGGAGTCTAAGGTCACATTTACTATAGTAGACTTGCTCCTGAATTGCACCAGATTAATGGGCACAACAGTGGTAAAATGGGGGCAGACCCTTTATGCTGATTCTGCGCCTCATTTGCACCGCGCCTGTACATTCTCTATGGGCTGAAGAGGGTGCAGACATTTAAATACTGCAATGAGAACCATTCCACCACATTTAAATGACTTAATGACATGTACATCACTTGGGGCCCTGCGACCAGATCTTCTCTACTTCCACTGGTCACAAGCCATGTGCAGGCTTCCCCCTTAAAACCTGGTGTTACTGCTTCCTCTGCTGGCACATCGGTGCTAGTGCTATTAACAGAACAGGCTGCTGTAGTATCATAGAGCTGTGTCTTTGGCTTTCAACTTTGAAAATCATTTTGCTGCTTCAGTACTTCTTCCTAAAGACTGCAATAGTCCTATCATTAGTGAGGGAGGCTATGTTCTGTACTACAATGGCTGTGCCTTTTAAGAAAAGTGGCAGCTGTTGCACAATGACAGAAGTGGCTTTAGTTTGTTTGGGATACTGTTGTAAATGGCTCATTGGAGGAAGAGGCTGAGCCTTTGATGGGTAACCAGGAGTGATGCCTCCACGAGAGGATAAAGGGCCATGGGCAGAGAAGTGCAACTGGAGTCACACTAGGATAAATCACCCGTGGTGGAGCTGAGAGAGGAGGTTGAAGACTCAGCATTAGATGAGGAGCAGGAACCACAAGGTCCTTTGAGAGCTACTAGAGCCCTGATTCAGGACACCTTCTCCTCAGCTACATACACTCAACCACTCACCAGGAATTCTCCCTCGTCCTGACCAAACAACTACTCCATCCCACCTTAAATAAAAAGAAAACCTTACATGCAACCCATCATCCACTTTCTATTGCCACAACATTATTCTAACAAATACTTACTCGTAAGTTCATAATACACAGCTAACACAATCACTGATTCCCAACAGTGCTTTATTGTAAGTGAGTGTGTATTTGTGAGTGTGTGGGTCTAGTGTTTGTTACCACGGTGCTTCTCTTCTGTCATGTATGTATGCTTGGGTTTACCAGTCACCAGGTGGCACCACTGTCGGAGGTCATTGGGCTGTGTGCACGTGTATGCGGCCCAGGTACAAAAGGCCAGCCATCTTGTAATGTCATCACTTTGGGCCCTAATAAAGTAGAGCCAGGATTGTACCTGTTCAGAGTTTACAGTATTCAGTCTATTGAGTTATTGCATACACAACACCTTCTTCCCTCTCCCCCCACCTTTTCCAAAGTGGTGTTTGAAGTATATGACGAACAATCCGAATGTGAACTCGCACTGACAGGAGACTGAGAGGGTTGTTATCCTATACGGTGTCTAGGATAGAGCGCTGGGAACAAGGTGGTACTCAATCTCTTCGAGCATGGAAGCAGAATGGTCCTGCTACAGGCTGTGGACACTTTGCTGCTTTTGAGGATATCCTGGCCCAGACTACCTGCTGGTTCTAGGTCAGTCACGTGAAGTAGGTAGAGGAGTAACTCTGAGAGACATCAGCATCTTCCATGGCCACTTCCACATGGCTCCTGCTGGGAGCCGTCATGTCAATGTGCCCTCTGAACTGCACACGCACAGATCCAATGGCAGCAATCACATCTCGAATGCCGATCCCCATCTCATTTGGGTAGGCTCATCAGAAATTCTGCCGATTGGGGTGATGAGACTGAAACCTAAGGAATGAATGGCAGTTGTTTGAGCTGGTGAGGGGTTTCACTGCAGAATTACCACTCCTTCCAAGGCTGACTGCAGGTTCTGCATGCCATCCCTCAGTACCGCACACATGCGGCTTGATGTCTCCTCCACACTTGTCGTCATTTATCAAACACGTCAGGGCAGATCACCCAATGACTCCAACAGCCTCTTGTGTTCAGAAAGATGCCTTCTCTTTATAGTTGGGTCACAGAGATCTGGCTCCCTGTCCGCAGTATCAGGGAAAGAGACAACCTTAGCATCCAGTGAGGAGATTCTGCCTCCTCTTCTCCATCTACTCCTCCTGTCCACACATGCTCTGTGGCTGATCCTCTGTCCTGTTCTCCCGCTGTCTATCTAAAGCTTCCAGCATGGATGTATCTGGGCTGACGAGTAGATGAGGTATATGTAGTGATGGAGTGTTGGAGGTACTGCTGTTGGAAGGAGTGGAGTGCAGATTCACCAGAATGTTACCAGGGCTCCAAGGGTTAAATTATAAGGAGTGATTACATAAACTAGGCTTGTATCCCCTGGAATATAAAAGGTTAACGGGTGATTTGATTGAGGTTTGTAGGATTTTTAAAGGAATTGATAGGGTAGATGGAGAGAAACTTTTTTTGCTGGTGGGGAAGTCCAGGGCAAGGCAATTTTAACCTTAAAATCAGAGTTAAGCCATTCAGGGGAGAAGTTAGGAAACACATCTTCACGCAAAGGGTGGTAGAAGTGTGGAACTCTTTCCAATAAAAAGCAGTAGATGCTGGGTCAATTAACAATTTTAAATCTGAGACCGATAGATTTTTGTTAGCCAAGGATATTAAGGGATATGGAGCGGGTGGATGGAGTTAAGATACAGATCAGCCCTGATCTCATTGAATGGTGGAACAGGTTTGAGGGGTAGAATAGCCCACTCATGTAACTATATTTCCATGTTGCAACTTGCTGGTCTGGCTGGCTTCAGAAGTCCTGCAAAGACTTAAAAAGGAGATTGTTAAGGCAACAGCAACTTGCATTTTTATAGCCCTTTTAATGTAGAAATACGTCCCAACGTGCTTTACAGAGGCTGGTTGGCCCACTGATTTGGTCACTTTTCTCCCTCTGGCAGGAAACAGCATGGCCCTCCACTGCTGCCCAGTCTGTCGGAGCAGCTCAATGCCATCATTATCAAAATGTATTGCTCTGCTTCTGGCTGAGGTTGTTCCCAGCTCCATCTGCAACTGCCACATGTATTTATATTTGGGTTGATTTTATTTAACCAATTTATGCTAATGTATTTAATTTAAGATTTATTCACAAACATTTAATTACATTTCCTTTCATTAAAGATTTATTCCAGGGCTGCCTGCCAGCAATTGGCCCACAGGCTTCCCTCCCCAGCTCCCTGCTTGGGCCTGGGCCAGCCCTGTCCACAGCTCCTCATTCAGGAGTCATTCAGAAGAATGGAGCGAATATAGGGCAGGAGATTCTTTTATTAATTAATTCTCGGGATGTGGGCGTCGCTGACAAAGCCGGCATTTATTGCCCATCCCCTAATTGCCCTTGACAAGGTGGTGGTGAGCTGTTTTCTTGAACCGCTGCAGTCCGTGTGGTGAAGGTACTCCCACAATGCTGTTAGGGAGGGAGTTCCAGGATTTTGACCCAGCGACGATGAAGGAACGCGATATATTTCCAAGTCAGGATGGTGTGTGACTTGGAGGGAAACTTGCAGGTGGTGCTCCCATGCACCTGCTGCCCTTGTCCTTCTAGGTGGTAGAGGTCGCAGGTTTGGGAGGTGCTGCTGAAGAAGCCTTGGGAAATTGCTGCAGTGCATCTTGTAGATGGTGCACACTGCAGCCACGGTGCGCCGGTGGTGGAGGGAGTGAATGTCTTAAGGTGGTGGATGGGGTGCCAATGAAATGGGCTGCTCTCTCCTGGATGATGTCGAGCTTCTTGAGTGTTGTTGGAGCCGCACTCATCCAAGGCAAGTGGAGAGTATGCCATCACACTCCTGAATTGTACCTTGTAGATGGTGGAAAGGCTTTGGGGTGTCAGGAGGTGAGACACTCGCCACAGAATACCCAGCTTCTGACCCGCTCTTGTAGCCACAGTATTTATGTGGCTGGTCCAGTTAAGTTTCTGGTCAATGATGACCCTCAGGATGTTGATGGTGCGGGATTCGCCAATGGTGATGCCGTTGAATATCATGGAGCGGTGGTTAGGCAAAAGTAGGATGGGGTGAGGCCTTGGATAGTTTATAGATAAGGACAATGTAGTGTATGGAGAAAGAGTCAGACTGAACACTGTGAGCTCAAAGTAAAGTGTGACCTTTGTCTTTTATTGCAGGTCTCCAGAGTGTCTCTCCAACCTGTGAAGCACTCTTAAATACCTGTGCTCCCAAGGAATTATGAGATCCCTTGGGACTCTGGGGAATGAGCCCTCTGGTGGCTGTACAAAGTATATACAAGTCCAGATACATATCAACAAGGATTTTGAATTTAATGCATTGGGAGATGGGAAGCCACTGAAGGTCAGTGAGGACTTGGCTGAGAGTCAATGGGGCTTAGTGCAGGATAAGATACGGGCAGCAGAACTTTGCACAAACTAAAGTTTATGGAGGGTGGAGGATGGGAGGCCAGGAAGAAGAGCATTAAGAGCAGTCAAGGCTGGAATTGACAGAGGCATGTATTAGGATTTCAGAGGCAGAGGGGCTGAGGTAAGGTCAGAGGTGAGCAATGCTATGAGGTGAAAGTGAGTAGTCTCAATGATGGATTGAATGCGGGGATTAAAGCTCAGCTCAGGGTCGAACAGGATGCCAGGATTGCGAACAGTCTGGTTCAGACTAAGAGAGTGGTTGGAGAGGGCAATGGAGTCGGTGGTAAGGAAGCAGAGTTTGTGGCTTTGACCTGCACCAATGTTCAGCGGGAGGAATGTATGTGATTCATCCGCGATTTGATGTTTAACAAGTAGTCTGACAGCATTGTGGTCTCTGTGGGGTTGAGCAAGGTGGTGGAGAGATAGAGCTTGGTATCAGCAGCGTTTATGTGAAGGCTGACCCTGTGCCTGCCGATGATATCGATGCCCTCTTTACAGGATCACATCCTCTGTAATATGGCCATGAGCTGTTATCCCTTCTCGTTCTCCTCGACCTCTTCACAATGTTCGTTATGATTGACCATGCCATTATCCAGCTCTATGAAACTGGTTTCCTTCTTACCTATCCAAACGCACTCAGTGCATCTCCAGCAAGGGTTTCTCTTCCTCTCCCCGCACTGTCACCTCCAAGGCCCACTCCTTTACTTTATCTATGTGCTGGATGTGATCCTGTAAGGAGGGCAGAAACTGGACTGGAAGCAATGTTCCCTTAAAGCTGCATGGCCGTGCATCTGTCTGGACCTCCCGTGCAGCCAGCTTACCAGCTTTTAAATGCAAAACTTAGAGGGAACATTGACTGGAAGGAGTTGAAAGGGGAGTTTAGGGAGATGAAGGATTCTGTGGGGGCATGGTGGGGTGATGGGTGGGGGTATAGTGCATTCTGTTCACTGTGTACATCAATGATTTTGATATAGGGCTAAGAGGGAGTGGTCTTCAAATTTGGAGATGATACCAAAATAGGAAGCATGGTAAATAATTCTCAGCACCAAAGGAAACTGCAAGGGAATATTGATAAGATGGTGGAATGGGCAAAAAAGTGGCAGATGGAATTTGATGTTAGTATGTGTGAAGTGGTACCTTTTGATTAAAAAAAGATAATAATTATGCTTTGAATGGGGGAAGGCTGGGTGATGTGGAAGAGCAGAGAGATTTAGGGTGTACAAACAGCACAACAAGTGGACAAGGTCATAAAAACAGCTAACAGAATATTAAGTTTTATGGCAGGAGCTATAAAATATAACAGCCAAAATATAATCTCTATAAAACCTTAGTATGGCCACAGTTCAAGTACTGTGTGCAGTTTTGGGCTCCGCACTTGGAACACAGGAACATCGGAACAGGGGTAGGCTATTTAGCAGGGGACTGGGACTAGCTGAAGTGCTCTTGCAGAGAGCGGGTGCAGGCTCAACGGGCTGAATGGTGTTCTTCCGTTGGCAGGCTGTAACTAATGGGGCGCCGCAAGGATCAGTGCTGGGGCCTCAGCTATTTACAATCTATAATTAATGACCTAGATGAAGGGACCAAGTGTAATGTATCCAAGTTTGCTGACGATACAAAGCTAGATGGGATAGTAAGCTGTGAGGAGAACACAAAAGGGCCAAAATTGCCCCTTCCCTTAAGGCCTGATAGCGCCGGAAATCGGCGGCCACGCTGCGGAGTGCAATGGCCGCCGATTTTTTGTGGAACGTCCGGCATTTTGAAAATTCCGCTCCTGCGGTATCCCGGCAGTAGCCCACTCCTCCCCTACTGCTCCGCTGCTGCCGATCCATCCTAAGTGCGTCATCAGAGTGCGCATCGCCGATGTTCCGCCGCCCCCCCCCCCCCCCCCCCCGATGGCGAAATTCCACCGAAAAAATCTTGTTCCCACTGCGCGGAGCCAAAAGCAGTTTTTTGTGCCGGTGTACTGTGTTTGGAGTCCTCCTAAAATGGCGGCGTGGCTCCCATTAAAGGGGAGGACACACTGCCGCTGCCGCCATGTTTTTTATTTTGTCAGCTGACTGCCATGTTGGGCCAACAATTGTGCCCCCGGGTTCGGCCGGGCCGCCAACAGGCAGCCAGGCACCCCCTCTTGGGTGCCAGGCCGTTGGCCCGGCCGAAACTCTCCCTAGTGGCCCAGTGGGCCTAACTTTAAAAATCGCGTGGGCTCTCTCCTTTAAGTGAAGGGGAGAGCCGTGGTGAAGCGGTGCCATGATAATGTCATCAGCGCTACTCTGATGACTGACAGCAGCGGACACTACACAACCCCCCCGAACTTCCACCCCTCTAGTGTGTGAACTCCCGCTCACCGCCGCACATCCGCCCCCATTCTGACCAACTTCCGGTCCACCGGAAAAATAAAAGCAAAGAGCGGAATTTCGCTCAAGAGGCAACCGCATCCACTGCGCCTGTTATATATGCATGCTTGTTTGTTGTGTGATGTCTGTAACACTGAATGTACCCGTACACTGTACACACCTTGCCTGTACACCAGAGGGTGCTGCTGCTGGAGACCTAAGGGTTACCTGCACACTGCAGGTAACCCAGTATAAAAGGAAGCTCACAACTTGGTGTCCTCACTCGAGGAGCTGCAAATAAAGGACTACAGTCTACACAGTTCAAGAATCATACTCTGCCTCGTGGAGTCATTGCCAAAGGTGCCTACATACACTACAGCGCCGGTAAAATCACGAGAAACAGAGTTGGAGTGCCCTGTTTCCAGCGGTGGGCAATTTTGGCCCCAAAGAGTCTGCAAAGGGATATAGATAGACTGAGTGAGTGGGAAGTAAGGTGGCAGATGGAGTATAATGTGGGAAATGTGACATTATTCACTTTGGTAGGAAGAATAGAAAAACAGAATATTTTTTAAATGGTGAGAAACTTTAAATGTTGGTTTTCAGTGAGATTTGAGTGTCCTCGTACAGGAAACACAGAAAGCTAGCGTGCAGGTACAGCAAGCAATAAGGAAGGCAAATATCATGTTGTCCTTTATCGCAAGGGTGTTGGAGTTTAAGAGTAAGGAAGTCTTGCTACAATGGTACAGGGCCTTGGTGAGACCACACCTGGAGTACTGTGCACAGTTTTGGTCTCCTTATCTAAGGAAGGATATACTTGTCTTAGAGGCTGTTCAACGAAGGTTCACTAGATTGATTCCTGGGATGAGAGGGCTGTCTTATGAGGAGGGATTGTGGAGAATGGGCCTATACTCTGGAGTTTAGAAGAATGAGAGGTGATCTCATTGAAACATACAAGATTCTGAAGGGGATTGACAAGGTGGATGTTGAGAGGTTGTTTCCCCTGGCTGGGGAGTCTAGAACTAGGGGGCACAGTCTCAGGATAAAGGGTAGGCCATTTAAGACAGAGATGAGGAGGAATTTCTTCACTCAGAGGGTTGTGAATCTTTGGAATTTTCTGCCCCAGAGGGCTGTGGATGCTGAGTTATTGAATATATTTAAGGCTGAGATAGATAGATTTTTGGAGTTGAGGGGAATGAAGGGATATGGAGATCGGGCGGGAAAGTGGAGTTGAGGTCGATCATCAGCCATGATCGTATTAAATGGCGGAGCAGGCTCGATGGGCCGTAGGGCCTACTCCTGCTCCTAATTCTTATGTTCTTAAATATTCTATAATTCTATGATTCAGCCCCTCGAGCCTGTTCCACCATTCAATGAGATCATGGCTGATCTGTGACCTAACTCCATATACCCGCCTTTGCCCCATATCCCTTAATACCCTTGGTTAACAATAATCTATCAATCACAGATTTAAAATTAACAATAGATCTAGCATCCACTGCTGTTTGCATGAAACATTTAAGACAGAAATGAGGAGGAATTTCTTCACTCTGAGTGTTGTGAATCTGTGGAATTCACTGCCTCAGTGAGCTGTGGAAGCTGGGACATTAAATAAATTTAAGACAGAAATAAAAAGTTTCTTAAATGATAAGGGGATAAGGGGTTATGGGGAGCAGGCGGGGAAGTGGAGCTAAGTCCATGATCAGATCAGCCATGATCTTATTGAATGGCGGAGCAGGCTCGAGGGGCCTTATGGCCTACTCCTGTTCCTATTTCTTATGTTCTTATATTTAAGAGAGTTCCAAACTTCTAACACCCTTTGTGTATAGAAGTGTTTCCTAATTTCACTCCTGAAAGGTCTGGCTCTAATTTTTAGACTATGCCCCCTAGTCCTAGAATCCCCAACCAATGGAAATAATATGGGCTTGAAATTATGTTGAAAGTTTTTAGAGGCGGTAATGTCACGCGGTGGATAAATTTAGCACCGGAAAATAGTTAGCAACAGCGGCCACAGCTAAGGGAAGCGCTCCACACTTATCTTGGGGCACTAGGCGAGGTGAGCAACTGAATATCCATTGCTAAAGAGCCGGATTCGTAGCGCCCTAAGAGAGGCCTCGCTGGAAAAAAAAATATCGGCAAGAAAAACACAAAAGGCTGTTATGTATGTAAACCTGTAAATACCATGTCTAACCACCAGAGGGCTTATCCCCTGGAGTCCCAAGGGATACCACAATCCCTTTGGAGCACCGGTATATAAGGAGGCCTCACAGGGTGTAGAGGCACTCTGAGATCTGTAATAAAGGACTACGGTCACACCTTACTTTGAGCTTGCAGTATCTGGTCTCTTTATTCAAGACTTAACAACTGGCGACGAGATACAAATGACGAACCCCACCACAACAATGCAGAAAACCGTGGGCATCCTGGAGAAATTTTCGGAGGGAGATGATTGGGAAACCTTCGTGGAGCGACTCGACCAATATTTCGTGGCCAACAAGCTGGAAGGAGAAGCGAACGCTGCCAAACGAAGGGCGATCCTCCTCACCGTTTGCGGGGCACCAACGTATGGCCTCATGAAAAATCTGCTCGCTCCAGCGAAATCCACAGCCAAGTCGTACGATGAGTCCGGGAGCATCTAAACCCGAAGGAAAGCGTTCTGATGGCGAGGTATCGGTTCTACATGTACAAGAGGTCTGAAGGCCAGAAAGTGGTGAGCTACGTCGCCGAGCTAAGGCGCCTTGCAGGACATTGCGAATTTGAAAGACACTTGGAGCACATGCTCAGGGACTTTCTCGTACTTGACATTGGCCATAAAGTAATAATTCGCAAACTTTTGACTGTAGAGACCCCAACCTTAAGTAAAGCCACAGCGATAACCCAGGCGTTCATTGCCACCAGTGACAATAACAAACACATTTCTCAGCACACGAGTGCTGCTGCAAGTACTGTGAACAAAGTAACGTTGTTTTCGAATCGAAATGTACAGGGCAGGACTTACACGCCTGCAGCTGCACGTCTGCAGATGACTCAAGAGTGCACACCTTGTTGGCGCTGCGGGGGTGATCATCATTTCCATTCATGCCACTTCAAAGGATATGTTTGCAAGGGCTGTGGAACAATCGGACACCTCCAACGTATGTGCAGGCGAGCTGCAAACCCTGCTAAACCTGCAAACCACCATGTTGCAGAGGAGGACAAATCCACGGTGGATCACGACGAACCAGAGCCTCAGACCGAGGAGGCAGAGCTATATGGGGTGCACACATTTACCACAAAGTGTCCCCCGATAATGCTGAAGGTTGAATTAAATGAACTCCCGGTGTCCATGGAGCTGGACATGGGCGCAAGCCAGTCCATAATGAGCAAAAAGACTTTCGATAAATTGTGGTGCAGCAAGGCCTCAAGGCCAGTCTGACTCCCATTCGTACTAAACTGAGAACGTACACAAAGGAACTGATTCCCGTAATCGGCAGTGCTACCGTAAAGGTCTTCTACGATGGAGCGGTGCATGAGTTACCACTCTGGGTGGTACCGGGCGATGGCCCCACGCTGTTCGGCAGGAGCTGGCTGGGAAAGATACGCTGGAACTGGGACGATGTCTGAGTGCTTTCGTCCGTCGACGACACCTCATGTGCCCAGGTCCTGAACAAATTCCCCTCGCTGTTCGAACCAGGCATCGGGAAGTTCCATCACAAGGCGAGAGCGGTACCTTACGTGATGAGAGAGAGGGTGGAGATCGAACTGGACAGGCTGCAACGAGAGGGCATCATTTCACCGATCGAATTCAATGAGTAGGCCAGTCCGATTGCTCCAGTCCTCAAGGGAGACGGCACCGTCAGAATCTGTGGTGATTATAAAGTAACTATCAATCGTTTCTCACTGCAGGATCAATACCCGCTACCAAAGGCAGACAACCTATTTGCGACGCTGGCGGGAGGGAAAACATTCACGAAGCTGGACTTGACCTCGGCCTACGTGATGCAGGAGCTGGAGGAATCATCGTAAGGCCTCACCTGCATCAACACGCACAAAGGTCTCTTCATTTACAGCAGGTGCCCGTTTTGGATTCGATCGGCTGCGGCGATATCCCAGAGCAACATGGAAAGCTTGCTGAAGTCGGTCCCGCGCACTGTGGTCTTCCAGGACGACATCTTGGTTACAGGTCGGGACACTGTCGAGCACCTGCAGAACCTGGAGGAGGTTTTTAGTCGGCTTAATCGTGTGGGGCTCCGGCTAAAACGCTTGAAGTGCGTTTTCCTGGTGCCTGAAGTGGAGTTTCTGGGGAGAAGAATCGCGGCGGACGGCATCAAGCCCACCGATTCAAAGACGGAGGCAATCAAGAAAACGCACTGAGACCACAGAACGTGATGGAGCTGCGGTCGTTTCTAGGACTCCTGAACTATTTTGGTAATTTATTACCGGGTCTTAGCATATTGTTAAAACTCCTGCACTCTTTAATGCATAAAGGAGATGAATGGGTATGGGGTAAAAGCCAAGAAAATGCCTTTGAGAAAGCTGGGAAGCTGTTACGTTCAAACAAGTTGCTTGTGTTGTACGATCCATGTAAACGTTTGGTACTAGCATGTGATGCGTCGCCGTATGAGGTCGGGTGTGTATTGCAACAAGCTAATGAATTTGGGAAATTGCAACCGGTTGCTTATGCATCGAGAAGTCTGTCTAAGACTGAGAGGGCCTTGTCATGTATCTTACATTATTATATATAACTGTATCGTAACATGCTATACATGACTGTAATAAGATATGACCTGTAACCACCAGCATACCTTACCACTAGGGATGTACTTGCAAGAGACAGATATATAAGGACAGGTCTCAGGCAAGTGCAGCATTCCAGAGCTGTGAAATAAAGGTGCAGGTCCAGAGTGATCTTGACTTCACGACATTCCTCGTGTGAATCTGTACTGAGGGGACAGGACTTTACAGTGGCGACGAGTTATGGGATTACAGAATCCACAGAATGGCGAACAACGGATCAGATGAAAAGTACAATGCGGGAGACAATTGGGAGGACTTTATGGAAAGGCTCCAGCAAAGCTTTGTAACCAAAGACTGGTTAGGCAACGATAAGGCAGACAAGAGAAGAGCCCATCTCTTGACCAGCTGTGGCTCGAAAACATACGCTTTAATGAAGGATCTGTTGGCACCCGAGAAACCAGCAAGCAAGTTGTTTGAAGAATTGAGCACACTGGTAAGAGACCACCTGAAGCCAGCGAGCAGCCTACACATGGCCAGACACAGGTTCTACAACTACAGACGCTGTGCGGGCCAGAGCATACCCGACTTCGTGGCGGAACTTCGGAGGTTGGCTAGTTTATGTGAGTTCTCCGATGAACTGAGGAGAGAAATGCTGAGAGACTTTTTCATTGAAGGAATAGGCCACGCAGGCATATTCCGAAAGCTCATAGAGACCAAGAACCTGACCTTAGAGGCAGCAGCACTGGTTGCACAGATATTCTTGGTAGGGGAAGAAGAAACGAGGTTGATTTATAATGCAGGTACAACAACTAACCAAATATCGGAACAAGAAGTTCACAGCACTAAACAAGCTACTACCCCCACACACAGACAAAACCGTGAGAACAGGCTCTCGACAGCAGACAGAAGCCATCAAGGGCCACAGGAATGGCCGTTCACATCTCATCAACCCACAATGCGAGCAATCAACTACAAACTGAGAGAATCTCAATAGAGATCAGCCAGACGCAGCTCATTCTTTGGGAACACTTTGAACAATGGAACAGGTCTGTGCTGGAGGTGTGGGGGTGGGCACTCGTCAAGGGAATGTCGATTTCAGCAGGCTGTTTGCAGAAATTGTGAATATACAGGGCATTTGGCCCGCATGTGCAAAAAAAACGGCAGCTCGGCTGGTATACAAATCGGATCGGTCGGAAAGCGGACCAGAGGATGGTGGGGACAGTACCCGGGACACCGATGTACAGCGGGTCAACACGATCAATGGCCACTGCTCCTACAACAGGACGCCTCCTATAATGATGAGGGTCCTACTCAATGGGATATCTGTCAACATGGAGCTGGATACGGGAGCAAGTCAATCTCTCATGGGCGCTCAACAATTTGAACAACTGTGGCCGCATAAAAGAGACAGACCAAAACTCACAAGGGTCGACACCAAACTAAGGACCTATACCAAAGATATTGTACCAGTCCTCGGCAGCGCCATGCTCTCTGTCACACACAAAGGGACAGTGAACCGACTTCGCCTGTGGATTGTCCCCGGAGACCCCCCAGCACTGCTGGGGAGAAGCTGACTGGCAAAACTAAACTCGAAATGGGATGATGTCCATGCCATGTCATGCCATGAGTAGCGTCGGAGGTGCATGGAGAGGCGTGAGTTCCGGGGTCGGCGAGAGGCCTATAAAGGCCCAACGCGGCGGCAGTCGGGAGCAGCGTCGGAGGTGCGTGGAGAGGCGTGAGTTTCGGGGTTGGCGAGAGGCCTATAAAGGCCAGTGAGACCGGGAGCAGCGTCAAGGAGGTGCGTGGAGAGGCATACCGGTGCAGCTACAGGGAGAAGGCAAAAAAGAAGTAGAAAGAAACAGAAAGGTGACGTCACAGCCAAGGGGGTAAGTGATTTGCTGGTGATTGGTGAGTAGTTTTTCTTTTTTCTCTTCTATAACAGTGAGTAAACTTTAGCATTGCTGTTGCTTATCAAAGGGATAAGTCATGGCAGGACAGCTCGGTCACGTGTTATGCTCCTCCTGTACCATGTGGGAACTCAGGGATGCCTCCGGTGTCCCTGACGACTACGTGTGCGGGAAGTGTATCCGCCTCCAGCTCCTGATGGACCGCGTTGCAGAGTTGGAGCTGAGGGTGGATTCACTCTGGAGCATCCACGATGCTGAGAATGACGTGAGTAGCACGTGTAGCGAGTTGGTCGTACCGCAGGTAAAGGATCCACAGCCAGATAGAGAATGGAAGACCAGCAGGAAGAGCAGTGCAAGGAAGGTAGTGCAGGGGTCCCCTGTGGTCATCCCCCTGCAAAACAGATACACTGCTTTGGGTACTGTTGGGGGGGATGACTCATCAGGGGAGGGCAGAAGCAGCCAAGTTCATGGCACCGTGGCTGGCTCTGTTGCACAGGAGGGCAGGAAAAAGAGTGGGCGAGCGATAGTGATAGGGGATTCAATTGTAAGGGGAATAGATAGGCGTTTCTGCGGCCGCAACCGAGACTCCAGGATGGTATGTTGCCTCCCTGGTGCAAGGGTCAAGGATGTCTCGGAGCGGGTGCAGGACATTCTAAAAAGGGAGGGAGAACAGCCAGTTGTTGTGGTGCACATTGGTACCAACGACATAGGTAAAAAAAGGGATGAGGTCCTACGAAACGAATTTAAGAAGCTAGGAGCTAAATTAAAAAGTAGGACCTCAAAAGTAGTAATCTCGGGATTGCTACCAGTGCCATGTGCTAGTCAGAGTAGGAATCACAGGATAGCGCAGATGAATACGTGGCTTGAGCAGTGGTGCAGCAGGGAGGGATTCAAATTCCTGGGGCATTGGAACCGGTTCTGGGGGAGGTGGGACCAGTACAAACCGGATGGTCTGCACCTGGGCAGGACCGGAACCAATGTCCTACGGGGAGTGTTTGCTAGTGCTGTTGGGGAGGAGTTAAACTAATATGGCAGGGGGATGGGAACCAATGCAGGGAGTCAGAGGGAAACAAAAAGGAGACAAAAGCAAAAGACAGAAAGGAGATGAGGAAAAGTGGAGGGCAGAGAAACCCAAGGCAAAGAACAAAAAGAGCCACTGTACAGCAAAATTCTAAAAGGACAAAGGGTGTTAAAAAAACAAGCCTGAAGGCTTTTTGTCTTAATGCAAGGAGTATCCGCAATAACGTGGATGAATTAACTGTACAAATAGATGTTAACAAATATGATGTGATTGGGATTACAGAGACGTGGCTCCAGGATGATCAGGGCTGGGAACTCAACATCCAGGGGTATTCAACATTCAGGAAGGATAGAATAAAAGGAAAAGGAGGTGGGGTAGCATTGCTGGTTAAGGAGGAGATTAATGCAATAGTTAGGAAGGACATTAGCTTGGATGATGTGGAATCTATATGGGTAGAGCTACAGAACACCAAAGGGCAAAAAACGTTAGTGGGTGTTGTGTACAGACCTCCAAACAGTAGTAGTGATGTTGGGGAGGGCATCAAACAGGAAATTAGGGGTGCATGCAATAAAGGTGCAGCAGTTATAATGGGTGACTTTAATATGCACATAGATTGGGCTAACCAAACTGGAAGCAATACGGTGGAGGAGGATTTCCTGGAGTGCATAAGGGATGGTTTTCTAGACCAATATGTCGAGGAACCAACCAGGGGGGAGGCCATCTTAGACTGGGTGTTGTGTAATGAGAGAGGATTAATTAGCAATCTCGTTGTGCAAAGCCCCTTGAGGAAGAGTGACCATAATATGGTGGAATTCTGTATTAGGATGGAGAATGAAACAGTTAATTCAGAGACCATGGTCCAGAACTTAAAGAAGGCTAACTTTGAAGGTATGAGGCGTGAATTGGCTAGGATAGATTGGCGAATGATACTTAAGGGGTTGACTGTGGATGGGCAATGGCAGACATTTAGAGACCGCATGGATGAACTACAACAATTGTACATTCCTGTCTGGCGTGAAAATAAAAAAGGGAAGGTGGCTCAACCGTGTCTATCAAGGGAAATCAGGGATAGTATTAAAGCCAAGGAAGTGGCATACAAATTGGCCAGAAATAGCAGCGAACCCGGAGACTGGGAGAAATTTAGAACTCAGCAGAGGAGGACAAAGGGTTTGATTAGGGCAGGGAAAATGGAGTACGAGAAGAAGCTTGCAGGGAACATTAAGACGGATTGCAAAAGTTTCAATAGGTATGTAAAGAGAAAAAGGTTAGTAAAGACAAACGTAGGTCCCCTGCAGTCAGAATCAGGGGAAGTCATAACAGGGAACAAAGAAATGGCAGACCAATTGAACAAGTACTTTGGTTCGGTATTCACTAAGGAGGACACAAACAACCTTCCGGATATAAAAGGGGTCAGAGGGTCTAGTAAGGAGGAGGAACTGAGGAAAATCCTTATTAGTCAGGAAATTGTGTTGGGGAAATTGATGGGATTGAAGGCCGATAAATCCCCAGGGCCTGATGGACTGCATCCCAGAGTACTTAAGGAGGTGGCCTTGGAAATAGCGGATGCATTGACAGTCATTTTCCAACATTCCATTGACTCTGGATCAGTTCCTATCGAGTGGAGGGTAGCCAATGTAACCCCACTTTTTAAAAAAGTAGGGAGAGAGAAAACAGAGAATTATAGACCGGTCAGCCTGACATCGGTAGTGGGTAAAATGATGGAATCAATTATTAAGGATGTCATAGCAGTGCATTTGGAAAGAGGTGACATGATAGGTCCAAGTCAGCATGGATTTGTGAAAGGGAAATCATGCTTGACAAATCTTCTGGAATTTTTTGAGGATGTTTCCAGTAGAGTGGACAAGGGAGAACCATTTGATGTGGTATATTTGGACTTTCAGAAGGCTTTCGACAAGGTTCCACACAAGAGATTAATGTGCAAAGTTAAAGCACATGGGATTGGGGGTAGTGTGCTGACATGGATTGAGAACTGGTTGTCAGACAGGAAGCAAAGAGCAGGAGTAAATGGGGACTTTTCAGAATGGCAGACAGTGACTAGTGGTGTACCGCAAGGTTCTGTGCTGGAGCCCCAGCTGTTTACACTGTACATTAATGATTTAGACGAGGGGATTAAATGTAGTATCTCCAAATTTGCGGATGACACTAAGTTGGGTGGCAGTGTGAGCTGCGAGGAGGATGCTATGAGGCTGCAGAGCGACTTGGATAGGTTAGGTGTGTGGGCAAATGCATGGCAGATGAAGTATAATGTGGATAAATGTGAGGTTATCCACTTTGGTGGTAAAAACAAACAGAGAGACAGACTATTATCTGAATGGTGACAGATTAGGAAAAGGGGAGGTGCAACGAGACCTGGGTGTCATGGTACATCAGTCATTGAAGGTTGGCATGCAGGTACAGCAGGCAGTTAAGAAAGCAAATGGCATGTTGGCCTTCATAGCGAGGGGATTTGAGTACAGGGGCAGGGAGATGTTGCTACAGTTGTACAGGGCCTTGGTGAGGCCACACCTGGAGTATTGTGTACAGTTTTGGTCTCCTAACCTGAGGAAGAACATTCTTGCTATTGAGGGAGTGCAGCGAAGGTTCACCAGACTGATTCCCGGGATGGCGGGACTGACCTATCAAGAAAGATTGGATCAACTGGGCTTGTATTCACTGGAGTTCAGAAGAATGAGAGGGGACCTCATAGAAACATTTAAAATTCTGATGGGTTTGGACAGGTTCGATGCAGGAAGAATGTTCCCAATATTGGGGATGTCCAGAACCAGGGGTCACAGTCGAAGGATAAGGGGTAAGCCATTTAGGACCGAGATGAGGAGAAACTTCTTCACCCAGAGAGTGGTGAACCTGTGGAATTCTCTACCACAGAAAGTTGTTGAGGCCAATTCACTAAATATATTCAAAAAGGAGTTAGATGAAGTCCTTACTACTAGGGGGATCAAGGGGTATGGCGAGAAAGCAGGAATGGGGTACTGAAGTTGCATGTTCAGCCATGAACTCATTGAATGGCGGTGCAGGCTAGAAGGGCCGAATGGCCTACTCCTGCACCTATTTTCTATGTTTCTATGTTTCTATTAGAGGAACGGACCTCCTGCTCAACAGTTATAAAGCGATTTGAACATCTCTTTCAGCCAGGTGTGGGCACTTTCAAAGGGGCCAAAGTCAAAATCTACATCACACAGGATGCTAGACTGATCCATCACAAGGCCAGAGCTGTACCCTATGTGATGAGGGAAAAGATTGAACACGAACTAGACAGGCTTCTGCGGGAAGGCATTATATCACCTGTGGAATTTAGCGACTGGGCAAGTCCCATCGTCCCAGTCATGAAGCCTGATGGATCCGTACGAATCTGTGGGGACTACAAATCTACCATAAACAGAGTCTCCCTACAGGACCAGTCCCCACTGCCCAGAGTGGAGGACTTATTTGCCACATTGACTGGAGGTAAACTTTTCTCAAAACTAGATCTCACATCTGCGTATATGACGCAAGAATTGACCGAGGAATCCAAGCTACTCACCACCATCAACACACATCGAGGCCTTTTCATGTACAATCGATGCCCATTCGGCATCAGGTCGGCAGCTGCCATATTCCAGCGCAACATGGAGAGTCTGCTCAAGTCCATCCCGGGGACGGTTGTATTTCAAGACGACATACTTATCACGGGCAGGGACACCGACTCCCATCTCCGTAATTTGGAGGAAGTACTAAAGCGGTTGGATCGGGTAGGCCTATGAGTCAAGAAATCCAAGTGCCTGTTTCTCGCGCCCGAGGCTGAATTTTTGGGCAGAAGGATTGCTGCTGATGGAATCTGCTCAACAGAGTCCAAAACAGAAGCAATTCGCCTGGCACCCAGGCCCTGGAATGTCTCAGAACTGTGCGCCTTTCTCGGGCTACTCAATTACTTTGGGAACTTTATGCAGAACTTAAGCACGCTGCTGGAGCCTCTCCACGTGCTACTCAGGAAGGGGTACGATTGGTTTTGGGGGGACGCCCAGGAACGCGCCTTGAATAAGGCACGCAACCTTCTGTGTTCCAACAGTGTTTTGACTTTCTTTGACCCAGGTAAAAAGCTAGTTCTCACATGTGATGCGTCAGCGTATGGGGTCGGGTGCATTTTGCAACATGTCAATAGTGCGGGCAAATTACAACCCATAGCTTATGCCTCCAGGTCACTTTCGCGGGCGGAGCGCGGGTACGGAATGGTAGAGAAGGAGGCGCTCGCATGCGTGTACGGTGTCAAAAAGATGCACCAATACCTTTTCGGGGCCAAGTTCATGTTAGAAACCGACCACAAGCCCCTCACATCCCTCCTATCCGAGAGCAAGGCAATAAACGCCAACGCCTCGGCGCGAATTCAATGGTGGGCACTCATGCTGGTGTCCTACGACTATACCATAAGGCACAGACCAGGCACAGACAACTGTGCCGACGCGCTCAGCAGGCTACCACTGGCGACCATGGAAGGGTCTGACGAACAGGACTGTGAGATAGTCATGGCAATCAATGCCTTTGAGTCCACAGGTTCGCCCATGACGGCTCGCCAAATCAGAGCCTGGACTGCCAGCGACCCCACGTTATCCTTAGTAAAAAGATGTGTCCTAACCGGTGACTGGGCAGAGGCTCGCGATGCCTGCCCCGAGGAATTAAAACTCTTTCACAGGCGCATGCATGAGCTATCACTACAAGCAGACTGCCAGATGTGGGGCAGCCGAGTAGTCATGCCTCTGCGAGGCAGAGAGGCATTTGTCTGGGAGCTCCACCGCGAGCAACCGGGGATCGTTCTCATGAAGGCCATAGCCAGATCCCACATCTGGTGGCCTGGTATTGACGCGGACTTGGAGCTCTGCGTCCGAAGGTGCACCATTTGTGCCCAACTCAGCAATGCCCCCAGGGAGGCTCCACTGAGCCCCTGGCCTACCAAACCGTGGTCGCAGGTGCATGTAGACGATGAGGGCCCATTCATGGGCAAAATGTTCCTCGTAGTTGTAGATGCATTTTCAAAGTGGATCGAATGCACCATTTTAAACTCGAGCACAACCTCCACCACTGTGGAGAGCCTTGCAACCATGTTTGCAACGCACAGAATTCCTGACATATTGGTCAGTGACAATGGTCCGTGCTTCACCAGCGCAGAATTCCAAGACTTTATAATTGACCACGGCATAAATCATGTCAAGACGGCACCGTTGAAGCCGGCCTCCAACGGCCAGGTGGAGAGAGTAGTGCAAAACATTAAACAAGGCATGCTTAAAATCCAAGGTCCCATGCTGCAGGGTCGCCTGTCGCGACTGCTGTTGGCATACAGATCTCGTCCGCACTCACTGACTGGGATCCCCCCCGCACAACTGTTGATGAAAAGGACTTTAAAAACAAGGCGCTCATTAATCCTCCCAGACATGTACGAAATCATTGAGGCAAAGCGCCGTAAGTTGACTGAGTACCATGACAGAAATTCGAGGGGGAGATGGAATGAGATAGGGGACAAAGTGTTTGTACTCAACTATGGCAGGGGTCCCAAATGGCTTGCAGGGACAGTAACGGGCAAGGAAGGAAACAGGCTATTGGTAGTACAAATGGACAATGGCAAAACCTGCCGGAGGCATGTGGACCAAGTCAAAAGCAGATTTACCAACAACACTGCGGAATCAGAGGCAGACTACAATGTGGAACTCGCACCACACCTGGTGGACAGACAGAGGGAACAACCTGAGGAAAGGGCAATCCCAACAGACAGCCCAGGCGAGTCAACAACAATCACACCAATCTAAACAGACAGCCCAGGCGAGATACCAGCAATCACACCCAAAGAAAAACAGACACCAAGGCAAACAACTGAACCACAACTCAGACGCTCCACGCGAGAGCGTAGACCACCTGAGAGACTGAACCTATAAAGACAATAAGACCTTGGGGGAGGGTGATGTCATGTATCTTACATTATTATATATAACTGTATCCTAACATGCTATACATGACTGTAATAAGATATGACCTGTAACCACCAGCATACCTTACCACCAGGGGTGCACTTGCAAGAGACAGGTATATAAGGACAGGTCTCAGGCAAGTGCAGCATTCCAGAGCGGTGAAATAAAGGTGCAGGTCCAGAGTGACCTTGACTTCACTACAAGCCTCGTGTGAATCTGTACTGAGGGGACAGGACTTTACAGGCCTATAGTATGATCGAAAAAGAAGCGTTAGCGTGTGCTTACGGGGTAAAGAAAATGCATCAATATCTGTTCGGGCTCAAATTTGAATTGGAAACCGACCATAAGCCGCTTATATCCCTCTTTTCTGAAAGCAAGGGGATAAATACGAATGCATCGGCCTGCATCTAGAGATGGGCGCTCACATTGTCCGCATACAACTACGCCATCCGCCACAGGCCAGGCACAGAAAACTGTGCCGATGCTCTCAGTAGGCTGCCATTGCCCACCACAGGGGTGGAGATGGCACAGCCCGCAGATTTAGTCATGGTAATGGAAGCATTTGAGAGTGAGCAATCACCCGTTACCGCCCGACAGATTAGAACCTGGACGAGCCAGGACCCCTTACTGCCCTTAGTAAAAAACCGTGTGCTCCACGGGAGTTGGTCAAGTGTCCTGTTAGAGATGCAGGAGGAAATAAAGCCGTATCAGGCAGACTGCCTCCTATGGGGTAATCGGATAATGGTGCCAAAAAAGGGCAGGGATACTTTCATCAGTGATTTCCACAGCACCCACCCAGGCATTGTAATGATGAAAGCGATAGCCAGATCCCACGTGTATCGATGCAGACTTAGAGTCCTGTGTGCACAAATGTAATACATGTTCACAGTTAAGCAATGCACCCAGGGAGGCGCCACTAAGTTTATGGTCCTGGCCCTCCAAACCGTGGTCCAGGGTCCGTGTCGACTACGCAGGCCCATTCTTGGGAAAAATATTCTCAGTGGCTGTAGCTGCGTACTCCAAATGGATTGAATGTGTGATAATGTCGGCAAGCACGTCCGTTGCCACCATTGAAAGCCTACGGGTCATGTTTGCCACGCACGGCCTGCCTGATGTCCTTGTAATGACAATGGGCCGTGCTTTACCAGTGCCAAATTCAAGGAGTTCATGACCTGCAATGGGGTCAAACATGTCACATCTGCCTCGTTTAAACCAGCGTCCAACGGTCAGGCAGAACGAGCAGTTCAAACAATCAAGCAGAGCTTGAAAAGGGTAACTGAAGGTTCACTGCAGACTCGCTTATCCCACGTCCTGTTTAGTTACCGCACAAGACCCCACTCGCTCACTGGGGTCCCTCTCGCTGAACTGCTCATGAAAAGGGCACTTAAGACAAGGCCCTCGTTAGTACACCCTGATCTACCTGAACAGGTAGAGAGCAGGCGGCTTCAACAGAATACATATCATGATCGCGCAAATGTGTCACGCGAAATTGAGATAAATGATCCTGTATTTGTATTGAACTATGAACAAGGTCCCAAGTGGCTTCCTGGCACTGTTTTGGCCAAAGAGGGGAGTAGGGTGTTTGTGGTCAAACTCTCAAATGGACTCACCTGCAGGAAACACTTGGACCAAACCAAACTCAGATTTACGGACTATCCAGAATAACCCACAATAGACTCCACCTTTTTCGACCCTCCAACACACACACAAGTGGCAACCGACCCAGCGGTTGACCACGAAGCAGAACCCATCACCCGCAGCAGCCCAGCAGGACTCACCACCCCCAGCAGCCCAGCAAGGCCAGCTGCACAGCAGCCCAGCGAGGGCCCAACAAACGACTCACCAAAACCAGCATTTGCACCGAGACGATCAACCAGGGAAAGGAAGGCCCCAGATCAACTCACATTGTAAATAGTTACACTATTGACTTTTGGGGGGCGGGACTGTTGTTATGTATGTAAACCTGTAAATACCATGTCTAACCACCAGAGAGCTTATCTCCTGGAGTCCCAAGGGATCCCACAATCCCTTGGGAGCACCTGTATATAAGGAAGCCTCACAGGCTGGAGAGGCACTCTGAAATCTGTAATAAAGGACTATGGTCACACCTTACTTTGAGCTTGCAGTATCTGGTCTGACTCTTTATTCAAGACTCAACAGGCTGGATTTTCCGCTTCTGTCTGCCTCTGTTTTCGCCCCGGAGAGGCGGCAATGGCGGTGGTGAGCTCTTCTGGGCAGATGGTCAGTTTCCAGCGCCCCGCCGTGGTTTTCGGGGCCGGTTTTGCGGGGGCACGGAGCAGCACCGCCCGAAAGAGGCGCTAACAGGCATCGCAAGAAGGGCAATTTCGACCCCAAAGCCCACTATCGGAAAGATGTTAACGTAATAGAGAGGGTACAGTACAGATTCACTAAGTGGCTGCCTGGTATCGAGAAATATAAATATGAAGATTTGAAATATTGGAGCTGTTTTTACAAGAATCGAGGCAATTACAGGGCAATTTGATAATGTTTACAATTGTGAAAGAATAGGACAGATAGAAACAGACTGTTTCCAGTGGTTGAGAGCTCGAGAATGAAAAGATATAGATGTAAGTTTAAATGATAGGGTTGGAAATTCGGTGCCGCCCATTTTGAGGCGTTATTCCTGGCAGGGTGGTAAGTATAGCGCCCTCCAAAAGTTTGTACTTCCAATCGAGAAATTTGGTTGAATCGCACCAAGACGGAAAGGGGGCGCTAAACCAGGCGTTCCACAACTCTCCCCGGGCGTGCAAACCGAAAATCTCTGCGTTAAAATGGAAGACGAAAATGCGCATGCTCCAAAGGCCGCGATAGGTCCTGGGCCCAGCGATTCTTAAAAGCATGGCATGATAAGTATGCGCATGCGCAGTTCCAACTCTGCACTCTGAGCAGAGCGGGAAAATGGAGGAGCAGGAAGGTCGCCAGCGTGCACACCGCTTCTCAGCCACGGCCGTTGAGACCTTAATGGAGGCAATTGAAAGGAGATGGAATGTGCCGCAGCTTCCAGGAGGAAGGAGGGCGGTGCCACGAGTTTTCTGTAGGCTTTGGAGGGAGGTGGCCCAGAATGTTTCTGCAAGAGACACGATGCCGTGAACTGTGACACAATGTCACAAGAAGTTTAACGACCTCACTAAAGTCGTCAGGGTGAATACCCTTTCTATTAATGCACCAATACCATGATGTGACCCTCACTGTCTCATACAATGTACAGTCTTTGCAATACCTGCCCCTTCTCTATGTGTTCCAGGCCATGATCTTGGTTGGTGAAGCCACCTGAAAAGTTGAAGCTCAGTTCACCAGCCATGCCCTGCGCGTGTAAGCATCCTGCACCTTCTTGTTCCCTACTTAGTCTCACCCCTCCTCGCACTACTTATTCACTCTTGATATGCGTTTGCAAAACATCAGCCTGATCCGCAATCCTAGGTGGCTCTCACCTCATTCCACCGCTCCCACATGCACTATGCGCAGCCATGCAAATTCGAATGGACATCTGCACACTTCCAGACAGTAGGAGCTCATCATCATCATCATAGGCGTTCCCTCGAACGAGGATGATTTGCTTCTACATGGGTTCACAGGTGATTCAATGAAGGACCCGATATTCCAGTCCTGAACTCCAATTGAGGGGGTGGAAGATGCCTGTGCGTGGATTTTTTAATGTGTGGTGACCGTTGCACATCAGCCACCACACGGACTTGACAGAGCTCGGCCTTTATCCAGTGGCAAGGGTTGAATCAGAACGACTGGAGACCTGCTCAGCTGCACAGACCAAGTGCGCACACATATCGCAGTGTGGGCTGCTCCTGGGCCCTCGGCTCTTCTGGGCCCTGTACCCTCATTCGCCGCACCTTCACTTTGAGGAGCTACTCTACTATGGAAGGCACATGAGCTGCACACTCACTCACATCTTCTTGTGTTTCTTATTGCAGGCGAAAGAGAGCAACAGCACACCAGAGGTGGGGAGCCTGATAATACAGGATCTCACTGAGGTTCAGGAGTGAGCGTCCACTCTCATGGGCACATCAGATGGTGTGGTGGCGGGCGCGAAGCAGAGCCCCCTATGGATAGTACGGCATGTGAATGGCGTTTGCGACTTATGTGAGATCCGTGACCCTTGATAGCAAATAGCCTACTCCCTTTACATATAAATGTCCAATGTCAGCTTCCTCTTACCTCCCTGCCCCCTCCCCTGCTGCTAACCACACGTCTGTTGCTTTGTGCTTACAGATGATGAGCCAGAAGTGCGGCAACCTGCCCATGATCCATCAACATCGGCCGACGGGGGAGATTAGGGAAGGCCGCCTCAAGCCTTGTCCGTGCCTCTCAGCAGTCCACGGAGCCCATCCTTGCCTGCTTACAGAGGGAGATGGACTCAACGAGCGATAGTGGAGTCCCAGAGGGGATGGCGAGTGCCATGGTTGATGTGGCAGCAGCTATGTCATCACAGATCCAAGCCACGCAAGAACTTAGTGGTGTGATGCTGTCAGTGATCGCTGGCATGAACTCGCAGATTGCTGCGTTTCAGGCTTAGTGTGCTCTGAGTCAGTCGCAGAGTGATGCCATGCACACACTGATTGCTGCCATCCTCTCTGTGTTCCCCACAGTCCGACGTGGAAGTGATGGTGCCGAAGCAGGCCAGTAATGTGTGCTCACACATATTGCTCCGGATGCTGAGGCTCCGCCCCGGATGACAGCATTCTGGCTCCCACCACTGCCACTCCACCTTTGCACCTGCCGCAGTCTACACCCCAGCCATCCGAGACTGCTGCCGCCAATGCTGAGGCATTGGAGTCTGCAGTCGGGCCTTCTAGGCCCTGGTGGGAAATATCAGAGGAAGTCTGAGTGAAGACTTTGCCCACCATGTACAGATGTCCTCATCGTGTAAATAATGGTTGTAAATATGTCGTTGCATTGTTTGACACATCCTGTTGTGAGTGTGTGTGCCTAATATGCCACATGGATGTTGCTGTGGGATGACTAGTGGAAGGGGCCTTTGTCCATACATTGTTTAAGTTGATTGTGTGTGATGGTGTTTCAATGGGACGTTGTGAATTTTTTTTAACTTGCTGATGAGGGGTTTTGTTGTGTTGTTTGAGGTGACTATTTTGGTGTCGTTAATAAAAATGCTAGCTTGGCCATTTTGCATTGACATCTTGTGTATGATTGTGGACTTTCACGGCGATGTGCCATTATCGTGGCACATAGTATTAGCTGCATTCCTCAGCTTCCTCCATTCAAGACAACCGATGCATTATGAGCCGCTGACGTGCGGTTCTTGGTCCGGCACCATCGCCACGCTGCCTCCACCATGGCTGCTGCTCCTCCTTCTGGTGTGGCTGGCCATTTGGAGCCTCACCAGGCTCCTGTTCCTCGTCCTCCTGAGATGGGGCTGCAGTCCCCACTGGCAATGCCTGGCCCGTCATGGTGGCCAAGTTGTGCAGCATGCAGCACACCACAATGAATTGCGAGACCTGTTGAGGGAAGTATTGAAGGCTGCCTCCAGAGCGATCCAGGCATCGGAAACGCTGTTCGAGTACCCCTATTGTCTGTTCGATGATGTTGCGGGTGCCACATGGCTGTCATTGTAGTAATGCTCCACTTGTGTGATGGGGTTGCGGGGTGGAGGGGGGGGGAGTCATTAGCCAGGTGCCTAGGCCGTATTCTTTGTCCCAGAGCAGCCAGCCGCGCCCTTCCCGTGGTGGCCGAAACAATCGTGGCATAGTGCTCTCACGCAGGATGAATGCGTGATCCCTGCATAGTGGGCATTCACTGCGAGGATGCAGCCGCACACCAGCTGCATGCTCGGGGATTGGTATCCCTTTCTGTTTCTGAATACCTCGTTGCTCTCGAATGTTCCACGCAAGGCCACGTGTGTGCAATCAATAGCTCCTTGAACGCTCGGGAAGCCTGCAATCTCCCAAACCCACTCAATCTGGCTCTCCCTTCTCATTGGGAATGTTATGAAGTCCATTCTGTGGGTGCAGAGAGCCATTGTGACATGGCGAATGCAGCGATGTGCAGCATATTGTGAGAGGCCGCATATGTCCCCTGATGCAGCCTGGAAGGAGCCAGAGGCATAGAAGGCCAGCACCACAGTGACCGTCACTGCAACCGGCAATGCAGTCCTGGTGCCGATGTGAGGCTGCAGGTCTGCCTGCAGGAGATGGCATATCTCTGTCAGCACTTCCTTTCGGAAGCGCAGCTTTCTCACACACTGCTCCTCAGAGAGCTGGAGGTATGAGCATTGCTGCCTGTAAACCCGTGGGGGGGGGTAAGGCCTCCTGTTCAGATGTCTTCAGCCTCTCCTCATCCGTGGCCCGACATGGCCAAGAGCCTTCTATCTTGACGCTGCCTAACAAGAGCATGTAGTAGGAGATGCTGGCGAGTTAGTAATGCTTCCATTAAATTATTTCACTCAAGTTGTAAGGACCCTGTAATGGCAGATAAATCTGCCACTTTAAAGTCAAAGGTTCACGCAGCGTGCTCTGCGGAAACGTTGCGCTCAATGTGGCCTCCGATTAATGCTCCTCCTTCCTCCCTTTAAATAGGCTGCAGATAGCGCCAACGGAAGGTGGTACCGCCTGGTTTCTCCAGCGTGATTAGGGGTGGATACTGAATAAGACAGCTCATACAACTGTCAATCAGAATAAGGTTCAAAGGCATCAAAGTAATCTCCGAGAAATCTGTCTTCTGCCATACAGCTCCTTTCAAGACAAAGTAAAACTGGGAGCGCCTTGCTTGCGGACCCCTGCTCGGACAGTCAAACAATTGACCCTTTCCTCTTCGATCAACCCAGTAATCAAGTTCTTAAACAATTGCATCTTTTTGGGCAGAGAACTGGTTAATGGGAAGATCAACCAACCCGCTTGTTGTGGCAACTTGTGAACAATATGAACAATTTTTAATACTTGGATGAACTTTGCATCTAAGAATTGTTAAGTGGTCCAGCGAGACAGAGGTAACTCATTTGCACTTTGAGACAAATAATCTAGATTTCAGAAGCACATAGACAGGCTGTTTCCAGCAAGCATGGATCAATTTAATTTTATTCATTCTTGAGTTGTGGGCATCACTGTCCCACACAACTGCGATACGTTGTGTACCACTCTCCACTCTGCCCGAAACCATGATCTCCTGGGAGAGGCGAAAAAACAGATAAAAACCGAGGCCAATTTGGGGGAAAAAACCTGGGAAATTCCTCTCTGACTCATCTAGATGATCGAAACTAGTCCAGGAAATTACTCTGGCCCCGAATTCACTGAAGTATCTACCTTTTGTAAGAGGTGATGGCCAGAAACAGGTCCAGCTCGCGCTTGAAGGAATTCAGCGAATCAACATCCACCGCACGAGACGGCAGCCTGTTCCAGAAGTCCATTATTCTCTGGGAAAAGAACCACTTCCTGACATCTAACCTAGATCTGGCATTATACAACTTAAATTTGTGACCCCTGGTCCTGCCGAACAAACTTAATTGAAACAAACTGTCAACTCGAACACAATCTATTCCCTCCATTATCTTATAAACCTCAATCATATCTGTTATGTATGCAACACCTTGTAACCAGCATTTTACCACCATCAGAGGGCGCATCTGTTGGAGTCCCAAGGGATCCCAGCATCCCTTGGGAGCACTGCATATAAGCAGGCCTCCCATGCTATGCCAGCACTCTGGAGTCAGAATAAAGAGACTAAGGTCACACTTACTCAAGTCTACAGTACTCAGTCACATTGCTTTATTTGAGACATAACAACTGGCGACGAGCAATAGATAACGAACCATCACGCGAAAATGCAGAGAACTGTTGGTATCCTGGAGAAATTCTCAGAAGGTGATGATTGGGAAGTCTTCGTGGAGCGACTCGACTAATACTTCGTGGCCAACGAGCTGGAAGGGGACGACAACGCTGCCAAACGAAGGGCGATCCTCCTCACCATCTGTGGGGCAACAACCTATGGCCTCATGAAGAATCTTCTTGCTCCGGTGAAACCAACAACCAAATCGTATGAAGAACTGTGTACGCTGGTCCGGGAGCACCTAAATCCGAAGGAGAGCGTTCTGATGGCAAATTATCGATTTTATACATGTCAACGGTCTGAAGGCCAGGAAGTGGCGAGCTACGTCACCGAACTAAGGCACCTTGCAGGACATTGCGAATTTGATGGATTCCTGGAGCAAATGCTAAGAGACTTTTTTGTGCTTGGCATTGGCCATGAAGTTATCCTTCGCAAACTATTGACTGTTGAAACACTGAACCTGAGCAAAGCCATAACGATAGCCCAGGCATTTATGTCCTCCAGCGATAACACCAAATAAGTTTCACAACATAAAGATGCATCGGCAAGTACTGTACACAAGTAATGTCGTTTTCAGGCAGGAATGCATATGGCAGAACATACACCCCTGCAGCTGCATGACCTCAGATGACTCAGAGTCTGCCATCAAGTGTGAATGTAAGGCGATTAACACCTTGTTGGCACTGCGGAGGTGATCATCGAGTCCATCGATGCTGCTTCAAACACTATGCGTGCAAAGGCTGTGGAACAATGGGACACCTGCAGTGAATGTGCAGACAAGCTGCAAACCCTGCAAACCACCACGTTGCAGAGGAAGACCGATCCATGGTGGATCAGGCTGAACTAGAGACTCGAACCGAGGAGGCAGAAATGTACAGAGTACACACCTTCACCATGAAATGTTCACCGATCATATTAAAAGTTGAACTAAACGGAATTACAGTATCCATGGAACTGGACACAGCTGCGAGTCAGCCTATCATGAGCAAAAAGACCTTTGAGAGGCTGTGGTGCAACAAGACACACAGGCCCAAGCTGAGCCCTATTCACACCAAGCTGAGAACTTACACTAAAGAGCTGATCCCTGTAATTGGCAGCGCAGCAGTAAAAGTCTCCTATGATGGAGCGGTGCACGAACTACCACTATGGATTGTACCAGGAGATGGCCCCACACTGTTCAGCAGAAGCTGGCTGGGAAAAATCCGATGGAACTGGGATGACATCCGAGCGCTCTTGTCCATCGACGATGCCTCACATGCCCAGGTTTTGAGCAAGTTCCCGCCGTTGTTTGAGCCAGGCATCGGAAATTTCTCGGGGGCGAAGGTGCAGATCCACTTGGTTCCCGGTACATGACCCATCCACCACAAGGCACGGGCGGTGCCATACATGATGCGAGAGAAAGTGGAGATTGAACTGGACAGGCTGCAACAAGAGGGCATCATCGCGCTGGTTGAGCTCAACGAGTGGGCCAGTCCGATTATTCCGGTTCTCAAGGGCGATGGCACGGTCAGAATTTGTGGGGACTATAAAGTAATGATTAACTGTCTTTCGGTGCAGGACCAGTACCCTCTACCCAAGGCAGATGACCTATTTGCGAGGCTGGCAGGAGGAAAGACGTTCACCAAGTTGGACCTGACCTCGGCCTACATGACGCAGGAGCTGGCGGAATCTTCGAAAAGCCTCACCTGCATTAACACGCACAAAGGTCTGTTCATCTACAATAGATGCCCATTTGGGATTCGATCAGCCGCGGCTATTTTTCCAAGGAACATGGAGAGTCTGCTAAAGTCGGTTTCGCGCACCGTGGTTTTCCAGAATGACATATTGATCACAGGTCGGGACACCATCGAACACTTGCAGAACCTGGAGGAGGTTCTAAGTCGGCTAGATCGTGTGGGACTCAGGTTGAAATGCTCGAAGTGTGTTTTCGTGGCGCCAGAGGTCGAGTTCTTAGGGAGAAGAATCGCGGCAGATGGCATCAGACCCACCAACGCCAAAACGGAGGCCATCAAGAACGTGCCGAGACCACAGAACGTGACGGAGCTGCGGTCGTTCCTGGGACTCAATTATTTTGATAATTTCCTACCCGGGTTAAGCACCTTGCTAGAACCTCTGCACGTGTTGCTACGCAAGGGAGATGACTGGGTATGGGGGAAATCACAAGCGACTGCTTTTTAGAAATCTCGAAATCTGTTATGTTCCAACAAACTGCTTGTTCTGTATGACCATGTAAACATTCAGTGCTAGCTTGCGATGCGTCTTTGTACGGGGTCGGGTGTGTGTTACAACAAGCTAACGAATCGGCAACATTGCAACCGGTCGCTTATGCGTCCAGGAGTTTGTCCAAGGCCGAAAGGGCCGACAGCATGATTGAAAAAGAAGCTCTGGCATGTGTTTATGGGGTGAAAAAAATGCACCAGTATCTGTTTGGACTTAAGTTTGAGTTAGAAACTGATCATAAGCCGCTCATATCACTATTCTCAGAGAGCAAAGGTATCAATACCAATGCCTCTGCTCGCATCCAAAGATGGACGCTCACGTTGTCTGCATATAACTATGTAATTCGCCACAGGCCAGACACAGAGAACTGCGCTGATGCTCTCAGTCGACTACCATTGCCCACCACCGAGGTGGAAATGGCACAGCCTGCAGACTTGCTCTGGGTGATGGATGCATTCGAAAATGAAAAGTCACCTGTTACGGCCCGCCAGATCAGGACCTGGACCAGCCAGGATACGTTACTGTCCCTGGTAAAAAAAACTGTGTCCTCCATGGGAGCTGGTCCAGCGTCCCAGCGTCCCAGCGGAGATGCATGAAGAGATCAAGGCGTTCCAGCAACGCAAAGACAAAATGTCCATACAGGCGGACTGTCTTTTGTGGGGTAATCGCGTGGTTTTGCCTAAGGCAGGGAAACGTTCATATGTGACCTACACAGTACCCACCCAGGCATAGTAATGATGAATGCTATAGCCAGATCACATGTGTGGTGGCCCGGCATCGACTCAGATTTAGAGTCTTGTGTGCGCCAATGCAACACTTGCTCTCAACTGAGCAATGCACCCAGGGAGGCACCGCTAAGTTTGTGGTCATGGCCCTCCAAACCGCGGTCTAGGATCCACGTTGACTTTGCTGGCCCGTTTCTCGGCAAAATGTTTTTTGGTTGTTGTGGATGCTTATTCAAAATGGATTGAGTGTGTAATAATGTCTGTAAGCACGTCCACTGCCACCATCGAAAGCCTACGAGCCATGTTTGCCACGCATGGCCTGCCTGATGTCCTTGTCAGCGACAATGAGCCATGCTTCACCAGCGCTGAATTCAAGGAATTCATGACCCGCAATGGAATCAAGCACGTCACATCTGCCCCGTTCAAGCCCGCATCTAACGGCCAGGCAGAACGGGCAGTCCAAACCATCAAGCAAAGCTTGAAACGTGTGTCAGAAGGCTCCCTGCAGACCTGCCTGTCCCAAGTCCTGCTCAGCTACCGCACAAGACCCCACTCGCTCACCGGGGTTCCCCCTGCCGAACTGCTCATGAAAAGGGCACTCAAAACAAGGCCCTCTCTAGTCCACCCTGATCGCCATGATCATGTCGAGGGCAGGCGGCATCAACAAAGCATGTATTGAAGACAAATACAGGGTCATTGACTTCAATACCGTGTGAATTTGTCACGCGATATTGAAGTCAATGACCCTGTATTTGTACTCAACTATGGACATAGTCCCAAATGGCTTGCTGGCACTGTTGTAGCCAAAGAAGGAAGTAGGGTGTTTGAGGTCTATCTTGCAAATGGATTAACTTGCAGAAAGCATTTGGACAAAACCAAACTGAGATTCACAGACAGCCACGAGCAACCTGAAGAGGACACCACCAACTTCGACCCTCCGATACACACACAAGTGGTTGACCTCAAAGCTGAACCCATCATCCCCAGCAGCCCAGCAAGGCCAGCTGCGCAGCAGCACAGCGAAGGCCCAACCAACTCACCTGCACCTGTGTTTGTACCGAGATGATTGACTAGGGAGCGGAAAGCCCCAGATCGTCTCACCCTGTAAATAAGTGTACTATTGACTTTGGCGGTGGCGGCGGGAGTGATGTTATGTTACACTTTGTAACCAGCATTTTACTGACACCAGAGGGTGCGTCTGTTGGAGTCCCAAGGACCTCCCATGCTGTGCCAGCACTCTGGAGTCAGAATAAAGAGACTAAGGTCACACTTACTCAAGTCTACAGTACTCAGTTGCATTGCTTTATTTGAGACATATTAATATCACCCTTAAGTCTACGCTTCTCTAAAGTGTAGAGTCCCAACTCTTTTAGCCTAGCTTGATAACTAAGATGCTTTATACTGGGAATTAGTCTAGTGGCCCTCCTGTGCACTCTCTCCAAAGCCTCAATATCACCCATCATGTGAGGAGACCGAAACTGGACACAGTATTCCAAGTGCAGCCTGACTAAGGTCTTGTACAAGGACAAAATAGTATGCCTCGTCTTGTAATCAATTGTCCTATGGATGCACCCCAACACCTTATTTGCTCTAGCTATTGCTGCATGGCATTGCAATGTACCTTTAGAGGGCTATGCGCTAGAATACCCAGATCGCTTTCTTTCTCCACCTTCTTTAGTGTTTTTCCGTGAAGAGTGTATGAATGTTAAGCATTCGCCCTGCCCACATGCATAACACTGCATTCTTCGACAGCACCTCCCAAATTCACGACCTCGATTACCTGGAAGGACAAGGGCAGCAGGTGCATGGGAACACCATCACCTCCACGTTCCCCTACAAGTCACACACCATCCTGACTTGGAAATATATCGCCGTTCCTTCATCGTCGCTGGGTCAAAATCCTGGAACTCCCTTTCTCACAGTACTATGGGAGCACCTTCAGCACAAGGACTGTGGCGATTGAAGAAGGCGGCTCACCACCACCTTCTCAAGGGCAATTAGGGATGGGCAATAAATGCCGACCTTGCTAGCGACACCCACATCTCGTGAATGTATACGTTTTTTTTAAATCTATTTAAAGTGGTAGCCACTGGCTACCAAGATCCCATAAAGAAATATTTAAGATACTAGCCCTGATTTTGTGAGGCCCCAGCGATGGCATGGAGGCAGCGATTTGGAAAATCAGATAACTTACCTCGTGCAACTGATTCACAGGGTGCCCGATTTTGTGAGGCCAATTTGTGAGCAAATAATGAGGCTGCACTACTGGCAGCACTACACAGTCTCATTTAAATATGTAAATTCCATTATAAAGGCTCCGTGCCAACATGCATTAGCTGGTTTTCTTGGCTTCCATTTGTGGACTTTTTATCAATACTTTGCTGCATTACTCTTGGTTGTTGATTCCTTTGATGTTGTACCTCAGAAGAACACAAGAAATGGGAGCAGGAGTAGGCCATTTGACCCCTCGAGCCTGCTCCACCATTTAATAAGATCATGACTGATCTGATCATGGACTCAGCTCCACTTCCCTGCCCACTCCCCATAATTCTTTATTCCCTTATCGCTCAAAAATCTGTCTATCTCTGCCTTAATATATTCAATGACCCATCCTCCACAGCTCTCTGGGGCAGAGAATTCCATAGATTTACAAGCCTCAGAGAAGAAATTCCTCCTCATCTCAGTTTCAAATGTGTCCTTATTCTGAGACTATGCCCCTCATTTTAGTTTCCCCTCTGAGTGGAAATATACTCTCTGCATCCAACTTGTCGAGCCCTCTCATTATCTTATATGTTTCGATAAGATCACCTCTCATTCTTCTGAACTCCAATGAGTATAGGCCCAACCTACTCAACCTAGATTATGGAACAGTTCCTGCAGATTGAAGGGTGGCAAATGTAACCCCACTATTTAAAAAAGGAGGGAGAGAGAAAACGGGGAACGACAGATCAGTTAGCCTAACATCAGTAGTAAGGAAAATGCTAGAGTCTATTATAAAGGATGTGATAACGGCATACTTAGATAATATCAACGGAATTAAACAAAGTCAAGATGGATTTATGAAAGGAAAATCATGTTTGACAAACCTACTGAAGTTTTTTGAGGATGTAACTGATAGAATAGATAAGGGAGAACCAGTGGATGTAGTGTATTTGGATTTTCAGAAGGCCTTTGAGAAAGTCCCACATAAGAGGTTAGTGTGCAAAATTAAAGCACATAGGATTGGGGGTAATATACTAGCATGGATTGAAAATTGGTTAACTGACAGGAAACAGAGAGTAGGAATAAACGGGTCTTTTTCGGGGCGGTGGGCAATGACTAGTGGGGTACCACAGGGATCAGTGCTTGGGCCCCAGCTATTCACAATATATATAAATGATTTAGATGAGGGAACCAAATGTAATATTTCCAAGTTTGCTGACGACACAAAACTAGGTGGGATTGTGAGTTGTGAGGAGGATGCAAAGATGCTGCAAGGCGATTTAGATAGGTTGAGTGAATGGGCAAACACATGGCAGATGCAGTATAATGTGGATAAATGTGAAGTTATCCAGTTTGCTAGGAAAAACATAAGGATAAAGTATTATTTAAATGGTGATGGCTTGGGAAGTGTCGATGTACAGAGGGACCTGGGTGTCCTTGTACACCAGTCATTGAAAGCAAACATGCAGGTGCAGTAAGCAGTTAGGAAGGCAAATGGTATGTTGGCCTTCATTGCAAGAGGATTTGAATACTGGAGCAAGGATATCTTACTACAGTTATACAGGGCCTTGGTGAGACCGCACCTGGAGTATTGTGTGCAGTTTTGGTCTCCTTACCTAAGAAAGGATATACTTGCCATAGAGGGAGTGCAGCAAAGGTTCACCAGACTGATTCCTGGGATGGCAGGACTGTCGTATCAGGAGAGATTGGGTCGACTAGGCCTGTATTCACTAGAGTTTAGAAGAATGAGATGGGATCTCATTGAAACGTATAAAATTCTGACGGGGTTGGACAGACTGGAAACGGGGAGGATGTTTCCCCTGGCTGGGAAGTCTAGAACAAGGGGTCACAGTCTCAGGATACGGGGTAGGAAATTTAGGACCGAGATGAGGAACATGTTTTTCACTCAGAGGGTGGTAAACCTGTGGAATTCTCTATCACAGAAGGCTGTGGAGGCCAAGTCACTGAATATATTTAAGAGGGAGATAGATTTCTGGAAACAAAAGGCATCAAGGGGTATGGGGAAAAAGCGGGAATATGGTGTTGAGACAGAGGATCAGCCATGATCATATTCAATAGTGGTGCAGACTCGAAGGGCCGAATGGCCAACTACTGCTCCTATTTTTCATGTTTCTATCTTCATAAGTCAACCCCTCATCTCGGGAATCAACCTAGTGAATCTTCTCTGAACAGCCTCCAATGCAAGTATATCCTTCCTTAAATACGGAGACTAAAACTGTACGCAGTACTCCAGGTGTGGCCTCACCAATACCCTGTACAGTTGTAGCAGGACTTCTCTGCTTTTATATTCTATCCTCCTTGCAATAAAGGCCAACATTCCATTTGCCTTCCTGATTACTTGCTGCACCCGCATACTAACTTTTTGTGTTTCATGCACAAGGACCCCCAGGTCCCTCTATACTTTGCAATTTTTCTCCAAATTATAATTTGCTTTTCTATTTTTTCTGCCAAAGTAGATTGTTATGTCTTTAATACTCTTATGAATAGCTCCACGAGGTCTAGTATTGTACTTGAGCTGTTGTGACCTTAGTCTCATTTATTGTAACTCCAGAGTGAGGCACAAGCATGGTGGGCAGCCTTTTATACTGGGCCCTGCACACCTATGCAGGTGACCCTCAGGTCTCCCACTGCAGTGCCCTCTGGTGACATACTTTATGTGACTAAACAGTTAGTATACATAGTCTACATACATGACATCACTTCCCCTCAAGTCTTTAATGCAAATTGACTCATACATTGACTGTGACCTGAGCTTTGCTCTTCCTGGTTGACCATGGGAGGGTCGCTTCTAGCTTGGATGGGTTCTGTAAAGTCCTTACTCGACAGTATGAAACCACACGAGGCACATTCTGGGGACAAGGTCACTCTGTGACCTTAACTCTTTATTCACAGGACTCCAAAGACGATGACCCTGCGTGGGACCTCCCTTTTTATACCTGTGTGATCAGGTAAGAAGTGTCTCCCACAGGTTCGCCCCTTGTGGTCAAGGTGTGCATTTAGGTTGAGTGTATACAGTAATACAGTGGTGTTACATTGTGGTTACATACCTGACATCACCTCCCCCCCCCCGCCCAAAGTCTTATTGGGATCATAGGTTTAGTCTTTCAGGTGGTCTACGCTCCCTCGTGGAGCGCCGCAGTTGGGGCTCTGGTTGTTGGACACTGACGTGAGTGTCTGTCACCTGTGGTGATTCCGGCCTGTCCGGGCTGACCTCAGGGACTGTGCATTTTTCTGATTGCTCTTGTTGCTCATTCACTGGCGGTGTTGTGAGCTCCATCTCATGGTCTTCTTCAGGTTCCTCCGTGTCGATGCTGAACCTTTTTTTAACTTGGTCCAGATGTTTATGGCATATCTGACCATTGTTGAGTTTTACCATGATGACCCTATTCCCCTCTTTGTCAATTACAGTGCCCTCAAGCCATTTGGGCCCCATGGCGTGATTAAGGACGAATACAGGATCATTTATTTCTATACATCTCCCCCTCGAATTACGGTCATGGTACTCATTTTATGACTTGCGCTTGCCCTCAACTATGTCGGTCAGGACTGGGTGAATGAGGGACAACCGAGTTTTGAGTGCCCGTTTCATTTGTAGCTCTGCGGGCGGAACCCCCGTGAGCGAGTGCGGTAGGGATCTATAGGCCAGCAGGAGACGCGATAGGCGGTATTGTAGGGAGGGTCCTTGAATCCTGAGCATACCTTGCTTAATGATTTGGACCACACGTTCCGCCTGGCCATTGGAGGACAGCTTGAATGGCGCAGTCCTGACGTGGTTGATGTCATTGCCCGACATAAACTCTCGTAATTCGTAGCTTGTGAAACATGGGCCATTATCACCAACCAGGATGTCCGGCAAGCCATGGGTTGCAAAGATGGCATGTAGGCTTTTCACGGTGGTGGATGATGTGCATGAATTCAGAATGATGCACTCGATCCATTTCGAGTACGCATCTACCACAATAAGGAACATCTTAGCCATGAACGGGCCCGCGTTGTCAACTTGAATGTGTGACCATGGCCTGGTGGGCCAGGGCCACGGGCTGAGCGGGTCCTCCCTGGGGGCATTACCCAGCTGGGCACACATCGTGCACCTGCGAGCACAGTGTTCCAGGTCTGAATCAATTCCAGGCCACCAAATGTGTGACCGGGCAATGGCCTTCATCAGCACAATGCCTGGGTGCTCGCTGTGGAGTTCCCTGATGAATGCCTCCCTGGCCTTCTGGAGCATAACTACCCGGCTGCCCCATAGTAGGCAGTCGGCTTGGATGGAGAGCTCATCCATCCGTCTATGTAACGGTCTGACCTCCTCAGGGCATGCTCCGTGTGCAGGCGCCCAATCCCCAGTCAGGACACATTTCTTAATCGGGGATAGGAGGGGATCTCTGTTTCTCCAGATTTTGATCTGGTGGGCTGTGATGGGGGAGCCTGCGCTGTCAAAGGCATCGACACCATGACCATCTCGGCGCTTTGCTCCGCTGCCCCCTCAGTGGTGGCCAGTGGAAGCCTGCTGAGCACGTCAGCACAATTTTCAGTGCCAGGCCGGTGCCGGATGGAGTAGTCATAAGCAGCCAGCATAGAAACATAGAAACATAGAAAATAGGTACAGGAGTAGGCCATTCGGCCCTTCTAGCCTGCACCGCCATTCAATGAGTTCATGGCTGAACATTCAACTTCAGTACCCCATTCCTGCTTTCTCGCCATACCCCTTGATCCCCCTAGTAGTAAGGACCTCATCTAACTCCTTTTTGAATATATTTAGTGAATTGGCCTCAACAACTTTCTGTGGTAGAGAATTCCACAGGTTCACCACTCTCTGGGTGAAGAAGTTCCTCCGCATCTCGGTCCTAAATGGCTTACCCCTTATCCTTAGACTGTGACATCTGGTTCTGGACTTCCCCAACATTGGGAACATTCTTCCTGCATCTAACTTGTCTAAACCCATCAGAATTTTAAATGTTTCTACGAGGTCCCCTCTCATTCTTCTGAACTCCAGTGAATACAAGCCCAGTTGATCCAGTCTTTCTTGATAGGTCAGTCCCGCCATCCCGGGAATCAGTCTGGTGAACCTTCGCTGCACTCCCTCAATAGCAAGAATGTCCTTCCTCAGGTTAGGAGACCAAAACTGTACACAATACTCCAGGTGTGGCCTCACCAATGCCCTGTACAACTGTCGCAACACCTCCCTGCCCCTGTACTCAAATCCCCTTGCTATGAAGGCCAACATGCCATTTGCTTTCTTAACCGCCTGCTGCACCTGCATGCCAACCTTCAATGACTGATGTACCACGACACCCAGGTCTCTTTGCACCTCCCCTTTTCCTAATCTGTCACCATTCAGATAATAGTCTGTCTCTCTGTTTTTACCACCAAAGTGGATAACCTCACATTTATCCACATTATACTTCATCTGCCATGCATTTGCCCACTCACCTAACCTATCCAAGTCGCTCTGCAGCCTCACAGCATCCTCCTCGCAGCTCACACTGCCACCCAACTTAGTGTCATCCGCAAATTTGGAGATACTACATTTAATCCCCTCATCTAAATCATTAATGTACAGTGTAAACAGCTGGGGCCCCAGCACAGAACCTTGCGGTACCCCACTAGTCACTGCCTGCCATTCTGAAAAGTACCCATTTACTCCTACTCTTTGCTTCCTGTCTGACAACCAGTTCTCAATCCATGTCAGCACACTACCCCCAATCCCATGTGCTCTAACTTTGCACATCAATCTCTTGTGTGGGACCTTGTCGAACGCCTTCTGAAAGTCCAAATGTACCACATCAACTGGTTCTCCCTTGTCCACTCTACTGGAAACATCCTCAAAAAATTCCAGAAGATTTGTCAAGCATGATTTCCCTTTCACAAATCCATGCTGACTTGGACCTATCATGTCACCGCTTTCCAAATGCACTGCTATGACATCCTTAATAATTGATTCCATCATTTTACCCACTACCGATGTCAGGCTGACCGGCTTATAATTCCCTGTTTTCTCTCTCCCTCCTTTTTTAAAAAGTGGGGTTACATTGGCTACCCTCCACTCGATAGGAACTGATCCAGAGTCAATGGAATGTTGGAAAATGACTGTCAATGCATCCACTATTTCCAAGGCCACCTCCTTAAGTACTCTGGGATGCAGTCCATCAGGCCCTGGGGATTTATCGGCCTTCAATCCCATCAATTTCCCCAACACAATTTCCCGGCTAATAAGGATTTCCCTCAGTTCCTCCTCCTTACTAGACCCCCCGACCCCTTTTATAACTGGAAGGTTGTTTGTGTCCTCCTTTGTGAATACCGAACCAAAGTACTTGTTCAATTGGTCCGCCATTTCTTTGTTCCCCGTTATGACTTCCCCTGATTCTGACTGCAGGGGACCTACGTTTGTTTTTACTAACCTTTTTCTCTTTACATATCTATAGAAAGTTTTGCAATCCGTCTTAATGTTCCCTGCAAGCTTCTTCTCATACTCCATTTTCCCTGCACTAACCCTTTGTCCTCCTCTGCTGAGTTCTAAATTTCTCCCAGTCCCCAGGTTCGCTGCTATTTCTGGCCAATTTGTATGCCACTTCCTTGGCTTTAATACTATCCCTGATTTCCCTTGATAGCCACGGTTGAGCCACCTTCCCTTTTTTATTTTTATGCCAGACAGGAATGTACAATTGTTGTAGTTCATCCATGCGGTCTCTAAATGTCTGCCATTGCCCATCCACAGTCAACCCCTTAAGTATCATTCGCCAATCTATCCCAGCCAATTCACGCCTCATACCTTCAAAGTTAGCCTTCTTTAAGTTCTGGACCATGGTCTCTGAATTAACTGTTTCATTCTCCATCCTAATGCAGAATTCCACCATATTATGGTCACTCTTCCCCAAGGGGCCTCGCACAACGAGATTGCTAATTAATCCTCTCTCATTACATAACACCCAGTCTAAGATGGCCTCCCCCCTAGTTGGTTCCTCGACATATTGGTCTAAAAAACCATCCTTATGCACTCCAGGAAATCCTCCTCCACCGTATTGCTTCCAGTTTGGTTAGCCCAATCTATGCGCATATTAAAGTCACCCATTATAACTGCTGCACCTTTATTGCATGCACCCCTAATTTCCTGTTTGATGCCCTCCCGAACATCACTACTACTGTTTGGAGGTCTGTACACAACTCCCACTAACGTTTTTTGCCCTTTGGTGTTCTGTAGCTCTACCCATATAGATTCCACATCATCCAAGCTAATGTCCTTCCTAACTATTGCCTTAATCTCCTCCTTAACCAGCAATGCTACCCCACCTCCTTTTCCTTTTATTCTATCCTTCCTGAATGTTGAATACCCCTGGATGTTGAGTTCCCAGCCCTGATCATCCTGTAGCCACGTCTCCGTAATCCCAATCACATCTTATTTGTTAACATCTATTTGCACAGTTAATTCATCCACCTTATTGCGGATACTCCTTGCATTAAGACACAAAGCCTTTAGGCTTGTTTTTTTAACACCCTCTGTCCTTTTAGAATTTTGCTGTACAATGGTCCTTTTTGTTCTTTGCCTTGTGTTTCTCTGCCCTCCACTTTTCCTCATCTCCTTTCTGTCTTTTGCTTTTGCCTCCTTTTTGTTTCCCACTATCTCCCTGCATTGGTTCCCATCCCCCTGCCATGTTAGTTTAACTCCTCCACAACAGCACTAGCAAACACTCCCCCGAGGACATTGGTTCCAATTCTGCCCAGGTGCAGACCGTCCGGATTGTACTGGTCCCACCTCCCCCAGAACCGGTTCCAATGCCCCAGGAATTTGAATCCCTCCCTGCTGCACCATTGCTCAAGCCACGTATTCAGCTGAGCTATCCTGCGATTCCTACTCTGACTAGCACGTGGCACTGGTAGCAATCCCGAGATTACTACTTTTGAGGTCCTACTTTTTAATTTAGCTCCTAGCTCCTTAAATTCATTTCGTAGGACCTCATCTCTTTTTTTAACCTATGTCGTTGGTACCAACGTGCACCACGACAACTGGCTGTTCTCCCTCCCTTTTTAGAATGTCCTGCACCCGCTCCGAGACATCCTTGACCCTTGCACCAGGGAGGCAACATACCATCCTGGAGTCTCGGTTGCGGCCGCAGAAACGCCTATCTATTCCCCTTACAATTGAATCCCCTATCACTATCGCTCGCCCACTCTTTTTCCTGCCCTCCTGTGCAACAGAGCCAGCCACGGTGCCATGAACTTGGCTGCTGCTGCCCTCCCCTGATGAGTCATCCCCCTCAACAGTACTCAAAGCGGTGTATCTGTTTTGCAGTGGGATGACCACAGGGGACCCCTGCACTACCTTCCTGCTGGTCTTCCATTCCCTCGCTGGCTGTGGACCCTTCTCCTGCGGTAAGACCAACTCGCTCCACATGCTACTCACGTCATTCTCAGCATCGTGGATGTTCCAGAGTGAATCCACCCTCAGCTCCAACTCCGCAACGCGGACCGTCAGGAGCCGGAGGTGGATACACTTCCCGCACATGTAGTCGTCAGGGACACTGGTGTTGTCCCCGAGTTCCCACATGGTACAGGAGGAGCATATCACGTGACCGAGCTGTCCTGCCATGACTTAACCCTTAGATACACTTAAATTGGCGACAACAATGTTAAAAGTTACTGACTAATAAAGAAAAAGAAAAACTACTCACCAATCAGCAGCCAATCACTTACCATGTTGGCTGTGACGTCACCTTTTGATTTCTTTCCACTTCTTTTTTGCCTTCTCTCCCAGCTGGAGCTGCACCGGTACCCGGACTGCTGAGCCTTTTATAGGCCGCTGCCTCTCTCGACTCCCGCCTCTCTCGACGCTCCCCGGACTGCTGAGCCTTTTATAGGCCGCTGCCTCTCTCGACTCCCGCCTCTCTCGACGCTCCCCGGACTGCTGAGCCTTTTATAGGCCGCTGCCTCTCTCGACTCCCGCCTCTCTCGACGCTCCCCGGAATGCTGAGCCTTTTATAGGCCGCTGCCTCTCTCGACTCCCGCCTCTCTCGACGCTCCCCGGACTGCTGAGCCTTTTATAGGCCGTTGCCTCTCTCGACGCTCCCCGGACTGCTGAGCCTTTTATAGGCCGCTGTCTCTCTCGACTCCCGCCTCTCTCAGCGCTCCCCGGACTGCTGAGCCTTTTATAGGCCGCTGCCTCTCTCGACTCCTGCGCATGAGAGCCCATCGCTGTATGCGAGCTGATGCATTGGCATTGATAGCCTTGCTGTCTGACAACAGGGATGTTAATGCCTTGTGGCCCGTCTCTAATTCAAACTTCCTACCAAAGAGGTACTGATGCATTTTTTTTACACCATAGACACATGCAAGCGCTTCTTTCTCGACCATCCCATATCTCCGTTCTGCTTGAGAGAGTGACCTGGAGGCATAAGCCACAGGTTGTAGTTGACCCTCAGCATTGCCCTGCTGCAACACGCACCCAACCCCACAGGACAATGCATCAGATGTCAGAACCAATTTTTTTCAGGGGTCGTACAGGGTCAACAACTTGTTTGAACAAAGTAGGTTTCGCGCCCAATCAAAAGCCCGTTCCTGACAGTCCCCCCAAAACCAATCGCAACCCTAACGCAGGAGCACGTGTAGCGGCTCCAACAATGTGCTCGAGTTCGGCAGAAAGTTCCCGAAATAGTTCAACAGTCCCAGGAATGAACGCAACTCCAATGTGTTGCAGGGCCTGGATGCTCGTCGAATCGCCTCTGTTTTGGATTCGGTGGGCCGAATCCCATCTGCAACAACACTCCTGCCCAGAAACTCAACCTCGGGAGCTAAGAACACACATTTAGACTTCTTGAGTCGCAGGCCTACCCAGTCCAGTCGGCGTAGCAGCTCCTCCAGGTTGTGGAGGTGTTCCTCGGTGTCTCGACCCGTGATGAGGATGTCGCCCTGGAATACGATCATTCCAGGAATGGATTTAAGCAGGCTTTCCATGTTTCGTTGAAAAATCGCGGCCGCTGATCGAATGCCAAACGGGCACCTGTTATAAACGAACAGTCCCTTGTGCGTGGTGATGGTGGTCAGTAGTTTAGATTCATCGGCCAGTTCCTGGGTCATATAGGCTGAAGTGAGGTCCAACTTGGTGAACAGCTTGCTGCCTCAGTGTGGCGAAGAGGTCCTCCACTCTCGGGAGCGGGTATTGATCTTGTAGGAACACCCGATTGATGGTGGCCTTGTAGTCGCCACAGATCCTGACAGAGCCATCTGCTTTTAGGACGGGAACGATGGGGCTCACCCAGTCACTGAATTCAACAGGCGAGATGATGCTCTCTCTCAACAGCCGGTCCAATTCGCTCTCGATCTTTTCCCGCATCACATACGGCACCGCTCTGGCTTTATGGTGTACTGGCCTGGCATCCGGGGTGATGTGTATCACTACTTTAGTGCCTTTGAAAGTCCCGACACCAGGTTGGAATAGTGAATCGAATTGTTTTAGGACTTGTGAGCACGAACTTCGCTCCACAGATGACATTGCGTGTACATCCCCCCATTTCCAGTTCATCTCGTCTAACCAGCTCCTTCCCAACAGTGTGGGACCATTGCCCGGGACAATCCAGAGCGGCAGCCGATTCACTAACCCATTGTGTGTGACAGCCAACATTGCACTGCCTAGCACCGGAATGATTTCTTTAGTGTAAGTCCGTAATTGTGTCTCAATACGTGCTAATTTGGGTCTACTGGCTTTAAGTGGCCATAGCTTCTCAAATTGCTGAACGCCCATGAGTGACTGGCTGGCCCCAGTGTCCAGCTCCATGCGTACAGGGATACCGTTTAATAAAACCCTCATCATCACTGGTGGCGTTCTGGTGTATGAACTGTGAATATTCGCCACATGGACCCGCTGAACCTCGGCGTCCATCGATTTGCCCCAAAAGTCATCCTGCCTCAAAGAACCCTCTTCTGGTCCATCCACCTCATATATCAGTCTGGTTGCAGACCTCCTGCACGTTCGAGCTAAGTGGCCACTGAGATTGCAGTTCCTGCAGACAAACTGTTGAAATCTGCAAGATCTAGCTGAGTGTTTTCCCCGACACCTCCAGCATGAGTTAAAGTTTCCATTGTTGGGAACAAAGGGACTATGGCCAGGCATTCCGCGCTGACTGTCCCTTTGACTGCTCTTAAGTACCCTTTTAATGGGTGTCAATGGCCCCATCCCGGGCCGCATTGTCCACTGTGATGGTGTGAATGTCCGTTCAGCCTGCCATGGTTTCTGTTGAAGTCCTACTCTGGGGTCTATTGCTGCCTGGGGAGTGTCGGACTACCCCTGCCTGCCTGCGGGGCTCTGAGTCGCATTGATGATGTTGACTCCCTGATAGAAGCAGAATTGTGCACGCATATTATTTTTGTCTCTTCCTCCCCCGCCATGAAAGTTTGAGCTATCAATACCGCCGCTTCCAAGGTCAAATCCTTGGTCTCAATTAATTTGTGAAAAATTCCCGCATGACCGATGCCCTTGATAAAGAAGTCCCTTAGCATCCCCCCCTCCTGCAGGCATCTGTGAACTTACAGAGGCTGGCCAAACGCCGGAGGTCCGCTACAAAGTCCGGTATGCTCTGTCCTTCATGATGTCGGTGGGTGTAGAATCTGTGTCGGGCCATATGTATGCTACTTGCCAGTTTGAGGTGCTCCCCGATCAATTTGCTAAGTTCCTCAAAGGTTTTGTCCGCCGGCTTTTCGGGTGCTAGTAAGTCCTTCATGAGTGCGCAAGTCTTTGGTCCGCAGCTGGTCAAAAGATGAGCCCTTCGCTTGTCGGCCACTGCATCCCCCAGCCATTCTTTCGTAACGAAGCTTTGCTGAAGCCTCTCGACAAAATCGTCCCAGTCTTCCCCAACACAGTACCGTTCCTCTGTGCTGCTGGTGGCCATTCTCGTGGGTCGTGAATTCTCGTTTCTCATCGCCAATGTAAAGTCCTTAATCTACAGTATGAAACCACACGAGGCACATTCTGGGGACAAGGTCACTCTGTGACCTTAACTCTTTATTCACAGGACTCCAAAGACGATGACCCTGCGTGGGACCTCCCTTTTTATGCCTGTGTGATCAGGTAAGGAGTGTCTCCTACAAGTTCGCCCCTTGTGGTCAAGGTCTGCATCTATGTTGAGTGTATACAGTAACACAGTGGTGTTACATTGTGGTTACATACATGAAGGGTTGGTAGTGAGATTTGTTGCTAGTGGAGGTCCCCGTGGTTTCTGGTTGTGAGTCCATGACTACTCCATTCTCCCCCCACACAGAGATCATGCTAATGGCCCATTACAGGCAAGTTGCATTCAAGTTCATCACATGGGTTTTACATTTACATCTTGGTACATTTGTTGGGTGGATTACAGTTGCATTTCTTTTTGCGTGGTACATTTACATGATCAGTACAGGTATATCAGTACAGGTACACAAGGACAGTCTAGTTCTGGCACGGCCGGATGAGATCTGGGTCGTCTGGTGGCGGTGCAGTGCCCCATGCTCGTGGGTCTGTGGGCGAGGTGAGCTCATTTTGCTCGAGTTGCCAGAGCTCAGGGCTCTTGCCGTTACTCCTAGTGTTGGGCAGGCCCAAAGACAGCTGATGTGTCTGTGACCTCCCTGTCCTTTTCATTTGCACAGTGTCGCTGCTGCTCCCTGGGAAGTGGTCTGAGTGAGTGAGCGTTTCATCTTAGCGACAGTGGGGCTGCCTCGTCTTGTCTAGCAGTTCGTAGGGGACTGCTGACTCGCTTTCCTTGAGGGCACCATTGTGAACAGTCTCTAATTTGGGATCCTGGCTGGTCCAGGTCCCGTTCGGAAGAGCCGTTGCGGGTGACACTTCGCTCTTGGGCATTGCAGTGGTGGCGAGTGGGTTTGTGGGCTGCGCCTTTTCCACCCGGGTGGTGAGCGACGGTAGCCGACTGCGAGCATAGGCGCAGTTAACTTCTTCTGGCCCGTGGTGGTTCATGCCATCGGGTGCCTGCAATGTTAAACCGATCTGAGGCAGGGTATTGCTAACGGTGCCTCTGCTCTCCGGGGATCGTTTACTCTGTGGCTTGTCTACTTCTGTCAGCTATGGGGACACTTAATGATACATCGTTCTGGTCCCGGGGACGCAGGCTACAGCATTGGGTAGCCCGCTGGACCTGTTTCCGACCGTTAGGTGTCCGCCCGCTACATTGGCTGATTGCAATTTGCACCCGACATCGCTCAACACCATTTTGCTCATTACAGCTGAACTTTTACATTGGTTACCAATTTCAAGCAGTTAATTCAAAAATGTCGGGTTGATGGCCTCCTTTAAAATGGCCTTACTACTTTTACCCCAATCGTCTTCCTTGCGTGGAACCACGTGTCATTGCTCCATTAGCGCTGCACCTCTTGGTTTGGACGCCATCTTTTGCCTGTCCATGATGTCGACTGCCGTGATCTTCTTTCCCAGGGATTCTGCTACTGAAGCTGGGAAGGCACCCTCGGATCCAATCTTCCTCCTCAGGAGTCCTGCCACTGAAACCGTGAAGTTGCGTTCAGGTCGTCTCTGTCATGTATGTAACCTGTATGTAACAACACTGCAATACTGCATATACGTAAGAAATGCACACCTTGACCACAGGGGGTGAACTTGTGGGTGACACTCCTCACCTGGTCATCCAGGTATATAAAGCGAGGTCCCATGCAGGGTCATCACTTCTTGGTCTTGTAAATAAAGGTTTAGGTCATGGGGTGACCTTGTCCAGAGAATGTGCCTCGTGTGGATTTGTGGTATTGTGTAAGGACTTTACATTGGCGACGAGAAACGGGAATCAACGACCCACGATAATGGCCACCGGCAGCACACATGAACGATACTGTGTTGGTGAGGATTGGGACGATTTCATTGAGAGGCTCCAGCAGAGTTTTGTCACAAAGGACTGGCTGGGAGACGCAGCGGCCGACAAGCGAAGGGCTCATGTGCTGACCAGCTGTGGACCTAAGACTTACGCGCTCATGAAAGACCTGCCAGCACCTGAGAAGCCAGCGGACAAAACCTTTGAAGAGCTCAGCAAACTAATTGGTGAGCACCTCAAACCGGCGAGCAGCATACACATGGCCCGACACAGATTCTATACCCACCGCCGTCGGGAAGGACAGAGCATACTGGATTTCGTTGCGGACCTCCGGCACTTGGCCAGCTTCTGTACGTTCACAGACGTTTGCAGGGGGGAGATGCTAAGGGATTTCTTTATTGAGGGCATCGGTCATGCTGGGATTTTCAGAAAGCTAATTGAGACCAAGGACTTGACCTTGGAAGCGGCGGCGTTGATGGCTCAGACTTTTATGGCAGGGGAGGAGGAAACCAAGATAATATACGCGCGCAATTCTACCTCCAATGTGGCGATGGATCAGGGAGTCAACATCATAAACGCGACACAGAGCCCCGCAGGCAAGCAAGGGCAGTTTGAGACACCCCAGGCAGCAATAGACTTAAGAGTAAGTCTCCAACAGCGACAATGGCAGGCTGAATAGACATTTACGCCCCCCCAGCAGACAATGCGGCCCGGGATGGGGCCATTGACACCCACTAACAGGGTGCTCAAGAGCAATCAAAGGGACAATCAGCGAGGAATGCCTTGTAACTGCTCTTTTGTTCACAACAATGGGAATCTCAGTTCATGCTAGAGGTGTGGGGGCAGACATGCTGCCAGGACTTGCAGGTTTCAACAGTTCGTCTGCAGAAAATGTAACCTCAGTGGCCATTGAGCCAGAATGTGCAGAAAGCCTGTAACCAGGCTAATATACGAGGTGGATGAACCAGATGTGAGGCAGGATGATGCTTGGGGCAAAGCAATGGACGCTGAAGTTCAGCGGGTTCATGTGGCAAACATTCACAGCTCATATACCAAAACGCCACCTATGATGATGAAAATCCTATTAAACGGCATCCCTGCATTCAACAATTCGAAAAGCTGTGGCCACTTAAAGCCAGCAGACCCAAACTAGAAAGCATTGAGACGCAATTACGGACGTATACCAAAGAAATCATTCCAGTGCTAGGCAGTGCAATGTTGGCGGTCACACACAATGGCTGCCGCTCTGGATTGTCCCGGGCAATGGTCCCGTACTGTTGGGGAGGAGCTGGTTAGCTGAGATGAACTGGAAATGGGGGGATGTGCACGCCATGTCATCTGTGGAGCGAAGTTCATGCTCACAGGTCCTACAGCAATTTGAGTCACTATTTCAACCTGGCGTCGGGACGTTCAAAGGTACCAAAGTAGTGATACGCATCACCCCGGACGCAGACCAGTGCGCCATAAAGCCAGAGCTGTGCCGTATGTGATGCGGGAGAAAATTGAGAGCAAGTTGGACCGGTTGCTGAGAGAGGGCATCATCTCGCCCGTCGAATTCAGCATCGTCCCCGTCCTAAAAGCGGATGGCTCGGTCAGGATCTGTGACGACTACAAGGCCACTATCAAACGGGTGTCCCTACAAGACCAATACCCGCTCCCGAGAGCGGAGGACCTTTTTCCCATGCTGGCAGGCGGCAAGCTGTTCACTTCAGCCTACATGACTCAAGAACTGGCCGACGAATCTAAACGACTGACCACCATCACCACGCACAAGGGACTGTTTGTTTACAACAGGTGTCCGTTTGAAAAATCGTGGCCGCTGACCGAATGCCAAAGAAACATGGAAAGCCTGCTCAAATCTATTCCCGGAACAATCGTATTTCAGGACGACATCCTCACCACCGGTCGAGACACCAAGGAACACCTCCACAACCTGGAGGAGGTGCTACACCGACTGGACCAGGTAGGCCTGCGACTCAAGAAGTCTAAGTGTGTGTTTTTGGCTCCCGAGGTCGAGTTTCTGAGCAGGGGGGGTTGCTGCAGATGGGATTCGGCCTACCGAATCCAAAACGGAGGCGATTCGACGAGCGCCCAGGTCCTGCAACACATCAGAGTTACGTTTCTGGGAATCTTGAATTATTTTGGGAATTTTCTGCCGAACTTAAACACATTGTTGGAGCCGCTACACGTGCTCCTGCTTTAAAGTTGCGATTGGTTTTGGCGGGACTGTCAGGAACGGGTTTTAAATCGGGTGCGGAACCTACTTTGTTCAAATAAGTTGTTGACCCTGTACAACCCCCCAAAGAAATTGGTTTTGACATGTGATGCAGCGTCCTATGGGGTTGGGTGCGTGTTGCAGCAGGGTAACGCTGAGGGCCAACTACAACCTGTGGTTTATGCCTCCAGGTCACTCTCTCAAGCTGAATGGGGATATGGGATGGTTGAGAAGGAAGCACTCGCATGTGTCTATGGGGTGAAAAAGATGCATGTAACTTTTTGGCAGGAGGTTCGAATTAGAAACGGACCACAAGCCGTTAACATCCCTGCTGTCAGACAGCAAGGCTGTCAATGCCAATGCGTCAGCTCGCATACAGCAATGGGCTCTCATGCTGGCTGCATATGACTACACCATCCGGCACCGGCCTGGCACTGAAAACTGCACTGACGTGCTCAGCAGGCTTCTACTGGCCACCACTGAGGGGGCAGCGGAGCAAAGCGCTGAGATGGTCATGGCTGTCGATGTCTTTGACAGCGCAGGCTCCCCCATCACAGCCCGCCAGATCAAAATCTGGACAAACAGAGATTCCCTCCTATCCCTGATTAAGAAATGTGTCCTGACTGGGGATTGGGCACCCACACACGGAGCATGCCCTGAGGAGGTCAGACCGTTCCATAGACGGATGGATGAGCTCTCCATCCAAGCCGACTGCCTACTATGGGGCAGCCGGGTAGTCATGCCCCAGAGGGGTAGGGAAGCATTCATCAGGGAACTCCACAGCGAGCACCCAGGCATCGTGCTGATGAAGGCCATTGCCCGGTCACGTGTGGTGGCTTGGAATTGATTCAGACCTGGAACACTGTGTTCACAGCTGCACGACGTGTGCCCAGCTAGGTAATGCCCCCAGGGAGCCCCCGCTCAGCCCGTGGCCCTGGCCCACCAGGCCATGGTCATGTATTCACGTAGACTACGCGGGCCCGTTCATGGGAAAAATGTTTCTCATTGTGGTTGATGTGTACTCGAAATGGATTGAGTGTATCATTTTGAATTCGTGCACGACATCCACCACCGTGGAGAGTCTGCACTCAGTCTTTTCGACTCATGGCTTGCCGGACATCCTTGTTAGCGATAATGGCCAATGTTTCACAAGCTACGAATTCCGGGAGTTCATGTCGAGTAATGGCATTAACCATGTCAGGACAGCACCGTTCAAGCCGGCCTCCAATGGCCAGGTGGAACGTGCGGTCCAAATCATAAAACGAGGCATGCTCCGGATTCAAGGACCCTCCCTTCAATGCCGCCTATCGCAGCTCCTGCTGGTCTATAGATCCCGACCGCACTCGCTCACGGGGGTCCCGCCCACGGAACTACTCATGAAATGAACATTCAAAACTCGGCTGTCCCTCATTCATCCAGTCCTGTCCGACATTGTTGAGGGCAAGCGCCAGTCCCAAAACGAGTATCATGACCAAAATTCACGGGGGAGATGTATCGAAATTGATGACCCCGTATTTGTTCTCAATCACGCTTTGGGGCCCAAATGGCTTGAGGGTACTGTAATAGACAAAGAGGGGAATAGGGTCATAGTGGTTAAACTTAACAATGGGCAGATATGCCGCAAGCATCTGGACCAAGTAAAAAAAAGTTTCAGCATGGACACTGAGGAACCTGAGGAAGATCATGAGATGGTATTCACACCACTGCCAGAGAATGAGCAACAAGAACATTCAGCAGCATGCACAGTCCCTGCGGTCAGCCCGGACAGGCCGGAATCACCACAGGTGACAGAGACGCATACCAAGGCTCAACAACCCGAGCCCCAACTGCGGCGCTCCACGAGAGAGCACAGACCACCCGAGAGACTTAACCTATGATCCTAATAAGATGTTGAGGGGGAGGTGATGTCATGTATGTAACCTTTATGTAACAATACTGCAATATTGTATATACGTAAGAAATGCACACCTTGACCACAGGGGGTGAACTTGTGGGAGAAACTCCTCACCTGGTCATCCAGGTATATAAAGGGAGGTCCCACGCAGGGTCATCACTTCTTGGTCCTGTAAATAAAGGTTCAGGTCATGGAGTGACCTTGTCCATAGAATGTGCCTCGTGTGGATTTGTGGTATTGTGTAAGGACTTTACAGTCTCGACCAGATCATCGCCACGCAGTCGTGATGAGCGGTCTGTGCCTCGGGGGCTGCGCGGATCTGCTCTCCGGTGCCTGGTCCAACTGAAGGTGGGGGCTTGCTCTGCCTCAGAGCACGGGGGACGTCGATCGCTGGAGGGATGAAGTCTTCCCAGTTGCAATGAATCTTCCCCATCCATCTTCTTCCAAGTAGCGTTGGTCCATCACCTGAAACAATCCACAATGGAAAATTGTGCACCGCGCCATCATGGGATACACTTACATCCGCACTACCAACAACTGATATCCGTTCCTTGCTGGAGGTGCGCAGCTTTGCCTGAACTGGGACCAGCTTGGGTCATTCAGCTTGATCGTTCCATAGCCTCTCAAAGGCTTCCTGGCTCATTACTGACTGACTCGCCCACGTGTCCATTTCCATGAAGACTGGAACGCCATTTATCTCGACTTCCATTATCACTGGAGGACAATCTGTGGTGCAGGTATATACTCCATACACTTCGTCCTGGGACTGAGCTGCATCTCGAGCCATCTCCTCGTAATCCGCGCTGGATTCACAACCATCTGCTGACTCCTCTTCCACGTGGTGAGTCACAGCTCTTTTGCACATTTGTGCTGCAGGATTTGCACACATAGTCTCTGAACCGACACTGATGAGCCCTGTGATTACCTCCGCAACGACAGCATGGTGCTACTCGACTTACGTTTGCACCCCTCGGTGGACTCTGAGTTAAAGGATTCAGGGGCCTGTCTGCTCTGCCCTGGGCAAATTCACGTTCAACAGTTCTGCCTGTGAAAGGTGCCATTCTATTTACAGTACTTGCCGGGTTTGCGTCCTAAGAGTGAGTCATCATCTGCTTGGAGCTGCAGCTTGAGGTCATGAACGCCTGGCTGATGCTGACGGCCTTCTGCAGAGTGACGGTGGTTTCGGCAGACAGTAGCCTGTGAAGAAGGGCCTCATGGCCGATGCCAATTACGAAGACGTCCCACAATGCATCGGTGAGGGATGCATCGAATTCACACGGTCCTGCCAGCCTCCTGAGGTCGGCAGCGTACTTTGCGATTTCCTGGCCCTCGGGGCGGCAGTGTGTATAAAATCGATGCCTGGCCGTGAGGATGCTCTCCTTCGGTTTGAGTTGGTCCCGAATTAGCACTTTCAGCTCCTCGTTTGACCTGGTCATTATTTTCTCTGGTGCAAGCAAGTCCCTGACGAGGCCGTAGACCGCAGGCCCACAACTGGTCAACAGGATAGCTCTGCGCTTATCTGCCAGCGTGGCCGGATCATTGCCTACCAGGTCGTTTGCGATGAAATATTGGTCGAGCTGCTCCGTAAAGGCTTCCCAATCTTCACCCTCTGAGAACTTTTCTAATGCAGTCATTTTTGCATGAAAGTCTGTAATCTCGTCGCCAGTTGTGTCTATAATACTCTTATGAATGACTCCACGAGGTCTAGTATTGTACTTGAGCTGTTGTGACCTTAGTCCCATTTATTGTAACTCCAGAGTGAGGCACAAGCATGGTAGGTAGTCTTCTATACTGGGCCCAGCACACCTATGCAGGTGACCCTCAGGTCTCCCACCACAATGCCCTCTGGTGGCACACCTTATGTGACTATACAGTTAGTATACATGAAATACATACATGACATAGATAACCTCACATTTTCCACATTATACTCCATCTGCCAATTTTTTGCCCACTCACTTAGCCAGTCTATATCCCTTTGCAGATTTTTTGTCTCCTCCTCACAATTTGCTTTCCCACCCATCTTTGTATCATGAGCAAACTTGGCTACATTACACTCGGTCCCTTCATCCAAATCATTAATATAGACTGTAAATAGTTGAGGACCCAGCACCGATCCCTGCGGCACCCCACTAGTTACCGTTTGCCAATCGTAAATGACCCATTTATTCCGACTCTCTGTTTTCTGTTTGTTAGCCAATCCTCAATCCATGCTAATATATTACCCCCAACCCCGTGAGCTTTTATCTTGTGCAGTAACCTCTTATGTGGCACCTTATTGATTGCCTTCTGGAAATCCAAATACACTACATCCACTGGTTCCCCCTTATCCACCCTGCTCATTACATCCTCAAAGAACTCCAGCAAATTTGTCAAACATGAATTCCTTTTCATAAACCATGCTAACTCTGCTTAATTGAATTATGCTTTTCCAAATGTCCTGCTACTGCTTCCTTAATAATGGACTCCAGCATTTTCCCGACAGATGTTAGTCTAACCGGTCTATAGTTGCCTGCTTTCTGTCTGCCTCCATTTTTACCTCACAAAGAGGTAGTATTAATATATGGGACCATGAATATTATCAGTAGAATGCTACCAAGTATGGTTGAATAATGTAGATTGTAATGTTAGACTGGTGTCCTCGAGCTTTCATTCCATTATCTCAAGGAATTTGAGGTAAAAACGCTATCTTCTTGGAAGTTTATCTGTGGTTCTTGAGGTGTCAGCTGTGACTTAATCCGTAGCACTCTTGCCTCTGAATCAGAAGGTCTTAAGTCCCACTCTAGAGACTTGAGCACAAAAATCTAGGCTAACACTCCCAGTGCAATACCAGCACTGTCAGAGGTGCCGTTTTTCGGATGAGACGTTAAACTGAAGTGAACGCCAATGAAGTGTAGTCACTGATGTAACGTAGGAAATGCAGCAGCCAATTTGTGCACAGCAAGCTGCCAGAAACAGCAACGTGATAGTGACTACATCTGTTTTAGTGATGTTGATTGAAGGATAAATATTGGCAGGAGAATGGGATCTTTTACGTCCACCTGAGAGAGCAGTTGGGTCCATGGTTTAACGTCTCATCCAATGTTTGTAAAACTCAAGCTTGTACCACCTAATCACTACTTCTTGATTTGCATCGTCTTTCTTCCTGCTCTTTTCAAAATAGATGTTAAGTATCGAATAACTCCACGAGGCTAAGTACAGTGAGCTAGTTCAGGCATGACCTTACTCCAGTTTATTTACTCTCAAAGTGAGGATTCAACATGGCTGCCAACATTATAAACACGGCTTGCACGTGTCTGCCAGTGACCATTAGGACTCCGACAGTCGCGCCCTCCGGTGGCAGGTAAAACCCAGTTAACATACATAACATCATTCCCCCCAAAGACCTTGGTACAGGTTGTATTTACAAGTTGAAATGGTCCGGGGCCTTCCACTCCCTGGTTGATCTTCTCAGTTCGAACCCAAGCTTGGGTGAGTTAGTAGGACCATTGCTCCATATCTCCAAATTTGCGGATGACACTAAGTTGGGTGGCAGTGTGAGCTGCGAGGAGGATGCTATTAGGCTGCAGAGTGACTTGGATAGGTTAGGTGAGTGGGCAAATGAATGGCAGATGAAGTATAATGTGGATAAATGTGAGGTTATCCACTTTGGTGGTAAAAACAGAGAGACAGACCATTATCTGAATGGTGACAGATTAGGAAAAGGGAAGGTGCAACGAGACCTGGGTGTCATGGTACATCAGTCATTGAAGGTTAGCATGCAGGTACAGCAGGCGGTTAAGAAAGCAAATGGCATGTTGGCCTTCATAGCGAGGGGATTTGAATACAGGGGCAGGGAGGTGTTGCTACAGTTGTACAGGGCCTTGGTGAGGCCACACCTGGAGTATTGTGTACAGTTTTGGTCTCCTAACTTGAGGAAGAACATTCTTGCTATTGTGGGAGTGCAGCAAAGAATCACCAGACTGATTCCCGGGATGGCGGGACTGACCTATCAAGAAAGACTGGATCAACTGGGCTTGTATTCACTGGAGTTCAGAAGAATGAGAGGGGACCTCATAGAAACGTTTAAAATTCTGACGGGTTTAGACAGGTTAGATGCAGGAAGAATGTTCCCAATGTTGGGGAAGTCCAGAACCAGGGGTCACAGTCTGAGGATAAGGGGTAAGCCATTTAGGACCGAGATGAGGAGAAACTTCTTCACCCAGAGAGTGGTGAACCTGTGGAATTCTCTACCACAGAAAGTAGTTGAGGCCAATTCACTCAATATATTCAAAAAGGAGTTACATGAAGTCCTTACTACTCGGGGGATCAAGGGTTATGGCGAGAAAGCAGGAAGGGGGTTCTGAAGTTTCATGTTCAGCCATGAACTCATTGAATGGCGGTGCAGGCTCGATGGGTCGAATGGCCTACTCCTGCACCTATTTTCTATGTTTCTATGCTACATTTCAGAGCAGTCGGTCTGACAGAACTGTCGGAGATGATAGGTTCGTCTTCGTGAATGACACAAAGGTCAACTGATGGTTGGATGTGTGTTGGTTGGTCGATGATGATGTCATCTTCAATTTGTTCTGCGTTGTCTGTGAATCGCAGTTTGGTTTGGTCGATGTGCCTCTTGCACGTTTGGCCATTTAACAGTTTGACTACAAACACCCTGTTCCCCTCCTTGGCCAAAACCGTGCCAGCAACCCACTTTGGACCATGACCATAATTCATTACAAACACACGGTCATGAACAGCAATGTCACGTGATACGGCCGCGCGATCGTGGTACCATTGCTGCTGTTGCCTTCTGGTTTCGACATGATTATTGAGATCTGGGTGTACAAGGGAGAGCCTGGTTTTGAGGCCTCTCCATTAACAGCTCGGTAGGAGGGACCCCGGTGAGCGAGTGGGGTCTCATCTGGTAACTGAGCAGAATGCGGGGCAAGCAGATCTGTAGGGAGCCATGAGTCAACGCGTTTTAGGCTATGCTTAATGGTTTGGACAGCCCGCTCCGCTTGACTGTTCGATGCGGGTTTGAAAGGGACAGACCTGACATGCTTGATGCCATTACGGGTCATAAACTCGTGGAACTCCGAGCTGGTGAAACACGGTCCGTTGTCGCTGACAAAGACGTCGGGCAAGCCATAGGTGGCGAACATGGCCCGGAGGCTTTCAATGGTGGCTATGGACGTGCTGGATGACATGATTACGCATTCAATCCATTTGGAGTAAGCGTCCACTACCACTAAAAACATTTTGCCGAGAAAGAGGCCGGCAAAGTCTATGTGGATCCTTGACCACAGTTTGGATGGCTATGACCACAGACTCAGTGGATCCTCCACAGGTGCGTTACTCAGTTGCATGCAAGTGTTGCACTGATGCACGCATGACTCCAAGTCCGAGTCAATGCCGAGCCACCAAACGTGAGACCTGGCAATGGCCTTCATCATGAGAATGCCTGGGTGGGTACTGTGTGTAAATCTCGCACAAAAGTTTCCCTACCTTTTTTTGGCATAACAACACAATTACCCCATAACAGACAATCAGAGTGAATAGACAATTCATCTTTGCGGTGGCTATAAGGCTTAATTTCATCCTGCATTTTCCTGGGAATGGCAGACCAATTTCCATTTAAGACCACACCTTTTTACGCTTGACAGGACAGGATCCTGGCTGATCCAGGTCCTAATTTGGCGAGCCCTGATGGGTGACCCCTCGCTCTCGAAGGCATCCATGACCAGCAGCAAGTCTGCAGGCTGCGGCATTTCCATCCTGGTTGTGGGCAATGGTAGCCGGCTAAGCGCATCAGCACAGTTTTCAGTGCCTGGTCTGTGGCAGATGACATAATCATAAACGGATAATGTCAGTGCCCATCTTTGGATGCAGGACGAGGCATTGGTGTTTATACCTTTGCTCTCAGAAAACAATGAAATGAGCGGCTTGTGGTCTGTTTCAAGCTCAAACCAAAGCCCAAACAAGTATTGGTGTATTTTCCTAACCCCATATATGCATGCTAAAGCCTCTTTCTCTAACATACTATAGGCTCTTTCAGCCTTAGACAGACTTCTGGACGCAGATGCAACTGGTTGGAGTTTGCCTGATACATTGGTTTGCTGGAGCACATAACCGACCCCGTACGATGAGGCGTCGCAGGCCAGCACTAACAGCTTACATGGGTCATAGTGCACCAGTAATTTATTCGAGCATAGCAGGTTCCTGGCCTTCTCAAAGGCTCTGTCTTGAGATTTGCCCCAAACCCAGTCATTACCCTTTCTCAGCAACATGTGCAATGGCTCTAGCAATGTGCTCCAACTAGGTAGAAAGTTACCAAAATAGTTGAGAAGACCCAGGAACGAACGCAGCTCCGTCACACTCTGGGGTCTGGGTGCATTCTTGATGGCCTCTGCCTTTGAGTCCGTAGACCTGATGCTATCTGCTGCAATCTTTCTCCCCAGGAATTCGACTTCTGGTGCCATGAAAACACACTTGGAGCGTTTTAGCCTGAGTCCCACTCTGTCCAGACGACGTAGAACCTCTTCCAGGTTGTGCAGGTGTTCGGTGGCGTCACAACCAGTGATTAGGATGTCACCTTGGAACACGACGGTTCTCGGGATGGACTTCAGCAAACTCTCCATGTTTCTTTGAAATATGGCTGACGCCGAGCAAATTCCGAAAGGGCATCTGTGGTATATAAACAATCCTTTGTGCGTGTTGATGCACGTCAGTTTTTTTGAAGATTCAACCAGCTCCTGTGACATGTAAGCGGAGGTCAGGTCCAATTTGGTGAACGACTTCCCCCCTGCTAGGGTTGAAACAGGTCGTCAGCCTTGGGTAACGGGTACTGATCCTGTATCGAGACTCGGTTGATCGTTACCTTGTAGTCGCCGCAAATTTTGACTGTGCCATCACTTTTCAACATCGGGACAATTGGACTGGCCCATTAGCTGAACTCGACTGGTGATATGATTCCTTCCCATTGAAGTCAGTCCAGTTCGATCTCAACCTTCTTCCTCATCATGTACGGAACCGCCCGAGCCTTGTGAGGGACAGGTCTTGCATCTGGGCCTAGGTGGATCTGCACCTTGACTCCCGTGAAGTTGCCTGATGCCTGGATCGAAGAACGAGGGAAACTTGCTCAGCACTTGAGCACACGGAGTGTCATCCACTGATATAATATGATGCTTTAATATCGTTCCAGTTCCATTTAATTTTCTCAAGCCAACTCCTGCCGAACGGCGTTGGGCCATTGCCTGGAATGATCCACAACGATAAATCATGCACAGCTCCATCATACGATACCATCATACTGCCGCGCTGCCAATGATTGGTATGAGCTCTTTGGTATAGGTACGCAGCTTCGCATTGATTGGGCTCAGTTTGGGTCTTTTTGCCTTGGTGTCCCACAGCTTTTCGAAAGCCCTCTGGCTCATTATTGACCGACTCGCACCCGTGTCCAATTCCATGGATATTAGAACCCCATTTAATTTAACTTCCAGCATTATCGGAGGACTTTTGGTAAAATAATGTATGCCATACACTTCTTCGTCCTGTACCTCGGGTTGAGTTGCCTGTGCCGCTTGATCCACGGTGGATCGATCATCCTCAGCCACGTGATATGTCACAGCACGCCTGCTCAGTTGCAGACACATTCGCTAAAGGTGCCCCATTGTTGCACAGCCTTTGCACATGTATTGCTTGAATCGGCATTGATGGGCCCGATGATAGCCCCCGCAACGCCAACAAGGCGAGATTTGATTCACCCCCGATGGCGGACTTTGAACAGTTACAGGTCGTACGAACGCGGACGAGTAGGCCCTGCCATGTGCAGCTCTGCCTGCCGACGATATTATGTTATGCACAGTAGTTGCCGGTGAGTTTCCATGCTGGGAAGATAGGTTTCGAGTTTTCGTCCGTGGCCATGCATGCCTGGGCGATCGTGATGGCCTTGCTCAGGTCTAAAGATTCAGCAGCCAGCAGCTTTCAAAGGATGACCTTGTGGCAATGCCAAGCATGAAAAAGTCCCGCAGCATTTCCTCCAACGCAGCTCTGAATTTGCATGGCCCAGTGAGACGTCTCAGGTCGGCGACAAATTCCGACACGTCCTGGCCCTCGGAGCGATTGTGTGTATAGAAATGATACCTCGCCAGCGTACACAATTCATCGTAAGTCTTATCCGTTGATCGAGTCGGTGAGAGTAGATTCTTGATGAGGCCATAAATTCTTGACCCACAAACGGTGAGGAGAACCACCCTGCGCTTAATTGCGATATCGGTTCTTTCCAATCTGTTGGCTACGAAGTACTGGTTGAGGCTGCTATGTCCTTACTATACAGTATAAATTCACACGAGGCCCATACTTGTGACCAGTAACCTTTATTAGCCAGCACTGAAGTGATGAAGGTGGGTGGAGCTTCCCCTTTTATACCTGATAGTCCAGGTTAGGAGTGTCTCCCATGAGTTCACCAACTAATAGTCAATGTTCTCACAGTGTACAACTTAGGTCAGTTTATACATGGGTTACAATGCTGGTTGAATACATGATATCGCCTCCCCCCCAAAGTCTTATTGGGATCACAGGTTAAGTCTCTCTGGTGGTTTACGCTCCCTTGTAGAGAGCCTGAGTTGGGGCTCCGGTTGTTGGGTGCTGGCCTGAGTGTCTGCTGTTTGCGGTGCCTCAGGCCTGTCCGGACTGCCCACAGTGACTGGGCTCTCCTCCACTTGGTTCCGGTGTTCGGTCACCTGCGGAGGAGTCAACTCTACATCGTGTTCTTCCTCTGCTTCTTCTATGGGGTTGCTGAACCTCCTTTTTTGTTTGATCCACGTGTTTGCGGCAGATTTGTCCGTTGGTAAGTTTAACTACCAGAATCCTATTCCCCTCTTTGGTAATCACAGTGCCTGCGAGCCATTTAGGCCCTGCAGCGTAGTTGAGGACAATAACAGGGTCATTGACATCAATACATCGCGCCCTCGCATTCCCGTCATGGTAGTCACATTGTGACTGGCGCCTGCTCTCAACAATTTATTTCATGGTGGGGTGTATAAGGTTTTGAGCGTCCTTTTCATTAGCAGCTCTGTAGGTGGGACCCCTGTGAGTGAGTGTGGTCGGGATCTATTGGCCAACAGGAGGCGTGATAAGCGGCTTTGTAGGGAAACCCCTTGGATTCTGAGCATCCCGTTTGATTATCTGCACTGCTCGTTCCGCCTGGCCGTTTGAGGCCGGCTTGAACGGTGCCATTCTGACATAGTAGATACCATTTCCTGCCATGAAGTCCTGGAATTCAATGCTTGTAAAGCACGGGCCATTGTCACTGACCAAGACGTCCGGTAGACCATGGGCTGCGAACATTGCCTGTAGACTTTCTACCGTGGCAGAGGATGTGCTTGAATTGAGAATGTCACACTCGATCCATTTGGAGTAGGCGTCTACTACAACCAAAAACATTTTTCCCATGAAAGGACCTGCATAGTCCACATGGATGCGTGACCATGGCTTGGCGGGCCAGGACCTGGGGCTAAGGGGGGCTTCCCTGGGCGCATTGCCCAGCTGGGCACACGTGTTGCACCTGCGAACACATAGTTCCAGGTCTGCATCTATCCCTGGCCACCAAACGTGTGACCTGGCAATTGCCTTCATCATGACAATGCCCGGGTGCTCATTGTGGAGTTCTCTGATGAACATCTCTCTGCCCATCTGGGGCATGACTACTCGGTTTCCCCATAGTAGGTAATCGGCCTGAATCGAGAGTTCATCCTTGCGCCTGTGAAATGGTTTGAATTCCTCAGGGCATGCCCCGTACGTGGCTGCCCAGTCCCCATTCAGGACACATTTCTTGACTAGAGACAATAGCGGGTCTCTATTTGTCCAGACTTTAATCTGATGGGCTGTCGCAGGTGAGCCTTCGCTTCCAAAAGCTTCAACAGCCATGACCATCTCAGCAACATGCTCGGTTGCCCCCTTGGTGGTGGCTAGTGGGAGCCTGCTGAGTGCATTGGTGCAGTTTTCAGTGCCCGATCTGTACCGAATTGTATAGTCATAGGCGGCTAACGTGAGTGCCCACCTCTGTATGCGTGCCGATGCATTTGCATTTATGGCCTTGTTGTCGGCCAAAAGGGACGTTAGGGGTTTGTGATCTGTCTCCAGCTCAAATTTCCTGCCAAACAGGTACTGGTGCATTTTTTTTTACAGCATATACACATGCTAGCGCTTCCTTTTCTACCATCCCATAGCCCCATTCTGCCTGGGACAGACTTCTGGAGGCATAAGCGACCGGCTGTAACTGACCCTTGGCATTAACATGCTGCAACACACACCCGACCCCATAGGATGACACGTCACATGTTAAAATGAGTTTCTTACATGGGTCATATAGCGTTAACAGATTGTTGGAGCATAACAAATTTCGTGCTTTATCAAAAGCCCTTCCTGGCTGTCTACCCAGACCCATTCGCGACCTTTGCGTAGAAGCACGTGTAGTGGCTTTAACAGCATGCTCAATTTGGGAAGAAAGTTACCAAAATAGTTCAGGAGCCCCAGGAACGAACGCAGCTCCATCGTGTTACGGGGTCTGGGTGCTCTCTGGATCGCTTCTGTTTTGGACATAGTAGGTCTGATCCCGTCTGCTGCTACCCTCATCCCCAGGAATTCTACCTCTGGAGCTAGGAAGACGCACTTCGCCTTTTTCAGTCGCAGACCAACCGGTCCAGTCTGTGTAGCACCTCCTCCAAGTTGCTGAGGTGTTCTTCAGTATCACAACCCGTGATGAGGATGTCGTCTTGAAAAACCACTGTCCTTGGAATCGACTTGAGGAGGCTTTCCATATTTCATTGAAAGATCGCGGCGGCTGAGCGAATCCCAAACGGACATCTGTTGTACTCAAACAATCCTTTGTGTGTCGTGATGGTGGTCAGCTTCTTCGACTCACTCGCCAGCTCCTGAGTCATGTAAGCTGAGGTCAGGTCCAATTTTGAAAAAAGTTTGCCACCGGATAGCGTCGCAAAGAGGTCCTCCGCTCTCGGTAGCGGGTACTGGTCTTGGAGTGACACCCGATTGATGGTGGCCTTGTAATCACCACATATCCTGACCGACCCATTCGCCTTGAGCACCGGCACAATCGGGCTCCCCCAGTCACTGAATTCGACTGGCAAGATGATGCCTTCCCTCAGCAGGCGGTCCAATTTGCCTTCTATCTTTTCCCGCATCATGTATGGCACCGCTCTGGCCTTGTGGTGTACTGGCCTGGTGTCCGGGTTTATGTGAATCACTACCTTGGTCCCCATGAAAGTGCCAATGCCGGGTTGAAATAGTGAGTCAAATTTGTCCAGGACCTGTGAGCATGATACTCGCTCCACAGAAGAAATTGCATTGACATCGCCCCATTTCCAGTTCATGACAGCAAGCCAACTCCTCCCCAGTAGTGCGGGACCGTCCCCGGGACAATCCAGAGTGGCAACCTGTTCTCCGAATCTTTGTGGGTCACGACTACCGTGGCTCTGCCTAGCACCGGAATGATCTCCTTTGTGTATGTCCGTAGCTGTGCGTCAATTGGCAATAATTTTGGCCTCCAGGCCTTGGACACCCACAACTTGTTGAACTGTTTGATACTCATCAGGGACTGGTTGGCCCGTGTGTCTAGCTCCATCGATACTGGGATGCCATTGAGGAGCACTTGCATCATTATCAGTGGCGTCCTGGTGTATAAACTGTATACGTGCTCGACATGAACTCGCTGAACTTCAGCTTCCAGCGATTTCCCCCAGTGTTCATTTGGCCTCGTAGGGCTTACACCGGGCCCGTCCTCCTCGTACATCAACCTGGCTGCAGGCTTCCTGCACATACGCACCAAGTGACCGCTGATTCTGCAGGTATATTGCTGATACCTGCAAGCTCTGGCTGTGTGTTTGCCTCCACACCTCCAACATGAGCCGTTGTTGGAAACAAAAGGTCCATTACCAGTCGATCGTCTCTGACTTTCTCTGTAACTGTCCTTAAGCGCACCATTGACAGGTGTTGATGGCCCCATTACTGGCCGCATTATCTCTTGCGATGGCATGAATCACCGTTCAGCTAGCCATTGTCTCTGTTGAATTCCCGCTTTGGGTTCGACTACATGCTGGGGCATGTCCGATTGCCCCTGTCTGCCTGGGGAACTGTGTGCCGCATTAACAATGTTGACTCCCTGTCTATTTGCTGCATTTAAACCAAGATTTTTGTCAAACATCATTCTGGTCTCTTCCTCCCCTGAGATAAATGTCTGGGCCATCAAAGCCGCCGTTTCCAGGGTCAAGTCTTTGGTCTCAATCAGTTTCCTGAAAACCCCAGCGTGTCCGATGCCCTCAATAAAAAAGTCTCGCAGCATCTCCGCTCTGCATGCATCTGGGAACTTACATAGGCTCGCCACTCGCCGGAGATCTGCCACGAAGTCTGGTACGCTTTGCCCTTCTCGCTGCCGGTGCGTGTAAAACCGGTGTCTTGCCATGTGCATGCTGCTCACCGGTTTAAAGTGTTCCTCGATCAACTTACTGAGCTCTTCAAAAGTCTTGTCCACCGGCTTCTCAGGCGCTAGAAGGTCCTTCATCGGAGAGTACATCCTGGATCCACAAACCGTCAGGAGATGAGCCCTGCGTTTGTCGTCCGAATCCTGTCCCAACTATTCCTTAGTGACAAAACTTTGCTGTAGTCTCTCAATAAAATCGTCCCAATCATCACCAACACAGTACCTCTCGTCTGTGCTGCTAGTGGCCATGCTCGTGTGGTTTAAATCCCAGTTTCTCGTCGCCAATGATATGTCCTTACTATACAGTATAAATGCACACAAGACACATACTTGAGAGAAGGTAACTCTGTGACCAGTAACCTTATTAGCCAGCACTGAAGTGATGAAGGTGGGTAGAGCTTCCCCTTTTATATCTGAAAGTCCAGGTTAGGAGTGTCTCCCACGAGTTCACCACCTAGTGGTCAATGTTCTCACAGTGTACAACTTAGGTCAGTTTTTACATGGGTTACAATGACTGTTAAATGCATGACAAAGGTGATCAGTGAAATCCTCCCAGTCTTCCCCTTCCACGAATCTCTCCAAAATTCCAACAGATACGGTTGCATGAAAGTTCGTATTTTTAACTCATCGCCAATTGTTAAGTATCGAATAACTCCACGAGGCTAAGTACAGTGAGCTAGTTCAGGTATGACCTTACTCTAGTTTATTTACTCTCAAAGTGAGGATTCAACATGGCTGCCAACATTATATACACGGCTTGCATGTGTCTGCCAGTGACCATTAGGACTCCGACAGTCGCGCCCTCCGGTGGCAGGTAAAACCCAGTTAACATACATCATAGATGATGTCCTGGACTATGAGCCTTTTGTCTTTTCACCTTGACATTCCGATTAAAAATATAAGCCTGGAGATAAAAGAGAAAAGCTTTCTATGCTGTTATTTACTTTTAATTAATCTATTGCCTTGTAATTGGTTTCCATGATGCTCTGCACAATTTTAATTGATTCTTGGAAGCAAGAACACAGCAACCGAGCATCTGTCAATGAGCAATTAACTCATAGCAACTATAAAGCACCAATCACAGCACTTCTTCCCAATTCGATCAAGGAAGTACCTGCAGAGTGAACAAAAAAAAGACACAGAGAGAGTGCAGAAACCAAGTTACCAACAGCACATAAAAGTAGATTTTGACAGAAACCATGAAACAATTTTGATAAACGTGACACATGAGCAACCACTAAAACAACTGCAAACAAGAGACAGGAAACCAACAGGACAGAGAGAAAATAAAACAAGATAAGGGAAGAAACAGAGTTTCAGAAACAACTTAAACAAATAATTTATTACACCGAATAAACTAATACATGGAGAAATATCTTACATTAAAAGTTCTCTACAATAACATTGCTTTAAGAGATTTTGTCGGCCGAAACCACAGGATCCTTCCTCACTGAGTCCTTGGAGGGCGGGGAGGAGGGAAGAGACGGAGAGAGACGGAGAGAGGAGAGAGAGGGGAGCGGGGGGAGAGAATGGAGAGAGAGGGGAGGGAAGGAGAGAGAGGGGGGCGAGAGGGGGAGGGAGAGAGAGAGAGAGAGAAGGGGGGGGAGAGAGAGGGGGAGGAGAGGGGGGGAGAGAGAGGGGAGGGCGGGAGAGAGAGAGAGGGGAGGGGAGAGAGAGAGGGGAGGGGGGAGAGAGAGGGGAGGGGGGGGAGAGAGAGGGGGAGAAAGGGAAGGGGGGAGAGAGAGAGAGGGGGAGGAAAGGGGGAGAGAGAGAGAGGGGGGAGAGAGAGGAGGAGGGGAGGGAAGGGGGGGAGAGAGGGGGAGGGAAGTGGGGTGGAGGGAAGGGGGGAGGGAAAGGGGGATGGGGGGGGAGGGAAGGAGAAGGGGAGGGAAGGGGGGAGAGGAGGCGAGGGAGAGGGGGAGAGAGAAAGGGGGGAGGGATAGGGGGGAGGGGAAGGCGGGGAGGGAAAGGGGGAGGGAAGGGGGGAGAGAAAGAGGGTGGGAGAGAGAGGGGGGAGGGGAGGGGGAGGGAAGGGGAGGGGGAGGGGGAGGGAAGGGTGGGAGAGAGAGGGGGAGAGAGAGAGGGGGAGGGGAGGGGGAGGGAAAGGGGGGAGGGGGAGGGGAGGGGGAGGGAAGGGGGGGAGGGGGAGGGGGAGGGAAGGGTGGGAGAGAGAGGGGGAGAGAGAGGGGGAGGGGGGGGAGAGGGGGGAGGGAAGGGGGGAGGGGAAGGGGGGGGAGAGAGAGGGCGAGGGAAGGGGTTGAGAGAGAGAGGGAGGGAAGGGGAAAGAGAGAGGGGGAGGGGAGGGAAGGGGGAGAGAGAGGGGGGAGAGAGAGGGGGAGGGGGGGGAGAGAGGGGGGAGGGGAGGGGGAGAGAGAGAGAGGGACAGAGAGGGGAGGGGAGGGGAGGGGGGAGAGAGATGGGGAGGGGAGGGAAGGAGGAGGGGAGGGAAGGGGGGGAGAGGAGGGGAGGGAAGGGGGGGAGAGAGGGGGAGGGAAGGGGGGAGAGAGAGGGAAGGGGGGGAGAGAGAGCGAAGCGGGTAGAGGGAGAGAGGGGGGAGAGAGAAAGAGAGGGGGAGAGAGGGGTGAAAGAGAGAGGGGGGAGAGAGAGGGGGAGAGAGAGGGGAGGGAGAGAGAGAGGGGGAGGGGAGGGGGGAGAGAGAGGGGAGGGGAGGGGGGCAGAGAGACGGGGAGGGGAGGGGGGGAGAGAGAGGGGGAGAGACAGGGGAGGGGAGGGGGGAGAGAGAGGGGGAGGGGGAGAGGGGGGAGAGAGAGGGGGAGGGAAGGGGGAGAGAGAGGGGGAGGGAAGAGAGCGGGAGGGAAGGGGGGAGCGAGAGGGGGAGGGAAGGGGGGAGAGAGGGGGGAGGGAGAGAGGGGGAGGGGGGAAGGGGGGGAGAGAGAGGGAAGGGGGGGAGAGAGGGAAGGGGGAGAGGGAGAGAGGGGGAGAGAGAGGGAGGGGGAGAGAGGGGGGAAGAGAGGGAGGGGAGAGAGGGGGGGAGAGAGAGAGGGGGGAGGGAGAGAGGGGGAGGGGTGAGGGAGAGAGAGGGAGGGGGAGAGAGGTGGAGGGGGGAGAGAGAGAGGGGAGAGAGAGGGGACAGAGAAAGAGAGAGAGGGGGGAGGGGGGAGAGAGAGGGGGGGGGGAGAGAGAGGGGGAGGGGAGAGGGAGGGGGCGGGGGAGAGAGACGGGGGGAGGGGACAGAGAGAGGGGTGGTGGGGAGAGAGAGGGGGGGAGAAAGAGGGGAGAGAGAGGGTGGGAGGGGAGAAAGAGAGGGGGTAGGGGGAGAGAGAGAGGGGGGGGAGGGAGAGAGGGGGGGAGAGAGAGGGGAGAAACATAGAAACATAGAAAATAGGTGCAGGAGTAGGCCATTCGGCCCTTCTAGCCTGCACCGCCATTCAATGAGTTCATAGAAACATAGAAACATAGAAAATAGGTGCAGGAGCAGGCCATTCAGCCCTTCTAGCCTGCACCGCCATTCAATGAGTTCATGGCTGAACATGAAACTTCAGAACCCCCTTCCTGCTTTCTCGCCATAACCCTTGATCCCCCGAGTAGTAAGGACTTCATCTAACTCCCTTTTGAATATATTGAGTGAATTGGCCTCAACTACTTTCTGTGGTAGAGAATTCCACAGGTTCACCACTCTCTGGGTGAAGAAGTTTCTCCTCATCTCGGTCCTAAATGGCTTACCCCTTATCCTCAGACTGTGACCCCGGGTTCTGGACTTCCCTAACATTGGGAACATTCTTCCTGCATCTAACCTGTCTAAACCCGTCAGAATTTTAAACGTTTCTATGAGGTCCCCTCTCATTCTTCTGAACTCCAGTGAATACAAGCCCAGTTGATCCAGTCTTTCTTGATAGGTCAGTCCCGCCATCCCGGGAATCAGTCTGGTGATTCTTTGCTGCACTCCCTCAATAGCAAGAATGTTCTTCCTCAAGTTAGGAGACCAAAACTGTACACAATACTCACCAAGGCCCTGTACAACTGTAGCAACACCTCCCTGCCCCTGTATTCAAATCCCCTCGCTATGAAGGCCAACATGCCATTTGCTTTCTTAACCGCCTGCTGTACCTGCATGCTAACCTTCAATGACTGATGTACCATGACACCCAGGTCTCGTTGCACCTTCCCTTTTCCTAATCTGTCACCATTCAGATAATGGTCTGTCTCTCTGTTTTTACCACCAAAGTGGATAACCTCACATTTATCCACATTATACTTCATCTGCCATTCATTTGCCCACTCACCTAACCTATCCAAGTCACTCTGCAGCCTAATAGCATCCACCTCGCAGCTCACACTGCCACCCAACTTAGTGTCATCCGCAAATTTGGAGATACTGCATTTAATCCCCTCGTCTAAATCATTAATGTACAATGTAAACAGCTGGGGCCCCAGCACAGAACCTTGCGGCACCCCACTAGTCACTGCCTGCCATTCTGAAAAGTACCCGTTTACTCCTACTCTTTGCTTCCTGTCTGACATGTCAGCACACTATCCCCAATCCCATGTGCTTTAACTTTGCACATTAATCTCTTGTGTGGGACCTTGTCGAAAGCCTTCTGAAAGTCCAAATATACCACATCAACTGGTTCTCCTTTGTCCACTTTACTGGAAACATCCTCAAAAAATTCCAGAAGATTTGTCAAGCATGATTTCCCTTTCACAAATCCATGCTGACTTGGACCTATCATGTCACCATTTTCCAGATGCACTGCTATGACATCCTTAATAATTGATTCCATCATTTTACCCACTACTGAGGTCAGGCTGACCGGTCTATAATTCCCTGTTTTCTCTCTCCCTCCTTTTTTAAAAAGTGGGGTTACATTGGCTACCCTCCACTCCATAGGAACTGATCCAGAGTCAATGGAATGTTGGAAAATGACTATCAATGCATCCGCTATTTCCAAGGCCACCTCCTTAAGTACTCTGGGATGCAGTCCATCAGGCCCTGGGGATTTATCGGCCTTCAATCCCATCAATTTCCCCAACACAATTTCCCGACTAATAAAGATTTCCCTCAGTTCCCCCTCCTTACTAGACCCTCTGACCCCTTTTATATCCGGAAGGTTGTTTGTATCCTCCTTAGTGAATACCGAACCAAAGTACTTGTTCAATTGGTCTGCCATTTCTTTGTTCCCCGTTATGACTTCCCCTGATTCTGACTGCAGGGGACCTACGTTTGTCTTTACTAACCTTTTTCTCTTTACATACCTATAGAAACTTTTGCAATCCACCTTAATGTTCCCTGCAAGCTTCTTCTCGTACTCCATTTTCCCTGACCTAATCAAACCCTTTGTCCTCCTCTGCTGAGTTCTAAATTTCTCCCAGTCCCCAGGTTCGCTGCTATTTCTGGCCAATTTGTATGCCACTTCCTTGGCTTTAATACTATCCCTGATTTCCCTAGATAGCCACGGTTGAGCCACCTTCCCTTTTTTATTTTTTACGCCAGTCAGGAATGTACAATTGTTGTAATTCATCTATGCGGTCTCTAAATGTCTGCCATTGCCCATCCACAGTCAACCCCCTAAGTATCATTCGCCAATCTATCCTTGCCAATTCACGCCTCATACCTTCAAAGTTACCCTTCTTTAAGTTCTGGACCATGGTCTCTGAATTTACTGTTTCATTCTCCATCCTAATGCAGAATTCCACCATATTATGGTCACTCTTCCCCAAGGGGCCTCGCACAATGAGATTGCTAATTAATCCTCTCTCATTACACAACACCCAGTCTAAGATGGCCTCCCCCCTAGTTGGTTCCTCAACATATTGGTCTAGAAAACCATCCCTTATGCACTCCAGGAAATCCTCCTCCACCGTATTGCTTCCAGTTTGGCTAGCCCAATCTGTGTGCATATTAAAGTCACCCATTATAACTGCTACACCTTTATTGCATGCACCCCTAATTTCCTGTTTGATGCCCTCCCCAACATCCCTATTACTGTTTGGAGGTCTGTACACAACTCCTACTAACGTTTTTTGCCCTTTGGTGTTCTGCAGCTCTACCCATATAGATTCCACATCATCCAAGCTAATGTCTTTCCTAACTATTGCATTAATCTCCTCTTTAACCAACAATGCTACCCCACCTCCTTTTCCTTTTATTCTATCCTTCCTGAATGTTGAATACCCCTGAATGTTGAGTTCCCAGCCCTGATCATCCTGGAGCCACGTCTCCGAAATCCCAATCACATCATATTTATTAACATCTATTTGCACAATTAATTCATCCACCTTATTGCGGATACTCCTTGCATTAAGACACAAAGCCTTCAGGCTTGTTTTTTTAACACCCTTTGTCCTTTTAGAATTTTGCTGTACAGTGGCCCTTTTTGTTCTTTGCCTTGGGTTTCTCCGCCCTCCACTTTTCCTCATCTCCTTTCTGTCTTTTGCTTTTGCCTCCTTTTTGTTTCCCTCTGTCTCCCTGCATTGGTTCCCATCCCCCTGCCATATTAGTTTAAATCCTCCCCAACAGCACTTGCAAACACTCCCCCTAGGACATTGGTTCCGGTCCTGCCCAGATGCAGACCGTCCGGTTTGTACTGGTCCCACCTCCCCCAGAACCGGTCCCAATGCCCCAGGAATTTGAATCCCTCCCTGCTGCACCACTGCTCAAGCCACGTATTCATCTGCGCTATCCTGCGATTCCTACTCTGACTATCACGTGGCACTGGTAGCAATCCCGAGATTACTACTTTTGAGGTCCTACTTTTTAATTTAGCTCCTAGCTCCTTAAATTCGTTTCGTAGGACCTCATCCCTCTTTTTACCTATGGCGTTGGTACCAATGTGCACCACGACAACTGGCTGTTCTCCCTCCCTTTTTAGAATGTCCTGCACCCGCTCCGAGACATCCTTGACCCTTGCACCAGGGAGGCAACATACCATCCTGGAGTCTCGGTCGCGGCTGCAGAAACGCCTATCTATTCCTCTCACCATTGAATCCCCTATCACTATTGCTGTCCCACTCTTTTTCTTGCCCTCCTGTGCAGCAGAGCCAGCCACGGTGCCATGAACTTGGCTGCTGCTGCCCTCCCCTGATGAGTCATCCCCCTCAACAGTACTCAAAACAGTGTATCTGTTTTGCAGGGGGATGAGCACAGGGGACCCCTGCACTACCTTCCTTGCACTACTCTTCCTGCTGGTCTTCCATTCCCTATCTGGCTGTGGACCCTTCACCTGCGGTAAGACCAACTCGCTACACGTGCTACTCATGTCATTCTCAGCATCGTGGATGCTCCAGAGCGAATCCACCCTCAGCTCCAACTCCGCAACGCGGACAGTCAAGAGCTGGAGGTGGATACACTTCCTGCACACGTAGTCGTCAGGGACACCGGAAGTGTCCCTGAGTTCCCACATGGTACAGGAGGAGCATAACACCCGACCGAGCTCTCCTGCCATGACTTAACCCTTAGATACACTTAAATTGGCAACAACAATGTTAAAAGTTACTGACTAATATAAGAAGAAAAAGTAAAACTACTCACCAATCACCAGCCAATCACTTACCCCCTAGGCTGTGACGTCACCTTTGTTTCTTTCTTTGCCTTCTCCCTGTAGCTGCACCGGTACGCCTCTCGCCGACCCCGGACTCGCGCTGCTCCGAGCTCCCGCCTCCTCGACTGACTGCTCGAACTGCTCGACTCCCGCTGGCCTTTATAGGCCTCTCGCCGACCCCGGACTCGCGCTGCTCCGAGCTCCCGCCTCCTCGACTGACTGCTCGAACTGCTCGACTCCCGCTGGCCTTTATAGGCCTCTCGCCGACCCCGGACTCGCGCTGCTCCGAGCTCCCGCCTCCTCGACTGACTGCTCGAACTGCTCGACTCCCGCTGGCCTTTATAGGCATCTCGCCGACCCCAGACTCGCGCTGCTCCGAGCTCCCGTCTCCTCGAACTGCTCGACTCCCGCTGGCCTTTATAGGCCTCTCGCCGACCCCGGACTCGCGCTGCTCCGAGCTCCCGCCTCCTCGACTGACTGCTCGAACTGCTCGACTCCCGCTGGCCTTTATAGGCCTCTCGCCGATCCCGGACTCGCGCTGCTCCGAGCTCCCGCCTCCTCGACTGACCGGCTTAACATGCAACTTCAGTACCCCATTCCTGCTTTCTCGCCATACCCCTTGATTCCCCTAGTAGTAAGGACTTCATCTAACTCCTTTTTGAATATATTCAGTGAACTGGCCTCAACAACTTTCTGTGGTAGAGAATTCCACAGGTTCACCACTCTCTGGGTGAAGAAATTCCTCCTCATCTCAGTGCGAAATGGCTTACCCCTTATCCTTAGACTGTGTCCCCTGGTTCTGGACTTCCCCAACATTGGGAACATTCTTCCTGCATCTAACCTGTCTAACCACATCAGAATTTTAAACGTTTCTATGAGGTCCCCTCTCATTCTTCTGAACTCCAGTGAATATAAGCCCAGTGGATCCAGTCTTTCTTGATAGGTCGGTCCCGCCATCCCGGGAATCAGTCTGGTGAACCTGCGCTGCACTCCCTCAATAGCAAGAATGTCCTTCCTCAGGTTAGGAGACCAAAACTGTACACAATACTCCAGATGTGGCCTCACCAAGGCCCTGTACAACTGTAGCAACACCTCCCTGCCCCTGTACTCAAATCCCCTCAGGAGAGAGAGGGGGGAGGGGATGGCGGAGGGGGGAGAGAGAGGGGGGAGGAGGGAGAGAAAGGTGGGGAGGGGAGAGAGAGGGGGGAGAGGGGTGGGAGGAGAAGGGGGAGAGAGAGGGGGAGGGGAGGGGGGAGAGAGAGGGGGAGGGGAGGGGGGGAGAGAGGGGGGAGGGGAGGGGGAGAGAGAGAGGGGGAGAGAGAGGGGGAGGGGAGGGGAGATAGAGGGGGGGAGGGGAGGGGGGGAGAGAGAGGGGGAGGGGAGGGAAGGAGGAGGGGAGGGAAGGGGGGAGGAGGGAAGGGGGGAGAGGAGGGGAGGGAAGGGGGGGGAGAGAGGGGGAGGGAAGGGGGGAGAGAGGGAAGGGGGGAGAGAGAGGGAAGGGGGGAGAGGGGGGGAGAGAGAGGGAAGGGGGGAGAGAGAGGGAAGCGGGTAGAGGGAGAGAGGGGGGAGAGAGAAAGAGAGGGTTGAAAGAGAGAGGGGGGGAGAGAGAGGGGGAGAGAGAGGGGGAGCGAGAGGGGAGGGGGGAGAGAGAGGGGGAGGGGGAGATGGGGGAGGGAGAGGGGGAGGGGAGGGGGGAGAGAGGGGGAGGGAAGGGGGAGAGAGAGGGGGAGGGAAGAGAGAGGGAGGGAAGGGGGAGAGAGAGGGGGAGGGAAGGGGGGAGAGAGAGAGGGGGAGGGGGGAAGGGGGGGAGAGAGAGGGAAGGGGAGAGGGAGAGAGGGGGCGAGAGAGGGAGGGGAGAGAGGGGGGAAGAGAGGGAGGGGAGAGAGGGGGGGAGAGAGAGAGGGGGGAGGTAGAGAGGGGGAGGGGTGAGGGAGAGAGAGGGATGGGGTAGAGAGGGGGAGGGGGGAGAGAGAGAGGGGAGAGAGAGGGGAGAGAGAAAGAGAGAGAGGGGGGAGGGGGGAGAGAGAGGGGGGAGGGGAGAGAGAGGGGGCGGGGGAGAGAGACGGGGGGAGGGGACAGAGAGCGGGGTGGTGGGGAGAGAGAGGGGGGGGAGAAAGAGGGGAGAGAGAGAGGGTGGGAGGGGAGAGAGAGAGGGAGGGAGGGGAGAGAGGGGGGGAGAGAGAGGGGAGAAACATAGAAACATAGAAACATTGAAAATAGGTGCAGGAGTAAGCCATTCGGCCCTTCTAGCCTGCACCGCCATTCAATGAGTTCATGGCTTAACATGCAACTTCAGTACCCCATTCCTGCTTTCTCACCATACCCTTTGATTCCCCTAGTAGTAAGGACTTTATCTAACTCCTTTTTGAATATATTCAGTGAACTGGCCTCAACAACTTTCTGTGGTAGAGAATTCCACAGGTTCACCACTCTCTGGGTGAAGAAATTCCTCCTCATCTCGGTCCTAAATGGCTTACCCCTTATCCTTAGACTGTATCCCCTGGTTCTGGACTTCCCCAACATTGGGAACATTCTTCCTGCATCTAACCTGTCTAACCCCATCAGAATTTTAAACGTTTCTATGAGGTCCCCTCTCATTCTTCTGAACTCCAGTGAATATAAGCCCAGTTGATCCAGTCTTTCTTGATAGGTCAGTCCCGCCATCCCGGGAATCAGTCTGGTGAACCTTCGCTGCACTCCCTCAATAGCAAGAATGTCCTTCCTCAGGTTAGGAGACCAAAACTGTACACAATACTCCAGATGTGGCCTCACCAAGGCCCTGTACAACTGTAGCAACACCTCCCTGCCCCTGTACTCAAATCCCCTCAGGAGAGAGAGGGGGGAGGGGATGGCGGAGGGGGGAGAGAGAGGGGGGAGGAGGGAGAGAGATGTGGGGAGGGGAGAGAGAGGGGGGAGAGGGGTGGGAGAAGAAGGGGGGGAGAGAGGGGGAGGGGAGGGGAGGAGAGGGGGGGAAGAGAGGGGGGGAAGAGAGGGGGGAGGGGAGGGGGAGGGGGGGGGGAGAGAGAGGGGGAGAGAGAGGGGGGGAGGGGCGGGGAGGGGAGGGGAGAGAGAGAGCGGGGAGGGGAGGGGGAGAGAGAGGGGAGGGGAGGGGGAGAGAGAGGGGGGAGGGGCGGGGGAGAGAGTTGGGGGAGGGGAGGGGGAGAGAGAGGGGGGAGGGGAGGGGGTAGAGAGAGGGGGGAGGGGAGGGGGGAGAGAGAGGGGGGAGGGGAGGGGGGAGAGAGAGGGTAGAGAGGGGAGAGAGGTGGGGAGAGGAGGGGGAGAGAGAGGGGGGAGGGGGGAGAGAGAGGGGGGAGGGGAGAGAGAGAGAGGAGGGAGGGGAGGGGAGGGATATGGAGGGGAGGGGGAGATGGAGGGGAGGGAGGGATAGAGGGGGAGGGATGGAGGGGAGATAGGGAGAGAGAGAGAAGGAGGGAGGGGGAGAAAGGGAAGGAGGGAGGGGGGAGGAGGGAGGGAGGGGGAAGGAGGGAGGAGGGAGGGAGTGGGGAAGGAGGGAGGAGGGAGGAGGGAGGGAGGGGGGGAAGGAGGGAGGGAGGGGGAAAGAGGGAAGGAGGGAGGGAGGGAGGGGTGGGAAGGAGGGGGAAGAGATGGAAGGAGCGAGGGAGGGGGGAGAGGGGGAAGAGAGGGAAGGAGAGAGGAGACGGGGGAGAGGGAAGGAGGGAGGGGGGAGGAGGGGGCAGGGGGGAAGGAGGGAGGAGGGGGGAGAGAGAGAGAGGGAGGGAGGGAGAGGGAAGGAGGGGAGGGAGAGGGAAGGAGGGGGGAGAGAGGGAAGGAGGGAGGGGAGAGAGGGAAGGAGGGAGGGGGAGAGAGGGAAGGAGGGAGGGGGGAGAGAGGGAAGGAGGGAGGGGGAGAGAGGGAACGAGGGAGGGAGGGGGAGAGAGGGATCGAGGGAGGGAGGGGGGAGAGAGGGAAGGAGGGAGAGAGGGAAGGAGGGAGGGATGCGGGGAGAGAGGGAGGCACTGGGAGAGGGGGAAAGAGGGTGGGGGGAGAGGAAGGGGGGAGAGGGAGGGGTGGGCAGGGAGAGATGGAGGCCGGGGAGGGAGGGAGAGAGAGGGAAGCAGTGATGGAGAGCGGGAGAGCAGAGAGGGAGGGGAGAGAGAGAGTGAGGAAGGGAGGGGAGAGAAAGGGGAGGTAGGGAGGGAGCGAGAGTGAGGGAGGGAGGGGGAGAGATTGATGGAGGGAGAGGGAGGGGTGCAGAGAGAGGGGGAGGAAGAGAGAGGGGGGAGGAAGGGGGGAGAGAGAGGGGGAGGGGAGAGCGGAATGGGGTAGGGAGGGGAGGGAGAGAGGGGAGGGGGTGGGGAGGAGCAAGAGAGGGAGAGCGAGGGGGGAGGGGGGGAGAGAGGGGGGAGAGGGAGGGGATAGGGAGGGGAGGGAGAGAGGGGAGGGAGAGAGGGGGAGAAAGGGAGGCAGGGGGGAGAGAGGGTGGGGGGAGAGGAAGGGGGGAGAGGAAGGGGGGAGAGGGAGGTGGGGGAGGGAGGGAGAGAGAGGGAAGCAGGAGTGGGGACTGGGAGGTCGGAGGGGAGAGAGGGAGGGAGGGGGAAGAGATGGAGTGGGAGAGAGGGAGGGGGAGATGGAGGGAAGGGGAGAGAGGGAAGAAGGGAAGGGGGGAGAGAGGGAAGGGGCGAGGAAGGAGTGGGGAAGGGAGGGGAGAGTGGGAGGGGAGAAAGGGAGGGGGAGGGGGAGAGCTGGTGGGGGAGAGAGAGGAAGGGGAAAGAGAGGGGAGGGGGAGAGAGGGAGCAGAGAGTGGGATGGAAAGAGAAGGAGGGTGAGGAGAGTGGGAGGGAGCGGGAGAGAGGGAGGGAGGAGGTAGAGGGTGGAGGAGGAAGAGGGAGGAGGGAGAAATAGGGATGGAAAGGGTCTGAGGGAGGTAGAGGGAGGGTGAGAGAGGAGGGAGGGGGTGAGGAGGGAGCGAGGGAGAGAGAAAAGAGGGAGGCAGAAGGAGAGAGGGAGTGTGAGAGAGGGAGAGATGGAGGGAGGGGGAGAAGGAGGGGCAGAGAGGGAGGGAAGGGAGCGGAAAGGGGAGGGAGGGAGGGGAGAGAGTGGGAGGGAACGGGGTGAGGGAATAGAGAGAGGGAGGGAGGGACGGGGAGAGAGGGAGGGAAGGGGGTAAGAGAGGGAGGGGAGAGAGGGAGCGGAGAGAGAAAGAGGGTAGGGCGAGTGGGAGAGTGGCGGGAGAGAGGGAGGTAGGGAGGGGGGAGTTGGAGGGTGGGAGGAAGAGGGTAGGAGGGAGGAATAGGGATGGAAAGGGTGTGAGGGGGGAGAGAGGGAGGAAGGGAAGGGGTGAGAGGGAGGGAGGGAGCAGGAGAGAGGGAGTGGAGAGATGGAGGGAGGGGGAGAGATATGGTGGGAGGGGGAGAGAGAGGGAGGGAGGGAGGGGCAGAGAGGGAGGGAGTGGGAGAGAGGGAGGGAGGGGAGAGAGGGAGGGAAGTGGCGGAGAGGGGAGAGAGGGACAGAGGGAGGGAGGAGTGAAGGGAGGGAGAGAGGGAGGAAAGCGGAGAGAGGGAGGGAGGGGGAGAGAGGGAGAGGGTGGGAGGAAGAGGGAGAGGGTAGGAGAAAGAGTGAGGGTGGGAGGGAGAGTGATGGAAATGGTGGGCTGGAGAGGGAGGACATCAGCGTTGATTGTGCAGATGAAGAAAATGATAGCAGTCTAAAACAAATACTGTTGCAATAATGGTGCTAATCTGACCGCAAATGTTTTGCAGGTCTCTGCTGGTTCAAAAATAAAAGCCACCTCAAAATAAACATTCCAATCCAAATCTATAAATTAAATCATGCCATAATGCACACAAAAATAAACTAATCACCCTTGTGCATTCCATTAGTGCCTCTTCCATGGGTCTTTGCTCCTATGAGGTGCTTCCCCAGAGACTGCAGCATGACTGGTGGCAGGCTGCTGTCCGCCAATTGAGGAGACTGCAGCTCTGGGCCGAGAAGGCCCGGGTTCAGGTTGCACCATTTCGGCCAAGGCTGCAGGTCTCTGGGCTGTCTGACTCATAGGCAAGGGCACTGGCGGAGTGGCAGGGTTGGAAGCATGAATGTTGTCAACCTGAGAGAGGAAAATAGGTTCGTACTCGATGGAGTCACTGCCACTCCCCTGGCAGTGTCTCAGCAATCCTACTGATATGCTGGAGAAGTGATTGATGGACTGCTGTAATACCCTGGAAGCCCCTTTGCGCACTGGTATCCAGAGCCATGATGGCAGCAGACCAAGCTTGCATGGCAGCTGTCTTGAGCTTCCACTGCAGCACTCACACATTGGGTAGATGCTGCTAGTGCTGCAATGGAAGTTGTGACATCAGCCATCAGACACAGAGGTCTGGATTTTCTGGTCCTTTGCGCTCCAGGTCTCGCCCCAAAGCGGTGTGAAATGGGGCGGCGAGGTCTCCTGCGCCCCGTCACGATCCTCTGGTCGGGTTTTGCGGAGGCACTAAGCAGCACCGCTGGGAAGAGCTGCGTCAGGTGTGCAACGTCTCTCGTTGCGACACTGTCCGAGTTTTGACTCGAACCCGACCCGTACCCCTGGAACTGTGCCTCGCAATGACCACCTAGGAAACCAGATCGGTCCAACCATGCCGGCAGCGGTGATGAAGGTAAAGTGCTAAAAAGGTTAGTGCGAGTGTTTGTTCTTTTAATATCATGGTGGGTTCCACAGGTGTGCTGATGGAGGTGATCACCTGTTCCATGTTGGAAAGGATGAGCTCCAAGCTCTGCGTAAAGCCCTGTGCCAGGTTGGTGCTGGATTCCTCCATGCTCCTTGACATTGTGCGCAGACTTTCTGTGCACTAAGTATTTGGGTGTGTACACGCATCAACCTTCTTCTGTAAGCCTGGTCCATCGATGTCCTCATCTGACTCCTCGGCAGCAGAACTAGTATGCGACCTTTCCCTCCGGCGAGCTGGCACATACGCTATCTTTTCCCCCGGCTCTGGCTCCTGCGCACTTGTGTCTGGTGTCTCACCACGTGCAAGTCCCTCCTCTAACCTCGCCTCCAAAATACAAGCAGTATCAAGTGTCTGAGCTGGTGGCTGCAAGTGTAAGATCGAGTGACGGCGTCCCTTCATCTTCACTGTCTTCTTCCTCTTCCTCCACTGCCTGGGTAGCTTGCAGTTCTTGGATGTCTGAAATGAAAAGGGACAGGGTTGGGTTGTGGTGAAGGGAGAGGAGAAAGTAAGAAGTGAGTGCTTACACCATCTGCAGCTTCTCACTCAGGTGAGATTGAGAGATGAGGGAGAAGTGGGATGCGAGAAGGAGGATTAGGTATGAGGATACCCTCACCATCAATCGCTTCAGCCCTGCCATGGCCACGGCCTCCACAATGACTCTTCCCATAATGGCCAGCACCATCTCCTCCATGGGGGTTAGAACATGCAGGTGCGCCTCTCCCCCTCCCATTAATTCCTGCTGCTTCTTGTTGTGCGCCACCTTCTCCTGCAAGAAAGGGAAGTGAGTCAGTGAGTGAACATAAGAACATAAGAATTAGGAACAGGAGTAGGCCATCTAGCCCCTCGAGCCTGCTCCACCATTCAAATAGATCATGGCTGATCTGGCCGTGGACTCAGCTCCACTGACCTGCCTGTTCCCCATAACCCTTAATTCCCTTATTGGTTAAAAATCTATCTATCTGTGACTTGAATACATTCAATGAGCTAGCCTCAACTGCTTCCTTGGGCAGAGAATTCCACAGATTCACAACCCTCTGGGAGAAGAAATTCCTTCTCAACTCGGTTTTAAATTGGCTCCCCCGTATTTTGAGGCTGTGCCCCCTAGTTCTCGTCTCCCCGACCAGTGGAAACAACCTCTCTGCCTCTATCTTGTCGATCCCTTTCATTATTTTAAATGTTTCCATCTGGCCCAGCGGGAGCTCGAGAGCCAGCGGCAGTTGGTGAGAGGCGGGAGCAGCGTCGGAGCGGCCTATAAAAGGCCCAGCGGGAGCTCGAGTACCAGCGGCAGTTGGTGAGAGGCGGGAGCAGCATTGGAGCGGCCTATAAAAGGCCCAGCGGGAGCTCGAGTACCAGCGGCAGTTGGTGAGAGGCGGGAGCAGCGTCGGAGCGGCCTATAAAAGGCCCAGCGGGAGCTCGAGTACCAGCGGCAGTTGGCGAGAGGTGGGAGCAGCGTCGGAGCGGCCTATAAAAGGCCCAGCGGGAGCTCGAGTACCAGCGGCAGTTGGTGAGAGGCGGGAGCAGCGTCGGAGCGGCCTATAAAAGGCCCAGCGGGAGCTCGAGAGCCAACGGCAGTTGGTGAGAGGCGGGAGCAGCGTCGGAGCGGCCTATAAAAGGCCCAGCGGGAGCTCGAGAGTCAGCGGCAGTTGGTGAGAGGTGGGAGCAGCGTCGGAGCGGCCTATAAAAGGCTCAGCGGGAGCTCGAGAGCCAACGGCAGTTGGTGAGAGGCGGGAGCAGTGTCGGAGCGGCCTATAAAAGGCCCAGCGGGAGCTCGAGAGTCAGCGGCAGTTGGTGAGAGGTGGGAGCAGCGTCGGAGCGGCCTATAAAAGGCCCAGCGGGAGCTCGAGAGCCAGCGGCAGTTGGTGAGAGGTGGGAGCAGCGTCGGAGTGGCCTATAAAAGGCCCAGCGGGAGCTCGAGAGTCAGCGGCAGTTGGCGAGAGGCGGGAGCAGCGTCGGAGCGGCCTATAAAAGGCCCAGCGGGAGCTCGAGAGTCAGCGGCAGTTGGTGAGAGGTGGGAGCAGTGTCGGAGCGGCCTATAAAAGGCCCAGCGGGAGCTCGAGAGTCAGCGGCAGTTGGTGAGAGGCGGGAGCAGCGTCGGAGCGGCCTATAAAAGGCCCAGCGGGAGATCGAGAGCCAACGGCAGTTGGTGAGAGGTGGGAGCAGCGTCGGAGCGGCCTATAAAAGGCCCAGCGGGAGCTCGAGAGCCAGCGGCAGTTGGTGAGAGGTGGGAGCAGCGTCGGAGTGGCCTATAAAAGGCCCAGCGGAAGCTCGAGAGTCAGCGGCAGTTGGCGAGAGGCGGGAGCAGCGTCGGAGCGGCCTATAAAAGGCCCAGCGGGAGCTCGAGAGTCAGCGGCAGTTGGTGAGAGGTGGGAGCAGTGTCGGAGCGGCCTATAAAAGGCCCAGCGGGAGCTCGAGAGTCAGCGGCAGTTGGTGAGAGGCGGGAGCAGCGTCGGAGCGGCCTATAAAAGGCCCAGCGGGAGATCGAGAGCCAACGGCAGTTGGTGAGAGGCGGGAGCAGTGTCGGAGCGGCCTATAAAAGGCCCAGCGGGAGCTCGAGTACCAGCGGCAGTTGGTGAGAGGTGGGAGCAGCGTCGGAGCGGCCTATAAAAGGCCCAGCGGGAGCTCGAGTACCAGCGGCAGTTGGCGAGAGGTGGGAGCAGTGTCGGAGCGGCCTATAAAAGGCCCAGCGGGAGCTCGAGAGCCAGCGGCAGTTGGCGAGAGGTGGGAGCAGCGTCGGAGCGGCCTATAAAAGGCCCAGCGGGAGCTCGAGAGTCAGCGGCAGTTGGCGAGAGGCGGGAGCAGCGTCGGAGCGGCCTATAAAAGGCCCAGCGGGAGCTCGAGAGTCAGCGGCAGTTGGTGAGAGGTGGGAGCAGTGTCGGAGCGGCCTATAAAAGGCCCAGCGGGAGCTCGAGAGTCAGCGGCAGTTGGTGAGAGGCGGGAGCAGCGTCGGAGCGGCCTATAAAAGGCCCAGCGGGAGATCGAGAGCCAACGGCAGTTGGTGAGAGGTGGGAGCAGCGTCGGAGCGGCCTATAAAAGGCCCAGCGGGAGCTCGAGAGCCAGCGGCAGTTGGTGAGAGGTGGGAGCAGCGTCGGAGTGGCCTATAAAAGGCCCAGCGGAAGCTCGAGAGTCAGCGGCAGTTGGCGAGAGGCGGGAGCAGCGTCGGAGCGGCCTATAAAAGGCCCAGCGGGAGCTCGAGAGTCAGCGGCAGTTGGTGAGAGGTGGGAGCAGTGTCGGAGCGGCCTATAAAAGGCCCAGCGGGAGCTCGAGAGTCAGCGGCAGTTGGTGAGAGGCGGGAGCAGCGTCGGAGCGGCCTATAAAAGGCCCAGCGGGAGATCGAGAGCCAACGGCAGTTGGTGAGAGGCGGGAGCAGTGTCGGAGCGGCCTATAAAAGGCCCAGCGGGAGCTCGAGTACCAGCGGCAGTTGGTGAGAGGTGGGAGCAGCGTCGGAGCGGCCTATAAAAGGCCCAGCGGGAGCTCGAGTACCAGCGGCAGTTGGCGAGAGGTGGGAGCAGTGTCGGAGCGGCCTATAAAAGGCCCAGCGGGAGCTCGAGAGCCAGCGGCAGTTGGCGAGAGGTGGGAGCAGCGTCGGAGCGGCCTATAAAAGGCCCAGCGGGAGCTCGAGTACCAGCGGCAGTTGGTGAGAGGCGGGAGCAGCGTCGGAGCGGCCTATAAAAGGCCCAGCGGGAGCTCGAGTACCAGCGGCAGTTGGTGAGAGGTGGGAGCAGCGTCGGAGCGGCCTATAAAAGGCCCAGCGGGAGCTCGAGTACCAGCGGCAGTTGGTGAGAGGCGGGAGCAGCGTCGGAGCGGCCTATAAAAGGCTCAGCGGGAGCTCGAGTACCAGCGGCAGTTGGTGAGAGGCGGGAGCAGCGACGGAGTGGCCTATAAAAGGCCCAGCTGGAGCTCGAGTACCAGCGGCAGTTGGTGAGAGGTGGGAGCAGCGTCGGAGCGGCCTATAAAAGGCCCAGCGGGAGATCGAGAGCCAGCGGCAGTTGGTGAGAGGTGGGAGCAGTGTCGGAGAGGCCTATAAAAGGCCCAGCGGGAGCTCGAGTACCAGCGGCAGTTGGTGAGAGGCGGGAGCAGTGTCGGAGCGGCCTATAAAAGGCCCAGCGGGAGCTCGAGTACCAGCGGCAGTTGGTGAGAGGCGGGAGCAGTGTCAGAGCGGCCTATAAAAGGCCCAGCGGGAGCTCGAGTACCAGCGGCAGTTGGTGAGAGGCGGGAGCAGCGTCGGAGCGGCCTATAAAAGGCGACCGGTGCAGCTACAGCGGGAGAGAAAGCAAAATAGAAGTAGAAAGGAATCAAAAGGTGATGTCACAGCCAATGGGGTAAGTGATTGGCTGGTGATTGGTGAGTAGCTTTTTTTTTTCTTTTTATATCAGTAAGTAAACTGTAACATTGTTATTACCAATTTAAGTGTATCTAAGGGTTAAGGCATGGCAGGAGAGCTCGGTCACGTGATATGCTCCTCCTGTACCATGTGGGAACTCAGGGACACTTCCGGTGTCCCTGACGACTACGTGTGTGAGAAGTGTATCCGCCTCCATCTCCTGACGGACCGCGTTGCGGAATTGGAGCTGAGGGTGGATTCACTCTGGAGCATCCACGATACTGAGAATGACATAAGTGGCACATGTAGTGAGTTGGTCTTACCGCATGAGAAGGATCCACAGCCAGCTAGGGAATGGAAGACCAGCAGGAAGAGTAGTATAAAGAAGGTAGTGCAGGGGTCCCATCTGGTCATCCCCCTGCAAAACAGATACACTGCTTTGAGTGCTGTTGAGGGAGATGACTCATCAGGGGAGAGCAGCAGCAGCCAAGTTCATGGCACCGTGGCTGGCTCTGTTGTACAGGAGGGCATAAAAAAGAGTGGGAGAGCGATAGTGATAGGGGATTCAATCATAAGGGTAATAGATAGGCGTTTCTGCGGCCGCAATCGAGACTCCAGGATGGTATGTTGCCTCCCTGGTGCAAGGGTCAAGGATGTCTCCGATCGAGTGCAGGACATTCTAAAAAGGGAGGGAGAACAGCCAGTTGTCGTGGTGCACATTGGTACCAACGACATAGGTAAAAAAAGGGATGAGGTCCTCTGAGACGAATTTAAGGAGCTAGGAGCTAAATTAAAAAGTAGGACCTCAAAAGTAGTAATCTCGGGATTGCTACCAGTGCCATGTGCTAGTCAGAGTAGAAATCGCAGGACAGCACAGATGAATACGTGGCTCGAGCAGTGGTGCAGCAGGGAGGGATTCAAATTCGTGGGGCATTGGAACAGGTTCTGGGGGAGTTGGGACCAGTACAAACTGGATGGTCTGCACTTGGGCAGGACCGGAACCAATGTCCTAGGGGGAGTGTTTGCTATTGCTGTTGGTGAGGAGTTAAACTAATATGGCAGGGGGATGGGAACCAATACAGGGAGACAGAGGGAAACAAAAAGGAGACAAAAACAAAAGACAGAAAAGAGATGAGTAAAAGTGGAGGGCAGAGAAACCAAAGGCAAGAAACAAAAAGGGCCACTGAATAAAAAAGGGCTGCAGGAGGGGTCAAAACTAAAAATCATGGTTGAAAAACTAGGATGAAAACACTCTACCTAAATGCACGCAGCATTCGAAATAAAGTAAATGAGTTGACGGCACAAATCATTAGAAATGGGTATGATTTGGTGGCCATTACAGAAACATGGTTGCAAGGTGGCCAAGACTGGGAATTAAACATACAGGGGTATCTGACGATTCAGAAAGATAGGCAAGAAGGGAAAGGAGGTGGGGTAGCTCTGTTAATAAAAGATGATATCAGGGCAGTTGTGAGGGATGATATTGGCTCCAATGAACAAAATGTTGAATCACTGTGGGTGGAGATTAGAGATAGTAAGGGGAAAAAGTCACTGGTCGGCATAGTTTATAGGCCCCCAAATAATAATTTCACGGTGGGGCGGGCAATAATCAAGGGAATAATGGAGGCATGTGAAAAAGGAACGGCAGTAGTCATGGGGGATTTTAACCTACATATCGATTGGTCAAATCAAATCGCACGGGGTAGCCTGGAGGAGGAATTCATAGAATGCATATGGGATTGTTTCTTAGAACAGTATGTAACAGAACCTACAAGGGAGCAAGCGATCTTAGATCTGGTCCTGTGTAATGAGACAGGAAAAATAAACGATCTCCTCGTAAAAGATCCTCTCGGAATGAGTGATCACAATATGGTTGAATTTGTAATACAGATTGAGGATGAGGAAGTTGTGTCAGAAACGAGCATACTATGCTTAAACAAAGGGGACTACAGTGGGATGAGGGCAGAGTTGGCTAAAGTAGACTGGAAACAAGGACTAAACGGTGGCACAATTGAGGAACAGTGGAGGACTTTTAAGGAGCTCTTTCATAGTGCGCAACAAAAATATATTCCAGTGAAAAAGAAGGGCGGCAAGAGAAGGGATAACCAGCCGTGGATAACCAAGGAAATAAAGGAAAGTATCAAATCAAAGACCAATGCGTATAAGGTGGCCAAGGTTAGTGGGAAACTAGAGGATTGGGAAGATTTTAAGCAACAGCAAAGAATGACTAAAAAAGCAATAAAGAAAGGGAAGATAGATTACAAAGGTAAACTTGCGCAAAACATAAAAACAGATCGTAAAAGCTTTTACAGATATATAAAACGGAAAAGAGTGACTAAAGTAAATGTTGGTCCCTTAGAAGATGAAAAGGGGGATTTAATAATGGGAAATGTAGAAATGGCTGAGACCTTAAACAATTATTTTGCTTTCGTCTTCACAGTGGAAGACACAAAAACCATGCCAAAATTTGCAGGCTACAGGAATGTGGGAAGGGAGGACCTTGAGACAATCACTATCACTAGTGGGGTAGTGCTGGACAGGCTAATGGGACTGAAGGTAGACAAGTCCCCTGGTCCTGATGAAATGCATCCCAGGGTATTAAAAGAGATGGCGGAAGTTATAGCAGATGCATTCGTTATAATCTACCAACATTCTCTGGACTCTGGGGAGGTACCAGCGGATTGGAAAGCAGCTAATGTAACGCCTCTGTTTAAAAAAGGGGGCACTCTTTTCCTTGGGGGTCGAGGAGCCCGTGCCAGGCTGCTTGCTGCACGTAACGGTTCGCCTGGGGGACGTGCCGCTCCATCTCGTGAACGTGTACGCCCCTCAGCCCGGCCCGCAGCAAAAGCACTTCTTCGAAGAGGTGTCCGCTCTTCTTGGCTCCGTCGACGTCGGCGACTGCATTGTCCTCGGGGGGGATTTTAACTGCACCCTCGAGGCGAGGGACCGCTCCGGTGCCCCGCAGAGCATGACGGCGATGGAGAAGTTGAGGGACCTGGTCGGGTCCTTCGACTTGGTGGACGTCTGGCGAAATCCCCATCCCGACTCCAGCGTCTTTACTTGGGTGAGGCCTGGAGTAGGATGGTCCAGAGTCGACCGCCTTTACGTGTCTCGGGCGTACGTTTCCTGCGTCCCGGCGGCCTCCATGCGGCCGGTGCCATGTTCGGACCACCACCTGGTGTGGGCGGAGCTCGCTTCGCTCCGTGCGAGGACGGGGTCCGCGTACTGGCATTTTAACAACCAGCTGCTGGAGGACGTGCGGTTCCAGGACTCATTCCGTCGTTTCTGGGCCGACTGGAGAAGGAAGCAGGGGGGCTTCCCCTCCTTGAGGCTATGGTGGGACGTGGGCAAGGCTCACGTCCGCGTCTTCTGTCAAGAGTACGCGAGGGGGTCGACCAAGAGGCGGGCGGCCAGGGTCGGGCGCCTAGAAAAAGAGGTGCTCGACCTAGAGTCCCGTCTCGGTCAAGTTGTTGGGGACCCGGCCCTGCGGACGGTGTACGAAGCAAAGAAGGCCGCGCTGAAGGACCTGCAGCTCGTCGGGTCCCGAGGCGCGTTCGTGAGGTCGCGGATCCGGTTCCTGCGGGATCTGGACCGCGGCTCCCCCTTCTTCTACTCGCTGGAAAAAAGACAGGGTGTCCGTAAGCAGCTCTTGACGCTGTTGGCCGATGACGGCTCTCTTGTCTTGGATCTGGAGGGCGTCAACAACAGGGCCCGTGAATATTACGGGGCCCTGTTCTCTCCGGAGCCGTCCAGCGAGGAAGCGCGTAGAGTTTTGTGGGAGGACCTGCCGAAGGTCAGCCCGGAGGGCGCCGAAAATCTGGAAGCTCCGCTAAGCCTCGAGGGGAAAAGCCCCGGGGCTGGACAGGCTGACCGTGGAGTTCCACAGGGCGTTCTGGGATGTCCTGGGGGTCGACTACGTGCGGGTCCTGGGGGAAAGTCTGGCGACCGGGGAGATGCCCCTCTCTTGGCGCAGGGCAGTCATCGTCCTGCTGCCTAAGAAGGGCGATCTCCGCCTCCTTAAGAACTGGCGCCCGGTCTCCCTCCTCAGCACGGACTACAAAATCTTTGCCAGGGCGATGTCTGCTCGCCTTGGTGCCGTGCTGGACCACATGATCCACCCCGACCAGTCCTACATGGTCCCGGGCAGGACAATCCACAATAACATCCTTCTGGTCCGGGACCTCATCCATTACTCCCAGGAGGCTGGTCTGTTGGTCGCCTTCCTATCCCTCGACCAAGAGAAGGCGTTCGACAGGGTGGATCACGACTATCTGCTCGGAACTCTGCGCGCTTTCGGGTTCGGGACGCATTTCGTCGCCCGGATCCGACTTTTGTACGCCGCCGCGGAGTGTCTGATTAAGGTTAACGGGTCCTTGACAGTGCCCCTTCGCTTTGGGAGAGGGGTGCGCCAGGAATTCCCCATGTCCGGCCAGTTATATGCCGTCTGCGTGGAGCCTTTCCTGCGCCTCCTGCGGACGAGGTTGACGGGACTGGTTCTGCAAGGGCCGGGCGTGGAGGTCGTCCTCTCGGCTTACGCCGATGACGTGCTCCTCGCGGTAGAGGATCCCGCTGACCTGCGGTGGATGCGTGAGTGCCAGGAGATTTACTCGGCCGCATCCTCCACCAGAATCAACTGGGAGAAATGTTCCGGACTCCTGGTGGGTCAGTGGCGGGTGGACTCCCTGCCGGAGGAGCTCAGGCCTTTTGCCTGGAGCATGACCCATCTCCTCTGTCTGGGAGTCTACCTTAGCCCTGACGAGGGAGCCTGGCCGGCGAACTGGCAGGAGCTTGAGGCCAAGGTCGCCGCTCGCCTAGGGCGCTGGACAGGACTGCTCCGAGTGCTGTCCTACAGGGGTCGAGCGCTAGTCATAAACCAGCTGGTGGCCGCCATGTTGTGGTACCGGCTGGTCACTTTGACCCCTCCCCCTGCGTTTGTCGCCAAGATACAGAATAAGCTGGTGGACTTCTTCTGGAACAACAGGAAGCACTGGGTCTCTGCTGCGGTCTTGAGTCTCCCGCTTGAGGAAGGCGGTCAGTCGTTGGTGTGCGTCAGCGCCCAGCTCGCGACTTTCCGTCTTCATACCCTGCAGAGATACCTTTACGTCGAGCCCCCTCCTTGGTGGCGTGCTCTAGCGATGTATTTCTTCCGCCAGCAGCACGGTCTCAACTACGACACGCAGCTCAAGTTTGTGAGTGTGGGGGGCGTCAGGACCGCCCTCCGGGAGCTGCCTGTCTTTTACAAGGAACTCATCAGGGTCTGGAACAAAGTCCCCACCAAGCGCAGCTCTCCAGTGGCGGCCGTCCTGCAGGAGCCGCTGCTCGGGAATCCGTACCTCCACGACCGAGGTTTTTTGTGGCGGTCGGACGAGAGGGCTGTGGCTGGTGAGGTGACCAGGGTCAGGGACCTGCTCGATGGCGGAGGAGCGGGCTGGATGGCGCCAGACACACTGGCGCGCCGCCTAAATTCTGGCAACGTCCGCCACGCGGCCGATGCCATCGAGTCGCTAAAAAGAGCTCTGGGCCCCGACTCCGTTAGGTGCATCGAGGAGGCTCAAGCACGTGGGAAGATCCCGTCCGAACTGACCCCCGTCCGGACGGAATTCCTCATCGGCGCCAAACCCCGGAACCTCCCTCGGGGGCCGGCGCCTCACAACTTGAGCCGCCTCGGGGAAATCCCCTCCGTACCTTTCAGTTCCGCGCGGAGGGATTTCCTGTACGGGCTGCTCCTGCACACTCTCAACTTTGCCATCCTCGCCTGCCGTCCGGACACGCCATGGCGTACCATCTTGTCGTCCGGAGGAGGCGGGGGTCCCCGATGGAGGGCACTCTACGCAGGGGTCCTCCCACTATTTGTCGGGGACTTGGCCTGGAGCGTGGTGCACGGAGCAGTGCCGTGCAATAAATTTTTAAGCCGGTTCACGGGCTCCCAGGCCACCTGCAATTTCTGCGGTCTGGAACAGTCCGTGTTCCATGTTTTTATTGAGTGCACGAGGTTGCAGCCCCTGTTTTGTCATCTAAAGGGGCTGCTCCTGAAATTCTGGCTGCACTTCAGTACCACACTCCTGATCTTCGGGCACCCTGTGCGGAGGGGAGCGGGTAGGTCCGAGGGCCTCCTCGTAGGACTGCTCCTGGGCACGGCCAAGGGTGCCATCGGCCGGTCCAGGCAGCGGGCGGTTGAGGGGGTCGTTCAGCCAGACTGCCTGCCTCTCTTCCGCGCATACATCCGGTCCAGGGTGTCCTTGGAGATGGAGCACGCGGCCTTCCGCGAGAGGTGGGCACCGGAGGGACTGGAGTGCATCATCACGCCCGGCAACCAAATTTTAATTTGATTTTATGTTTTTAAGTTAATTTGTTTTAATTGCCGGTGCTTTTAGTGTCCCCCTCCCCTTTTATAGGGGGCACTTGGAGAAAAAATATGTTTTTTGTGCACAAAAAAAACCCCCAAAAAATACCACAAAAAAATAAAAAAAAGGGCATTGTAAATGTTGGTGTTTCCCCCAGATCGGGGGGCACGGTTTAATGTTTTTTGTTTACTCCTAAAAGAGTTTCATGCACAAGGACCAATGGTGGAGCTTTGGAGGCGTGGCCTAATCAGTTGGAGCCTGGAGCAGTGAGAGAAGGAGCTACCTGCTTTGCTCTTGTCTGGAAGGCCTGGAGTGAGCCCTGAGACCAGCCCAGGAAGAGGAGGAAGGAAGGGGCTTCATTACCATTCATCCAGAGTGAGAGGAGGAGAGCAGAAGACTGCAACACCTTTATTATTCCTACAAAGAGTTGGAGAGAGGGGGAAAAAAAAGAACAACAACTTACCAGTGTGGAAGGAGGGAAAGACTTCTTCAACCAGAGGTGGGTGTGTTTTGGTGCATTCCCCCTAAAAGACTTTGTTGTATCGGTGGGGGGAGGAAAGAAGACCAATCGAGGGCCGGAACATCGCGGGGGGTGTGTGTGTGTGTGGAAGTGTGTGTGGGGGTCTTGCCTACAGCTAGGCCCACACACCACTGAAGCACCCCACCACCATTGCCTAGCCTGGGATAGCTGGAGCTACCAGGCTGAAGAAACTGAATCACCCTAATTAACATCGTTGGGAGTGTGTACCTGTGTGGCTCCAGCTGCCCCAGGCGAAGACATCTTCTCCCCCCACCCGAAGACCACCCCAAAGACTGTTTTGTTTGCCATCTGGGGAGTGCACCCATCCATTGCTGTGAGGGGAGACCTGCCCTCGCAGTTTCCCTCTTTCCCACCACCCCCCTCCCTCTCTCTCTCTCTCTGTCTCTCCCCTCTCTAAGACAACTGAGCAGAGGGAGCAAGGCCCCTCCCCAATTGCCAACTAGGGGAGAGGAGTGCCTCTTTCATACCTATCTCTGTTCAAATATTTAAACGAGGCCATTTAAGACCATTAAGGCCTGTGACTTTGGGGTGGGTGTAGCCCTTAAAGGGACCCCGTGATGGCGACCCCATCTACGCCGGTGGCAGGGCCAGCTAGGACATATGCGCAGGCGGCGTCCACATTCACGGTGCCTCCTGCGCCTCCTGCTGCCCTGCCACCATTCAGACTGACAACTAAAAAACACGGGGTCAAGAGCTATACTCACCCCACAATGAGCATTGAGGAGTGCGTGCAGGCGATGGCTGGGGTAGTCGGCCCCTCGGCCATTGTCGCAGCCTCCAAGATGTCTGGGAAGGCCGTGTTCTTCCTGGGCCTTCCTGGGTCGGAGCGGGCGGTGTCCCTGGCCCTCGAAAAGGGACTCACGGTGGGCGGGACGTTCCTGCCGGTGGACACTCTCGAGGCCACCGCGCAGAGGGTCATCATTTCAAACGTCCCGCCCTTTGTTCCCGCTGAGTTCCTCCTCGCTCACCGACACCAACTGGGTGAGGTAAGGTCGGGGATCAAGCCCATACCGCTTGGCCTCAGGGAGAACAGCCTGCGCCATGTGTTCTCCTTCCGCCGCCAGCTCTTTGTCCGGCTGGCGCGGGAGGAGACGACGGAGGGCAATTTTAATGTGGTGCACGAGGGGACTGCCTACCGCGTCTTCTGGACGTCGGACGGCGTGCGGTGCCATGCCTGTAGGGAGGTGGGGCACGTTCGCAAGAACTGCCCCGCCTCCAAGGCTGCCAAACCACCGAGGGCGGCCAAGGCTGGCGCCGCCGCCACCCCTCCCCCTAGTTGCGTCCACGTGCCGGGAGCCATAGGTGCGCGGGCATCGTCGGAGGCCTTTGTTTTCACGGCCTCCGGCGGGAGGGAGGGAGAGCGTCCGACTGGAAAGAAGGCGCGGAAGAAGGCGAAACATCAAGAGGCGGGTCCCCTCGTTGCGCCAAACAACTTGTTTACCGCGCTCGGCCCAACCCCGTCACCGGCGAGCGCGGAGTGCCCTGAGCCCGTGCCCGAGCCCTTGACTAATACCGCAGAGGGGTTCGGGCGCGGGCAAGACAAGAAAAAGGGGGGAGTGGAGTGGGAGGACTCGGCAGACATGGGGGTCTCCCTGCCTCTGCGCACCCCCAGGAACAAAAGGAGGCGCCGCTCCAATGAGGCGGAGGGGGAACAACATCCCTCCGCGGAGGAGCCGGTGCCCGCCGCGTGTCCCGCGTCCCCCACCAGCGCCCCCAAATTGCGCTGTAGGCGCCAGGAATCTGTCCCCGGGGAGGGTGAGGCAGTCGAGGCTGCCCAGCCGCTGCCTCCCGGGGATGGCGTGAAAGATCTGCCTGTCGTGGGGGGCGTGGGGCCAGCGGAGGAATACGTAGCCGCCGGGTCGAGCGTCCCGGGGACTGAGGTGGGCGCGGCCGAAAAGGCCGAACCTGAGCCCGCCCAGCCAATATCCAACTTCCCCCGAGATTTGCACGACTCGGAAGAAACTGAAAATAGGATTAATTTTAACAATACTGTACACGCTGGGCCGGGGGGTGGCGGCGGGGAGGGGGAAGAACAACAACCCTCGCCCCCTACTTTGGAGCTAAGGGACTTGGTGGACCTGGAGAATTTCCTAAACCAGGTCTCTCCGTGTTCCCCGGCTCCTGGGGCGGGGGAGGACCCCCTTCCACTGTCGCTTCCCGGCCCAGCACCATTTTTAAAAGAGCCCAGTGGGGACTCCTCTGCCGACGATCCTGGGGGTGGGATCGGGGCAGAGCCAGGGCCGGATGGAGCGGCCGGGCCGTTTGCCGTACCTCGTGCGGTCGACGGGCCGGCTGCTAGCGGCGACCTCCCGGAGGGGGACGGGGACTCGGTGGAGGACGCGGGAGAAGGTCTCGAGTCCACCGCCAGTGAGGCGGTGGATCTGCTCGCGTCCGCCGCTGAGGTCCTCCTCATTCCTGCAAAGGAACTCCGGGACTTTTTGGTCCAGTGCCGGGGTCGCCGCGACCAAGCCCGTCTGTCCCTGGAAAGATGGTCTGAGCCGGTGTTGATCATCGCGTCCGTCCGCGCCGCCGCTAAAACCTTGGCCGCGGGCGGGCCCTTATCAAAGGCTCAAGGCCTTGAGCTGCGCCGGCTCAAAAAGTTCCTCGCTGGGCTGCTGAAGGAGTGGAGGTCAACAAACGACTCCACTCCCTCCCCCACAATAGGTTAGGTAGAGGTTGCACTATGCTCTTGTCATGAAGATAACCATAGCCAGCCTCAACATCAACGGCGGCAGAGAGGCACGCCGTAGATTTAACAATTTTTCGCTCCTGCGGGAGGGGAAATATGCGGCGTGCTTCCTGCAAGAAACCCACACCGTTCTGGGAGACGAAGCCACGTGGCTCCTGGAATGGCAAGGAGAGGTCCGCATGAGCCACCTCACCGCCACTTCTAGTGGGGTGGCCATCTTGCTGGCCCCGCATTTTCAGCCGGAGATCTTGGGGGTCGAGGAGCCCGTGCCAGGCCGCTTGCTGCACGTAACGGTTCGCCTGGGGGACGTGCCGCTCCATCTCGTGAACGTGTACGCCCCTCAGCCTGGCCCGCAGCAAACGCGCTTCTTCGAAGAGGTGTCCGCTCTTCTTGGCTCCGTCGACGTCGGCGACTGCATTGTCCTCGGGGGGGGATTTTAACTGCACCCTCGAGGCGAGGGACCGCTCCGGTGCCCCACAGAGCATGACGTCGATGGAGAAGTTGAGGGACCTGGTCGGGTCCTTCGACTTGGTGGACGTCTGGCGAAATCCCCATCCCGACTCCAGCGCCTTTACTTGGGTGAGGCCTGGAGTAGGATGGTCCAGAGTCGACCACCTTTACGTGTCTCGGGCGTACGTTTCCTGCGTCCCGGTGGCCTCCGTGTGGCCGGTGCTGTGTTCGGACCACCACCTGGTGTGGGCGGAGCTCGCTTCGCTCCACGCGAGGACGGGGTCCGCGTACTGGCATTTTAACAACCAGCTGCTGGAGGACGTGCGGTTCCAGGACTCATTCCGTCGTTTCTGGGCCGACTGGAGAAGGAAGCAGGGGGGCTTCCCCTCCTTGAGGCTATGGTGGGACGTGGGCAAGGCTCACGTCCGCGTCTTCTGTCAAGAGTACGCGAGGGGGTCGACCAAGAGACGGGCGGCCAGGGTCGGGCGCCTAGAAAAAGAGGTGCTCGGCCTGGAGTCCCGTCTCGGTCAAGTCGTAGGGGACCCGGCCCTGCGGACGGTGTACGAAGCGAAGAAGGCCGCGCTGAAGGACCTGCAGCTCGTCGGGTCCCGAGGCGCGTTCGTGAGGTCGCAGATCCGGTTCCTGCGGGATCTGGACCGCGGCTCCCCCTTCTTCTACTCGCTGGAAAAAAGACAGGGTGTCCGTAAGCAGCTCTTGACGCTGCTGGCCGACGACAGCTCTCTCGTCTCGTTACCGGAGGGCGTTAACAACAGGGCCCGTGAATATTACGGGGCCCTGTTCTCTCCAGAGCCGTCCAGCGAGGAAGCGCGTAGAGCTTTGTGGGAGGACCTGCCGAAGGTCAGCCCGGAGGGCGCCAAAAATCTGGAAGCTCCGCTAAGCCTGGCGGAGCTGACCGGTGCCCCCGTTCTGGGACGTCCTGGGGGGTGACTACGCGCGGGTCCTGGGGGAAAGTCTGGCGACCGGGGAGATGCCCCTCTCTTGGCGCAGGGTAGTCATCGTCCTGCTGCCAAAGAAGGGCGATCTCCGCCTCCTTAAGAACTGGCGCCCGGTCTCCCTTCTCAGCACGGACTACAAAATCTTCGCCAGGGCGATGTCTGCTCGCCTTGGTGCCGTGCTGGACCACATGATCCACCCCGACCAGTCCTACACGGTCCCGGGCCGGACAATCCACGATAACATCCATCTGGTCCGGGACCTCATCCATTATTCCCAGGAGGCTGGTCTGTCGGTCGCCTTCCTATCCCTCGACCAAGAGAAGGCGTTCGATAGGGTGGATCACGACTATCTGCTCGGAACTCTGCGCGCTTTCGGGTTCGGGACGCATTTCGTCGCCCGGATCCGACTTTTGTATGCCGCCGCGGAGTGTCTGATTAAGGTTAACGGGTCCTTGACGGCGCCCCTTCGCTTTGGGAGAGGGGTGCGCCAGGGATGCCCCATGTCCGGCCAGTTATATGCCGTCTGCGTGGAGCCTTTCCTGCGCCTCCTGCGGACGAGGTTGACGGGACTGGCTCTGCAAGGGCCGGGCGTGGAGGTCGTCCTCTCGGCTTACGCCGATGACGTGCTCCTCGCGGTAGAGGATCCCGCTGACCTGCTGAGAATGCGTGGGTGCCAGGAGATTTACTCGGCCGCATCCTCCGCCAGAATCAACTGGGAGAAATGTTCCGGACTCCTGGTGGGTCAGTGGCGGGTGGACTCCCTGCCGGAGGAGCTCAGGCCTTTTGCCTGGAGCACGACCCATCTCCTCTATCTGGGAGTCTACCTTAGCCCTGACGAGGAAGCCTGGCCGGCGAACTGGCAGGAGCTGGAGGCCAAGGTCGCCGCTCGCCTAGGGCGCTGGACAGGACTGCTCCGAGTGCTGTCCTACAGGGGTCGAGCGCTAGTCATAAACCAGCTGGTGGCCGCCATGTTGTGGTACCGGCTGGTCACTTTGACCCCTCCCCCTGCGTTTGTCGCCAAGATACAGAAGAAGCTGGTGGACTTCTTCTGGAACAACAGGAAGCATTGGGTCTCTGCCGCGGTCTTGAGTCTCCCGCTTGAGGAGGGCGGTCAGTCGTTGGTGTGCGTCAGCGCCCAGCTCGCGACTTTCCGTCTTCAGACTCTGCAGAGATACCTTTACGTTGAGCCCCCTCCTAGGTGGAGTGCTCTGGCGATGTATTTCTTCCGCCAGCAGCACGGCCTCAACTACGACACGCAGCTCCTGTTTGTGAGTGTGGGGGGCGTCAGGACCGCCCTCCGGGAGCTGCCTGTCTTTTACAAGGAACTCATCAGGGTCTGGAACAAAGTTTCCACCAAGCGCAGCTCTCCACCGGCTGGAGTAGCGGCCGTCCTGCAGGAGCCGCTGCTCGGGAATCCGTACCTCCACGACCGAGGTTTTTTGTGGCGGTCGGACGAGAGGGCTGTGGCTGGTGAGGTGACCAGGGTCAGGGACCTGCTCGATGGCGGAGGAGCGGGCTGGATGGCGCCAGACACGCTGGCGCGGCGCCTAAATTCCGCCAACGTCCACCGCGCGGCTGATGCCATCGAGTCGCTAAAAAGAGCTCTGGGCCCCGACTCCATTAGGTGCATCGAGGAGGCTCAAGCACGTGGGGAGATCCTGTCCGAACTGACCCCCGTCCGGAGGGAATTCCTCATCGGCGCCAAACCCCGGAACCTCCCTCGGGGGCCGGCGCCTCACAACTTGAGCCGCCTCGGGGAAATCCCCTCCGTGTCTTTCAGTTCCGCGCGGAGGGGTTTCCTGTACGGGCTGCTCCTGCACACTCTCAACTTTGCCATCCTCGCCTGCCGTCCGGACACGCCATGGCGTACCATCTTGCCGTCCGGAGGAGGCGGGGGTCCCCGATGGAGGGCACTCTACGCAGGGGTCCTCCCACTATTTGTCGGGGACTTGGCCTGGAGGGTGGTGCACGGAGCAGTGCCGTGCAATAAATTTTTAAGCCGGTTCACGGGCTCCCAGGCCGCCTGCAATTTCTGTGGTCTGGAACAGTCCGTGTTCCATGTTTTTATTGAGTGCACGAGGTTGCAGCCCCTGTTTTGTTATTTAAAGGGGCTGCTCCTGAAATTCTGGCTGCACTTCAGTCCCACACTCCTGATCTTCGGGCACCCTGTGCGGAGGGGAGCGGGTAGGTCCGAGGGCCTCCTCGTAGGACTGCTCCTTGGCACGGCCAAGGGGGCCATCAGCCGGTCCAGGCAGCGGGCGGTCGAGGGGGTCGTTCAGCCAGACTGCCTGCCTCTCTTCCGCGCATACATCCGGTCCAGGGTGTCCCTGGAGATGGAGCACGCAGTGTCCACCGGTATGCTCGCGGCCTTCCGCGAGAGATGGGCACCGGAGGGACTGGAGTGCATCATCACGCCCGGCAACCAAATTTTAATTTGATTTTATGTTTTTAAGTTAATTTGTTTTAATTGCCAGTGATTTTAGTGTCCCCTCCCCTTTTATAGGGGGCACTTGGAGGAAAAAAAGAAGAAAAAAAAGGGGGAAAAAAGCCTTGTAAATGGTTGGTGTTTCCCCAGATCGGGGGGGGCTCGGTTTAATGTTTTTTGTTTACTCCCAAAACGAGTTTCATGCACAAGGACTCCCAAGTCCCTCTGCACCGCAGCATGTTGTAATTTCTCCCCATTCAAATAATATTCCCTTTTACTGTTTTTTTTCCCAAGGTGGATGACCTCACATTTTCCGACATTGTATTCCATCTGCCAAACCTTAGCCCATTCGCTTAACCTATCTAAAACTCTTTGCAACCTCTCTGTGTCCTCTACACAACCCGCTTTCCCACTAATCTTTGTGTCATCTGGATAAAGTACTTTACACAAGAAAATAAATAACCGTAGGTCAATTATGAAACCTTCGATGCAAGGCAAATAACTCTGATGCTTAAAAAGTATAGATGTAAGCAATGCAACCATATAAACAATAGGGGGCCAAAATTCAGCCTCCCGAAAAGGTCTCCTATCGTCGGAAAGCAGCGGCCATGCGGCGGAGTCGAATGGCCGCCAATTTGGAGTCGAATGGTCGCCGCTTGCGAAATTCTCCTCGGTGGTTTTTTTGACAGTCCCCACTTCCAGCTCACTGCTGCCGACTGCTCCTAAGTGCATCATCAAAGCGTGCTCCGCTGATCTCCCGCACCTCCATCTAAATTCACCTGCAAAAATCTTCGGCCCGCCGCGTGCTGTCCCCAACAGCTTTTTCTGTTGATGCACCGTGTTTTCAGTGTGTGCGGCGCTCTATTAAGGGGAGGGCGCACTGCTGCAGCCGCCATTTTTTTTCCGTCAGCCGACTGCCAGGTCGGGCCAACAATTGTGCCCCCGGGTTCAGCCGGGCCGCTAACAGGCAGCCTGACACCCCCTCTTGGGTGCCAGGCCGCTGGCCTGGTCGAAACCCTCCTGGTGGCCCAGTGGACCGAAGTTTTAAAATGGCGAAGGCTCTCCTCTTTAAGTGAAGGGGAGAGACATAGTGTTGCACACGCGTCATGATGTCATCAGCACCAGGCTGATGATTGACAGCGGCGGAAGCTCCGTCCCGCCTCCACTTCCACCCCTCTAGAGGGCTCACTGCCGCAATTCTGCCCCCATTATGACCGTCTTCCGGCCTGCTCCAAAAAAATTGCCAAAGAGCTGAATTTCGCGCAGGAGGCCACCTCATCCACAGCGGTGGAAAAACCACTTCAACAGCGGTAGGTGCGACCCGTTTCGGGCGGGCCTGAATTTCTACCCCTCGATGTCATGTCTGGTGACACCTCATAGGTGAGGAAGGCAGGATTTATGATATGTGACGTTTAAATCAGAAAATGACTATTACGCATCCGGCACAGGCACGATAAGCATAATGGCCTCCTTCTGTGCTGTATCATTCTATGATTCTACAACCAAAAGGGAGAAACCTAATGAGAGAAATAAAAGACATATACGAGACACTGAGCGTGTGAGAAGAGCTAAAGTGGTTAGGCACATGGAAAGCATGAAACATTGGCAAAGTGAAGCAGGCTCCAGCAGCCCTGTAGTCTGGTGCCAAAAAAATGTAGATTGACACCAAGGGTGAAGAGCATCCCACCAGGATGGTGTTCCGACAGGGGGAGGAAACTGACTTCTTCATTCAGTTACTCTCGATCGATCGCCGGTGCCTCTCCCCCATTTCTGGTACACAGGGTGAAAAAATGTTGCACGAATCCATGTTGAAATCAAACACCTCTTCAGCAAACTGCATGTTTTTTTTTCCCAGCAGTGTTTGCTTTGGGTGTATGTGGTGCTGATGCCCTGCAGATACCTTTGGGGTGTTGATGAAGTCATGCCGGACGTGTATATCGAATGGCCTGATACCTTCAGAGTTCTCTTCCTTTCAGCTCATAACACAACAGCACTAAACCAGACAGGAAGCCAAGCTCAAGCTTGAGAAAAAGTATAAAAAAGTAAAGAACAAATTTTCCTTCCAGAAGGTCCAATTTTAATTTCTGTATTCGTCAATGCACTTAAAATAAAAAGCACAGAGATGGAAACAATTCACCAATCTGTTGACCTTGGTTTTATCAATTTTCTGTTTGAAACCTTTTAAAGTACAAGCATCTGTACTGACAGTTTGAAACAAGAATGTTTTGTTTGAATTGCCTATTTACTTTAGTTTTGCTAATCTTGATCCTCTGGTCTTGGTTCTGCAATTCTGTGTACAGCAGAAAAAAATGATCTATTTCCCACTTGACTCCGTTCATATTCCTTGCAACCTTTTACTTTCATGCTTAGTCTTCTCTTTTCCTGAGAGAAAAGTCCCTGAGTACATAATTGCTCTTCATAGCTCAGTTCTCTAAGTTCTGGCAACTGTTGGCAGACTATTCAGCTATGGAAGGCATCAGAGCTGAGCCAGATTCTGTCCTCACCGGAGGTGCACACGCAGACTTTCCAGCAGTAGTCACTGGATAGCAATCAGGAGCAAGAACTTTCTCGCTCCCTAACCTCAGGGCCTCTGAAGTCAATTGTAGAGCACCAGTTCCACCCTAGCTGAATTCAGCAAACTCAATAGCGACCTAAGATAAAACCTGGGCCTTTCCTGCTCTGTGTGGGGCTCAGTACCACACCGGGTGAGAGTAGCTCACACAGCACAGGTCGGGGATGGAGCCTGGGCCTTTCCTGCTCTGTATGGTTCAAAATCACACCAGGTGTGGCCTTTACTCACTCAGTCCTGAGGCAGGCAGCTTTTGCTTCTTCATCTCCAATTTAAGAACATAAGAACATAAGAAATAGGAACAGGAGTAGGCCATTTGGCCCCTCGAGCCTGCTCCACTATTCAATACGATCATGGCTGATCCGATCATGGACTCAGCTCCACTTCCCCGCCCGCTCCCTATAACCCTTCACTCCCCTATCGCTCAAAAATCTGTCGATCTCCACCTTAAATATATTCAATGACCCAGCCTCCACAGCTCTCTGGGGCAGAGAATTCCACAGATTTACAAACCTCAGAGAAGAAATTTCTCCTCATCTTAGCTTTAAATGGCCGGCCCCTTATTCTAAGACTATGTCCCTATTTTAATTTCCCCTATGAGTGGAAATATCCTTTCTGCATCCACCTTGTCGAGCCCCCTCATTATCTTATAAGTTTCAATAAGATCACCTCTCATTCTTCTGAACTCCAATGTGTACAGGCCCAACCTATCTTCATAAGTCAACCCCCTCATCTCCGGATTCAACCTCGTGAACCTTTTCTGAACAGCCTCCAATGCAAGTATATCCTTCCTTAAATACGGAGACCAAAACTGTATGCAGTACTCCAGGTGTGGCCTCACCAATACCCTGCACAGTTGTAGCAGGACTTATCTGCTTTTATACTCTATCCCCCTTACAATAAAGGCCAACATTCCACTTGCCTTCCTGATTACTTGCTGTACCTGCATACTAACTTTTTGTGTTTCATGCACAAGGAGCCCCAGGTCTCTCTGTACTGCAGCACTTTGCAATTTTTCTCCATTTAAACTATAATTTGCTTTTCTATTATTTCTGCCAAAGTGGATAACCTCACATTTTCCCACATTATCTGCCAAATTTTTGCCCACTCACTTAGTCGGTCTATATCCCTTTGCAAATTTTTTGTGTCTTCCTCACAATTTGCTTTCCCACCCATCTTTGTATCATCAGCAAGCTTGGCTACATTACACTCGGTCCCTTCATCCAAGTCATTAATATAGATTGTAAATAGTTGAGGACTCAGCACCGATCCCTGCGGCACCCCACTAGTCACTGTTTGCCAACTGGAAAATGACCCATTTATCCTGACTCTCTGTTTTCTGTTAGTTAGCCAATACTCTATCCATGCTAATATATTACCCCCTACCTCGTGAACTTTTATCTTGTGCAGTAACCTCTTATGTGGCACCTTATCAAATGCCTTCTGGAAATCCAAATAAACCACATACAGTGGTTCCCCCTTATCCACCCTGCTCGTTACATCCTCAAAGAACTCCAGCAAATTTGTCAAACATGATTTCCCTTTATAAAACCATGCTGACTTTGCTTGATTGAATTATGCTTTTCCAAATGTCCCGCTACTGCTCCTTAATAATGGACTCCAGCGTTTTCCCAACGATGGACGTTAGGCTAACTGGTCTATAGTTGTCTGTCTCCTTTTTTAAATAGGGGCGTTACATTTTGCGGTTTTCCAATCTGCTGGAACCACCCCAGAATCCAGGGAATTTTGCTAGATTACAACCAATGCATCCGCTATCTCTGCAGCCACTTCTCTTAAGACGCTAGGATGAAAGGCATCAGGTCCAGGGGACTTGTCTACCTTTAGTCCCATTATTTTACCTAGTACTACTTTATTAGTGATAGTGATTATATTAAGTTCGGACTCAGGTGAATTAATAATGGGGAACAAAGAAATGGCAGACCAATTGAACAAATACTTTGGTTCTGTCTTCACAGAGGAAGACACAAATGACCTTCAGGATGTACTAGGGGACCGAGGGTCTAGTGAGAAGGAGGAACTGAAGGATATCCTTATTAGGCGGGAAATTGTGTTGGGGAAATTGATGGAATTGAAGGCCGATAAATCCCCAGGACCTGATTGTCTGCATCCCAGAGTACTTAAGGAGGTGGCCCTAGAAATAGTGGATGCATTGGTAATCATTTTCCAACAGTCTATCAACTCTGGATCAGTTCCTATGGTAGCTAATGCAACACCACTTTTTAAAAAAGGAGGGAGAGAGAAAACGGGTAATTATAGACTGGTTAGCCTGACATCGGTAGTGGGGAAAATGTTGGAATCTATTATTAAGGATGAAATAGCAGCACATTTGGAAAGCGGTGACAGGATCGGTCCAAGTCAGCATGGATTTATGAAAGGGAAATCATGCTTGACCAATCTTCTGGAATTTTTTGAGGATGTAACTAGTAGAGTGGACAAGGGAGAACCAGTGGATGTGGTGTATTTGGACTTTCAAAAGGCCTTTGACAAGGTCCCACATAAGAGATTGGTGTACAAAATCAAAGCACATGGTATTGGGGGTAATGTACTGGCGTGGATAGAGAACTGGTTGGCAGGCAGGAAGCAGAGAGTCGGGATAAACAAGTCCTTTTCGGAATGGGAGGCAGTAACTAGTGGAGTACCGCAGGGCTCAGTGTTGGGACCCCAGCTCTTCATAATATACATTAATGATTTGGATGAAGGAATTGAGGGTAATATCTCCAAGTTTGCAAATGACACTAAACTGGGTGACGGTGTGAGCTATGAGGAGGATGCTAAGAGGCTGCAGGGTGATTTGGACAGGTTAGGAGAGTGGGCAAATGCATGGCAGATGCAGTATAATGTGGATAAATGTGAGGTTATCCACTTTGGTGGCAAAAACACGAAGGCAGAATATTATCTGAATGGCGGCAAATTAGGAAAAGGGGAGGTGCAACGAGACCTGGGTGTCATGGTTCATCAGTTATTGAAAGTTGGCATGCAGGTACAGCAGGCGGTGAAGAAGGCAAATGGCATGTTGGCCTTCATAGCTAGGGGATTTGAGTATAGAAGCAGGGAGGTCTTACTGCAGTTGTACAGGGCCTTGGTGAGGCCTCACCTGGAATATTGTGTTCCGTTTTGGTCTCCTAATCTGAGGAAGGACATTCTTGCTATTGAGGAAGTGCAGCGAAGGTTCATCAGACTGATTCCAGGGATGGCTGGACTGACATATGAGGAGAGACTGGATCAACTGGGCCTTTATTCACTGGAGTTTAGAAGGATGAGAGGGGATCTCATAGAAACGTATATGATTCTGACGGGACGGGACAGGTTAGATGCGGGAAGAATGTTCCCGATGTTGGGGAAGTCCAGAACCAGGGAACACAGTCTTAGGATAAGGGGTAGGCCATTTAGGACTGAGATGAGGAGAAACTTCTTCACTCAGAGAGTTGTTAACCTGTGGAATTCCCTGCCGCAGAGAGTCGTTGATGCCAGTTCATTGGATATATTCAAGAGGGAGTTAGATGTGGCCCTTACGGCTAAAGGGATCAAGGGGTATGGAGAGAAAGCGGGAAAGGGGTACTGAGGTGAATGATCAGCCATGATCATATTGGATGGTGGTGCAGGGCCGATTGGCCGAATGGCCTACTCCTGCACCTATTTTCTATGTTTCTATATTTCCTCCCACCGTATAATCCCTTGATTATCCACTATTGGGATGTTTTTAGTGCCTTCTACCGTGAAGACCGATACAAAGTATTTGTTCAATGTCTCTGCCATTTCGCTGTACTCCATTATTAATTCCCCAGTCTCATCCTCCAGTGGACCAACATTTACTTTAGCCACTCTTTTCCTTTTTATGTACCTGTAGAAACTCTTATTATCTGTTTTTATATTTCGTGCTAGTTTACTTTCATAATCTATGTTTCCTCTCTTAATCATTTTTTTAGTTGTTCTCTGCTGGCTTTTAAAAATTTCCCAATTCTCTGGCCTCCCACTAGTCTTGGCCACATTGTATGCCTTTGTTTTCAATTTGATCCCCTCCCTTATTTCCTTAGTTAGCCACAGATGGTTATCCCTTCTCTTACAGTCTTCCCTTCTCATTGGGATATATTTTTGTTGCAAGTTATGAAATATCTCCTTAAATGTCTGCCACTGCTCATCAACTATCCCATTCTTTAATCTATTTTCCCAGTCCACTTTAGCCAACTCTGCCCTCATACCTTTGTAGTCTCCTTTATTTAAGCTTCGGACCCTGGTTTGAGAACCAACTTTCTCACCCTCCAACTGAATTTGAAATTCAACCATATTATGGTCACTCATTCCTAGAGGATCCTTTACTACGAGCTCATTACACAGTACTAGCTCACAACATACTATTCAAGGAAACTATCCTGGATGCACTCTATGAACTGCTCCTCAAGGCTACCCTGGCCAATTTGCTTTGTCCAATCAATATGAAGGTTAAAATTACCCAATTTCAAGCATGGTGCCTCAGTGGTTCTCATAGCAGTGTTTCTATCACTGTTCCTCAGGGTCTTGTTCACTCTCTCCCTCCGTTATGAGTGTTAATGTGTGCATGAGCAGCACATAGCACTCTCCTCCTTCACTTCTGACTATGTCACCACTTTTCATCTTCCCGATCCTCCTCTGCTTTCTTAGTCTTCTATTTCACCTCTCTCTCTCCACTGTTTGTCTCTGCAATCGTGGGAAAAGACAGCAGCATTGAGACTTGAGTCAGCTTGAAGCAGCAATGTCAGTGACCATTGCATCCTGTGTGTGGTAAAAAGCCCTGGACACAATGGAGGCAGAGGGTTGTTGGAGCGTGGAACGCTTTACCACAGGGAGTGTTTGAGGGAGAGACCAATGTATCTTTTAAGGAAGTAGGTAAATATTTGAAGCAGAGGAACATACAGGGCTCCTTCTGCGCTGTAAATTCTATGGATCTCTGTCTAGACATTGGTGTCAAGTGTCTGCTCATTTACGCTAGTAATATCAGTGCAATCCGGGCAGAATCGGCTGAACCACTGCAAAAGTTCAGGGAATTTTAAACGTTCGTGAGTTACGCCCAAAACCACTTGTGTTTGTGTTTCCCACAAACTTTTACACTGCTTCAAGATCCAATTCGCCCGGATCAGGTCACCCCCACAAAACTGGCCAAGTCTCCAGGTCAAAATTGAGAGATTCTGCCGAATGCACTGGTTCGGAAATTGCGCTCATTTTCTTAGGCGCACGGACACTAGTTGGCACGCTTTAACAGTTTTTTCATATCAGAAAATATTAAATTGTCTGAGAAACTGATTAGTGTACACCAATTAAACTATTAACTGGTTCAATATAGATTTTTAAAGTGATTTTTAGTCATTTTAAATCAAGTTACTCACAGATGGAGGACTGGATAACCTTAATAACATAGGGGCAGAAGCAGAAGATGGAAAGAAGAAAAGTAAAAGTGGAGGGCAGAGAAACCTAAGGCAAAATGCCAGGGGGGCCACAATACAGCAAAATTCTAAAGGGGAAAAGTGTGTTAGAAAGACAAGCCTGAAGGCTATGTGCCTCAATGCACGGAGTATTCGGAATAAGGTGGACGAATTAACTGTGCAGATAGCAGTTAACGGGTATGATGTAATTGGCATCACGGAGACATGGCTCCAAGGTGACCAAGGCTTGGAACTCAACATCCAGGGGTATTCAACATTTAGGAAGGATAGACAGAAAGGAAAAGGAGGCGGGGTGGCATTGCTGGTTAAAGAGGAAATTAATGCAATATTAAGAAAGGACATTAGCTTGGATGAAGTGGAATCGGTATAGGTGGAGCTACGGAATACCAAGGGGCGGAAAACGCTAGTGGGAGTTGTGTACAGACCACCAAACAGTAGTAGTAAGGTTGGAGACAGCATCAAACAAGAAATTAGGGATGCATGCAATAAAGGTACAGCAGTTATCATGGGCGACTTTAATCTACATATTGATTGGGCTAACCAAACTGGCAGCAATGCAGTGGAGGAGGATTTCCTGGAGTGTATTAGGGATGGCTTCCTAGACCAATGTGTCGAGGAACCAACTAAGGAGCTGGCCATCCTCGACTGGGTGATGTGTAATGAGAAAGGACTAATTAGCAATCTTGTTGTGCGAGACCCCTTGGGGAAGAGTAACCATAACATGGTAGAATTCTTTATTAAGATGGAGAGTGACACAGTTCATTCAGAAACTAGGGTCCTGAACTTAAGGAAAGGTAACTTCGATGGTTTGAGGCGTGAATTGGCTAGAATAGACTGGCAAATGATACTTAAAGGGTTGATGGCAAACATTTAAAGATCACATGGATGAACTTCAGCAATTGTACATCCCTGTCTGGAGTAAAACTAAAACTGGGAAGCTGGCTCAATCATGGCTAACAAGGGAAATTAAGGATAGTGTTAAATCCAAGGAAGAGGCATATAAATTGGCTAGAAAAAGCAGCAAACCTGAGGACTGGGAGAATTTTAGAATTCAGCAAAGGAGGACAAAGGCGTGAGTCCGGGGTCAGACAGAGGCCGATAAAGGCCGCGAGTTCAGCAGTCGGGAGGTGCGTCCCTGAGGCGTGAGTCCGGGGTTGGCGAGAGGCCTATAAAGGCCGCGAGTTCAGCAGTCGGGAGGTGCGTGGAGAGGTGTGAGTCCGGGGTCGGCGAGAGGCCTATAAAGGCCGCGAGTTCAGCAGTCGGGAGGTGCGTCGCTGAGGTGTGAGTCCGGGGTCGGACAGAGGCCGATAAAGGCCCCGAGTTCAGCAGTCGGGAGGTATGTCGCTGAGGCATGAGTCCGGGGTCGGACAGAGGCCGATAAAGGCCCCGAGTTCAGCAGTCGGGAGGTATGTCGCTGAGGCGTGAGTCCGGGGTCGGACAGAGGCCGATAAAGGCCCCGTGTTCAGCAGTCGGGAGGTATGTCGCTGAGGCGTGAGTCCGGGGTCGGACAGAGGCCGATAAAGGCCCCGAGTTCAGCAGTCGGTAGGTATGTCGCTGAGGCGTGAGTCCGGGGTCGGACAGAGGCCGATAAAGGCCCCGAGTTCAGCAGTCGGGAGGTATGGCACTGAGGCGTGAGTCCGGGGTCAGCGAGAGGCCTATAAAGGCCCCGAGTTCAGCAGTCGGGAGGTATGGCACTGAGGCGTGAGTCCGGGGTCAGCGAGAGGCCTATAAAGGCCCCGAGTTCAGCAGTCGGGAGGTGCGTCGCTGAGGCGTGAGTCCGTCGATCGGAGAGGCCTATAAAGGCCCCGAGTTCAGCAGTCGGGAGGTGCATGGAGAGGTGTGAGTCCGGGGTCGGCGAGAGGCCTGTAAAGGCCGTGAGTTCAGCAGTCGGGAGGTGCATCGCTGAGGTGTGAGTCCGGGGTCGGCGATCGGAGAGGCCTATAAAGGCCACGTGTTCAGCAGTCGGGAGGTGCGTCGCTGAGGCGTGAGTCCGGGGTCGGCGAGAGGCCTATAAAGGCCGCAAGTTCAGCAGTCGGGAGGTGCGTCGCTGAGGTGTGAGTCCGGGGTCAGCGAGAGGCCGATAAAGGCCGCGAGTTCAGCAGTCGGGAGGTGCGTCGCTGAGGTGTGAGTCCGGGGTCAGCGAGAGGCCGATAAAGGCCGCGAGTTCAGCAGTCGGGAGGTGCATCGCTGAGGTGTGAGTCTGGGGTCGGCGAGAGGCCTATAAAGGCCACGTGTTCAGCAGTCAGGAGGTGTGTCGCTGAGGCGTGAGTCCGGGGTCAGCGAGAGGCCTATAAAGGCCACGAGTTCAGCAGTCGGGAGGTGTGTCGCTGAGGCGTGAGTCCGGTGATCGGAGAGGCCTATAAAGGCCACGAGTTCAGCAGTCGGGAGGTGCGTCGCTGAGGTGTGAGTCCGGGGTCAGCGAGAGGCCTATAAAGGCCACGAGTTCAGCAGTCGGGAGGTGCGTCGCTGAGGTGTGAGTCCGGGGTCGGCGAGAGGCCTATAATGGCCCCGAGTTCAGCAGTCGGGAGGTGCATCGCTGAGGTGTGAGTCCGGGGTCGGCGAGAGGCCTATAAAGGCCACGAGTTCAGCAGTCGGGAGGTGCATCGCTGAGGTGTGAGTCCGGGGTCGGCGAGAGGCCTATAAAGGCCGTGAGTTCAGCAGTCGGGAGGTGTGTCGCTGAGGTGTGAGTCCGGGGTCGGCGAGAGGCCGATAAAGGCCACGAGTTCAGCAGTCGGGAGGTGTGTCGCTGAGGTGTGAGTCCGGGGTCGGCGAGAGGCCTATAAAGGCCGTGAGTTCAGCAGTCGGGAGGTGCATCGCTGAGGTGTGAGTCCGGGGTCGGCGAGAGGCCTATAAAGGCCACGAGTTCAGCAGTCGGGAGGTGTGTCGCTGAGGCGTGAGTCCGGCGATCGGAGAGGCCTATAAAGGCCACGAGTTCAGCAGTCGGGAGGTGTGTCGCTGAGGCGTGAGTCCGGCGATCGGAGAGGCCTATAAAGGCCGCGTGTTCAGCAGTCAGGAGGTGTGTCGCTGAGGCGTGAGTCCGGGGTCGGCGAGAGGCCTATAAAGGCCGCGTGTTCAGCAGTCGGGAGGTGCATCACTGAGGTGTGAGTCCGGGGTCAGCGAGAGGCCTATAAAGGCCACGAGTTCAGCAGTCGGGAGGTATGTCGCTGAGGTGTGAGTCCGGGGTCGGCGAGAGGACTATAAAGGCCACGAGTTCAGCAGTCGGGAGGTGCGTCGCTGAGGTGTGAGTCCGGGGTCGGCGAGAGGCCTATAAAGGCCACAAGTTCAGCAGTCGGGAGGTATGTCGCTGAGGCGTGAGTCCGGGGTCGGACAGAGGCCGATAAAGGCCCCGAGTTCAGCAGTCGGGAGGTATGTCGCTGAGGCGTGAGTCCGGGGTCGGACAGAGGCCGATAAAGGCCCCGAGTTCAGCAGTCGGGAGGTATGTCGCTGAGGCGTCAGTCCGGGGTCGGACAGAGGCCGATAAAGGCCCCGAGTTCAGCAGTCGGGAGGTGCGTCGCTGAGGTGTGAGTCCGGGGTCAGCGAGAGGCCTATAAAGGCCGTGAGTTCAGCAGTCGGGAGGTGCATCGCTGAGGTGTGAGTCCGGGGTTAGCGAGAGGCCTATAAAGGCCACGAGTTCAGCAGTCGGGAGGTGCGTCGCTGAGGCGTGAGTCCGGCGATCGGAGAGGCCTATAAAGGCCACGTGTTCAGCAGTCAGGAGGTGTGTCGCTGAGGCGTGAGTCCGGCGATCGGAGAGGCCTATAAAGGCCACGTGTTCAGCAGTCAGGAGGTGTGTCGCTGAGGCGTGAGTCCGGCGATCGGAGAGGCCTATAAAGGCCGCGTGTTCAGCAGTCGGGAGGTGCGTCGCTGAGGTGTGAGTCCGGCGATCGGAGAGGCCTATAAAGGCCGCGTGTTCAGCAGTCGGGAGGTGCGTCGCTGAGGTGTGAGTCCGGGGTCAGCGAGAGGACTATAAAGGCCACGAGTTCAGCAGTCGGGAGGTGCATCACTGAGGTGTGAGTCCGGGGTCGGCGAGAGGCCTATAAAGGCCACGAGTTCAGCAGTCGGGAGGTGCATCACTGAGGTGTGAGTCCGGGGTCAGCGAGAGGCCTATAAAGGCCACGAGTTCAGCAGTCGGGAGGTGCATCACTGAGGTGTGAGTCCGGGGTCAGCGGGAGGCCTATAAAGGCCGTGAGTTCAGCAGTCGGGAGGTGCTTCGCTGAGGTGTGAGTCCGGCGATCGGAGAGGCCTATAAAGGCCACGAGTTCAGCAGTCGGGAGGTGTGTCGCTGAGGCGTGAGTCCGGCGATCGGAGAGGCCTATAAAGGCCACGAGTTCAGCAGTCGGGAGGTACGTCGCTGAGGTGTGAGTCCGGGGTCGGCGAGAGGCCTATAAAGGCCCAGCTTGTGCAGCTACAGGGAGAAGGCAAAAAAGAAGTAGAGAGATATAGAAAGGTGACGTCACAGCCAAGGGGGTAAGTGATTGGCTGGTGATTGGTAAGTAGTTTTTCTTTTTTCTCTTCTATATCAGTGAGTAACATTTAGCATTGTTGTTGCCAATTTAAGTGTATCTAAGGGTAAATCATGGCAGGAGAGCTCGAACACATGTTATGTTCCTCCTGTACTTTGTGGGAAATCAGGGATGCCTCCGGTGTCCCTGACGACTACGTGTGCAGGATGTGTATCCGCCTCCAACTCCTGACGAACCGCGTTGTGGAACTGGAGCTGCGTGTGGATTCACTCTGCAGCATGCACGATGCTGAGAATGACGTGAATAGCACATTTAGTGAGTTGGTCTCAACGCAGGTAAAGGGTACACAGTCAGATAGGGAATGGAAGACCAACAGGAAGAGCAGTGCAAGGAAGGTAGTGCAGGGGTCCCCTGTGGTCATCCCCCTGCAAAACAGATACACCGCTTTGAGTACTGTTGAGGGGGATGACTCATCAAGGGGGAGCAGCAGCAGCCAAGTTCAAGGCACCATGGCTGGCTCTGCTGCACAGGAGGGCAGGAAAAAGAGTGGGAGAGCGATAGTGATAGGAGATTCAATTGTAAGAGGAATAGATAGGCGTTTCTGCGGCCGCAACCGAGACTCCAGGATGGTATGTTGCCTCCCTGGTGCAAGGGTCAAGGATGTCTCGGAGAGGGTGCAGGACATTCTGAAAAGGGAGGGAGAACAGCCAGTTGTCGTGGTGCATATAGGTACCAATGACATAAGTAAAAAACGGGATGAGGTCCTACGAGGCGAATTTAGGGAGCTCGGAGCTAAATTAAAAAGTAGGACCTCAAAAGTAGTAATCTCAGGATTGCTACCAGTGCCACGTGCTAGTCAGAGTAGGAATCGCAGGATAGCTCAGATGAATACATGGCTTGAGGAGTGGTGCAGAAGGGGGGGATTCAAATTCCTGGGACATTGGAACCGGTTCTGGGGGAGATGGGACCAGTACAAACCGGACGGTCTGCACCTGGGCAGGACCGGAACCAATATCCTAGGGGGAATGTTTGCTAGTGCGGTTGGGGAGGAGTTAAACTAATATGGCAGGGGGATGGGAACCTATGCAGGGAGATAGAGGGAAATAAAAAGGAGGCAGAAGCAAAATATAGAAAGTGGAGGGCAGAGAAACCCAAGGCAAAAAAACAAAAAGGGCCACATTACAGCAAAATTCTAAAGGGGCAAAGTGTGTTAAAGAAACAAGCCTGAAGGCTCTGTGCCTCAATGCGAGGAGTATTCGGAATAAAGTGGATGAATTAACTGCGCAGATAGCAGTTAACGGATACGATGTGATTGGCATCACGGATACATGGCTCCAGGGTGACCAAGGCTGGGAACTCAACATCCAAGGGTATTCAGCATTTAGGAAGGATAGTCAGAAAGGCGGGGTGGCGTTGCTGGTTAAAGATGAAATCAATGCAATTGTAAGGAAGGACATTAGCCTGGATGATGTGGAATTGGTATGGGTGGAGCTGCGGAATTCCAAAGGGCAGAAAACGCTAGTGGGTGTTGTGTATAGACCACCAAATCGTAGTTGTGAGGTTGGGGACAGCATCAAACAAGAAATAAGGGATGTGTGCAATAAAGGTACAGCAGTAATCATGGGCGACTTTAATCTACACATTGATTGGGCTAACCTAACTGGTAGCAATGCGGTGGAGGAGGATTTCCTGGAGTGTATTAGGGATGGTTTTCCAGACCAATATGTCGAGGAACCAACCAGGGAGCTGGCCATCCTAGAGTGGGTATTGTGTAATGAGAAGGGACTAATTAGCAATCTTGTTGTGCGAGGTCCCTTGGGGAAAAGTGACCATAATATGGTAAAATTCCTTATTAAGATGGAGAGTGACAAAGTTAATTCGGAAACTAGCGTCCTGAACTTAAGGAAAGGTAATTTCGACGGTATGAGGTGTGAATTGGCTAGAATAGACTGGCAAACGATACTAAAAGGGTTGACGGTGGATAAGCAATGGCAAACATTTAAAGATCACATGTATGAACTTCAGCAAATGTACATCCCTGTCTGGAGTAAAAATAAAACTGGGTAGGTGGCTCAATCATGGCTAACAAAGGAAATTAAGGATAGTGTTAAATCCAAGGAAGAGGCATATAAATTGGCTAGAAAAAGCAACAAACCTGAGGACTGGGAGAAATTTAGAATTCAACAGAGGAGGACTAAGGGTTTAATTAAGAGGGGGAAAATACAGTATGAGAGGAAGCTTGCAGTGAATATAAAAACTGACAGCAAAAGCTTCTGTAAATATGTGAAGAGAAAAAGATTAGTAAAGACAAACGTAGGTCCCTTGCAGTCGGATTCAGGTGAAATTATAATGGGGAACAAAGAAATGGCAGACCAATTGAACCAATACTTCGGTTCTGTCTTCACGAAGGAAGATACAAATAACCTTCCGAAGGTACTAGGGGACAATGGGTCTAGTGAGAAGGAGGAACTGAAGGATATCCTTATTAGGCGAGAAATTGTGTTCGGGAAATTGATGGGATTGTCGGCCGATAGTCTGCATCCCAGAGTGCTCAAGGAAGTTGCCCTCGAAATAGTGGATGCATTGGTGATCATTTTCCAACAGTCTATCGACTCTGGATCAGTTCCCATGGACTGGAGGGTAGCTAATGTAACACCACTTTTTAAAAAAGGAGAGAGAAAACGGGTAATTATGCTTCACATCAGTAGTGGGGAAAATGTTGGAATCGATCATGAAGGACGATATAGCAGCGCATTTGGAAAGCGGTGACAGGATCGGATCAAGTCAGCATGGATTTATGAAAGGGAAATCATGCTTGACGAATCTTCTGGAATTTTTTGAGGATGTAACTAGCAGAATGGACAAGGGAGAACCAGTGGATGTGGTGTATTTGGACTTTCAGAAGGCTTTTGACAAGGTCCCGCACAAGAGATTGTTGTGCAAAATCAGAGCACATGGTATTGGGGGTAATATACTGACATGGATAGGGAACTGGTTGGCAGACAGGAAGCAGAGAGTCGGGATAAACAAGTCCTTTTCAGAATGGCAGGCGATGACTAGTGGGGTGCCGCAGGACTCAGTGCTGGGACCCCAGCTCTTTACAATATACATTAACGATTTGGATGAAGGAATTGAGTGTAATATCTCCAAGTTTGCAGATAACACTAAACTGGGTGGCAGTGTGAGCTGTGAGGAGGACGCTAAGAGGCTGCAGGATGACTTGGACAGGTTAGGTGAGTGGGCAAATGCATGGCAGATGCAGTATAATGTGGATAAATGTGAGGTTATCCATTTTGGTGGCAAAAACACGAAGGCAGAATATTATCTGAATGGCGGCAGACTAGGAAAAGGGGAGCTACAACGAGACCTGGGTGTCATGGTTCATCAGTCACTGAAAGTGGGCACGCAGGTACAGCAGGCGGTAAAGAAGGCAAATGGTATGTTGGCCTTCATAGCTAGGGGATTTGAATATAGAAGCAGGGAGGTCTTACTGCAGTTGTACAGGGTCTTAGTGAGGCCTCACCTGGAATATTGTGTTCAGTTTTGGTCTCCTAATTTAAGGAAGGACGTTCTTGATATTGAGGGAGTGCAGCGAAGGTTCACCAGACTGATGCCAGGGATGGCTGGGCTGTCATATAAGGAGAGGTACCATCAGATTGGAAAGCAGCTAATGTAACGCCTCTGTTTAAAAAAGGGGGCAGACAAAAGGCAGGTAACTATAGGCCGGTTAGTTTAACATCTGTAGTGGGGAAAATGCTTGAAGCTATCATTAAGGAGGAAATAGCGGGACATCTGGATAGGAATAGTGCTATCAAGCTGACGCAACATGGATTCATGAAGGGGAAATCATGTTTAACTAATTTACTGGAATTCTTTGAGGATATAACGAGCATGGTGGATAGAGGTGTACCGATGGATGTGGTGTATTTAGATTTCCAAAAGGCCACACAAAAGGTTACTGCAGAAGATAAAGGTACGCAGAGTCAGAGGAAATGTATTAGCATGGAGAGAGAATTGGCTGGCTAACAGAAAGCAGAGAGTCGGGATAAATGGGTCCTTTTCGGGTTGGAAATCGGTGGTTAGTGGTGTGCCACAGGGATCGGTGCTGGGACCACAATTGTTTGCAATATATATAGATGACCTGGAAGAGGGGACAGAGTGTAGTGTAACAAAATTTGCAGATGGCACAAAGATTAGTGGGAAAGCGGGTTGTGTAGAGGTCACAGAGAGGCTGAAAAGAGATTTAGATAGGTTAAGCAAATGGGCTAAGGTTTGGCAGATGGAATACAATGTCGGAAAATGTGAGGTCATCCACCTTGGAAAAAAAAACAGTAAAAGGCAATATTATTTGAATGGGGAGAAATTACAACATGCTGTGGTGCAGAGGGACCTGGGGGTCCTTGTGCATTAAACTCTTTTTGGGAGTAAACAAAAAACATTAAACCGTGACCCCCCGATCTGGGGGAAACACCAAACATTTACAGGCCCTTTTATTTTTTTTTTGTGGTTTTTTTGGGGGTTTTCTTTGGGCACAAAAACATATTTTTTCTCCAAGTGCCCCCTATAAAGGGGAGGGGGACACTAAAAGCACCGGCAATTAAAACAAATTAACTTAAAAACATAAAATCAAATTAAAATTTGGTTGCCGGGCGTGATGATGCACTCCAGTCCCTCCGGTGCCCACCTCTCGCGGAAGGCCGCGAGCGTACCGGTGGACACCGCGTGCTCCATCTCCAAGGACACCCTGGACCGGATGTATGCGCGGAAGAGAGGCAGGCAGTCTGGCTGAACGACCCCCTCGACCGCCCGCTCCTTGTGCATGAATCCCCAAAAAGTTAGTTTGCAGGTGCAGCAGGTAATCAGGAAGGCGAATGGAATGTTGGCCTTCATTGCGAAAGGGATGGAGTACAAAAGCAGGGAGGTCCTGCTGCAACTGTACAGGGTATTGGTGAGGCCACACCTGGAGTACTGCGTGCAGTTTTGGTCACCTTACTCAAGGAAGGATATACTAGCTTTGGAGGGGGTACAGAGACGATTCACTGGGCTGATTCCAGAGATGAGGGGGTTACCTTATGATGATAGATTGAGTAGACTGGGTCTTTACTTGTTGGAGTTCAGAAGGATGAGGGGTGATCTTATAAAAACATTTAAAATAATGAAAGGGATAGACAAGATAAAGGCAGAGAGGTTGTCGGGGAGACCAGAACTAGGGGGCACAGCCTCAAAATACAGCTCATCCTGAAGACGGCAACTCCGACAGCGCGGTGCTCCCTCAGCACTGAACCAGGGAGTGTCAGCCTAGATTTGTGTTCAATTATGTTGTATTATGCTGTTCGATTGGGCTGGTTCATTTTACGTGTGTGATTATGCAAGTGAATTTTGGCACAACTCTTTTGAGAGACAACACCAACCAGCGCCATTTCAAGCGCATTTGGGGGCGGCAAATTCCCGGTTGCGTCCGAGGTGGAAACTCTACCTCAATAAGTGCCTCGGTGACTGAATGTGCAGGAAAGGCGAACCACTCAGCTCTCGATGTGACGGTGGCACCTCCAGGTGACAGACGATCAAACTTCGAGCATCAAGCCGTTCAACACGCGCAGCGGACAACATGCAGCGGTTGCGGCCATGCGCATCGAGAGCCGGGCGCGCACGCGCAGGGCTTTGCCTGAGTAAAGGAGCCGGGCGCGCGGGGGGGCAGGGGTATAAAGAGCGCGCCTGTGGGAAAGGACAGGGAGACCCGGATCGAAACTGGTCAAAGAGGGAAAAATAATAACAATAATAATGGGTTCACAACTGTCGGCGCGGGCTGGCAGAGGACGCCGGCGGCAGCAGCAGCAGCAGCAGCAGCAAGAGCGGGCCATGGACGGCGACGTCAGTGAGGATTTGCTGGGAGATGCCGACGACCGGCAGGAGGACATCGCGCGGTTTCCTTACGTGGAGTTCACCGGCAAGGACAGCGTCACCTGCCCGACCTGCCAGGGCACCGGCCGCATCCCCAAAGGTGAAGGAGGGAGGGGTGGTACACAGCACCTTGTGCCCGAGCGTCCCTTGTCACTGCGGAAGGGCGAGTCCGCCCTGCCGGCTAACACTGGACGGCGCCAGCGGGGCTGTCCTGACCTACCCGGCCATGTCTGCTCTGGCACTGATGGTTCCAGATTGCCCTTAGTTTATCATATTTTAACGAACGGAGAATGAGGTTGAAAAATTTTATAAAGTAGATTTGGATGTGTAGCTTTCCTGTCTCTGCTCGTGGGGTTTCAGTTTAAATCTGTTCAGCAGGCCTCCATTAACTCGGGTGTTTGCACATGAACAGCAATTGAGTTTGAAAACCGTGATCTACCAACAGATGCTAGAAAGCACGAGGATAGTTTGGAAACATGTCCAAAAACTTGCATTTGTGTAACGCTTTTTTAAAAAAAAAAAGTGGTAAAATGCCCCAAGGTGCTTTGAGTGTTGTCTAAGCCATAATTGCAACAAGTGACCAAAAGCTTAGTCAAAGAGGAAAGTTTTCAGATGTGTCTTGAAGGAGGAGAGGGGTTTAGGGAGGGCATTGCAGAGTTTGGGTGGGTGTGTGGACGAGGCATCTAAAGACATGGCTGCCAATGGTGGTGGTGGTTTCAAAATTGGGGATGTGCAAAGAGGCCAGCATTGGAGGAATGCAGATATCTCCGTTATAGGGCTGGTAAAGGTTAGAGATGGGATGGAGCACTGAGGGGTGCCCAAAAGCTTGTGCAAAGAGGAGAGCCTTTTTTATAGGAAATGTTTGAAAAGTGAATTTTGGTGTGACTGAGGGCACTGACAATGGAGGAGGGATGTTCGAGGCTGAAATTGTGGCAAGTTAGAGGTAGGAAGGGGGAGAAGGTTACTGGCACTTAAAGATTAGGACAATAGAAACAGAGGAAAAAAATAAGTGCAGGAGCAGGCCATTCAGCCCTTTGTGCCTGCACTGCTATTCAATATGATCATGCAACCTCAGTACCCCACACCTGCCTTCTCTCCATACCCCCTGATCCCTTTAGCTGTAAGGGCCACATCTAGTGCCCTTTTGAATATGTCCAATGAACTGGACTCAACAACTTTCTGTAGCAGAGAATTCCATAGGTTCACAACTCTCGGTGAAAAAGTTTCTCCTCATCTTGGTCCTATATGGCTTACCCCTTATCTTTAGACTGTGACCCCTGGCTCTGGACTTCCCCAACATCGGGAACATTCTTCCTGCATCCAACCTGTCCCGTCCTGTCAGAATTTTATACGTTTCTGAGATCCCCTCTCATTCATCTAAATTCCAGTGAGTATAAGCCAAGCTGATCCAATTCTGCCATCCTGGGAATCAGTCTGGTGAGCCTTTGCTGCACTCCCTCAATAGCAGGCAAGTTCTTGCTCAGATTAGGAGACACAAACTTCACACAATACTCTAGGTGTGGTCTCGCCAAGGCCCTGTACAACTGCAGTAAGACCTCCCTGTTCCTATACTCAAATCCTCTCGCTATGAAGGCCAGCATGTCATTTGCTTTCTTTACTGCCTGCTGTACCTGCATGCCTACCTTCAATGACTGATGTGCCATGACACCCAGGTCTCTTTGCACCTCCCCTTTTATCAATCTGTCACCATTCAGATAATCTGCCTTCCTGTTTTTGCCACCAAAGTGGATAACCTCACACCTATCCACATTATACTGCATCTGCCATGCATTTGCCCACTCACCTAACCTGTCCAAGTCACCTTGCAGCCTCTTAGCATCCTCCTCACAGCTCACACTGCCACCCAGCTTAGTGTCATCTGCAAACTTGGAGATATTGCCTTCAATTCCTTCGTCCAAATCATTAATGTATATTGTAAATAGCTGGGGTCCCAGCACTGAACCCTGTGGCACCCCACTAGTCACTGCCTGCCATTCCCACTTGTTTATTCCCACTCTTTGCTTCCTGTCTGCCAACCAGTTCTCTATCCATGTCAATACATTATCCCCCCCCCCCCCCCCGCCCCAATACCATGTGCTTTGATTTTGCACACTAACCTCTTGTGTGGGACCTTGTCAAAAGCCTTTTGAAAGTCCAAATACACCACATCCACTGGTTCTCCCTTATCCACTCTACTAGTTACATCCTCAAAACTTTGGAAGATTTGTCAAGTATGATTTCCCTTTCATAAATCCATGTTGACTTGGACTGATCCTGTCACTGCTTTCCAGATGTGCTGCTATTACATCTTTAATAAATGATGCCAGCATTTTCCCCACTACTGATGTCAGGTTAACTGGTCTATAATTCCCTGTTTTATTTTCTCTTTTTTTTTAAAAAGTGGGGCTACATTAGCTACCCTCCAAGCCATAGGAACTGAACCAGAGTCCATGGAGTGTTGGAAAATGACCAGCAATGCATCTACTATTTTTAGGGCCACTTCCTTAAGTACTCTAGGATGCAGACGATCAGGCCCTGGGGATTTATCTGCCTTCAGTCCCTTCAATTTCCCGAACACCATTTCCCGACTAATAAGGATTTCCTTCAGTTCCTCCTTCTCACTAGATCCTCAGTCCCCAAGTATTTTTGAGTGGTTATTCGTGTCTTCCTTAGTGAAGACACAACCAAAGTATTTGTTCAATTTGTCTGCCATTTCCTTGTTCCCCATTATGAATTCACTTGATTCTGACTGCAAGGGACCTACATTAGTCTTCACTAATCTTTTTCTCTTCACATATATCTAATAGAAGCTTTTGCAGTCAGTTTTTATGTTCCCTGCAAGCTTATACTCATACACTCTATTTTTCCCCCTCCTAATTAAACCCTTAGTCCTCCTCTGCTGAATTCTGAATTTCTCCCAGTCCTCAGGTTTGCTGCTTATTCTGGCCAATTTATATGCCTCGTTCTTGGATTTAACACTATCCTTAATTTCCCTTGGCCACGGTTGAGCCATCTTCCCTTTTTTTTTAACTCTTGCGCCACACAGGGATGTACAATTGTTGTAGTTCATCCATGTGATCTTTAAATGTCTGTCATTGCCGATCCACCGTCAACCCTTTATCATTTTCCAGCCTATCCTAGCCAATTCATGTCTCATAGAAACATAGAAAATAGGTGCAGGAGTAGGCCATTCGGCCCCTTGAGCCTGCACCGCCATTCAATGAGTTCATGGCTGAACGTGCAACTTCAGTACCCCATTCCTGCTTTCTCGCCATACCCCTTGATCCCCCTAGTAGTAAGGACTACATCTAACTCCTTTTTTTAAAATATATTTAGTGAATTGGCCTCACCTTTCTGTGGTAGAGAATTCCACAGGTTCACCACTCTCTGGGTGAAGAAGTTTCTCCTCATCTTGGTCCTAAATGGCTTACCCCTTATCCTTAAACTGTGACCCCTGGTTCTGGACTCCCCCCCCCCCCCCCCCCCAACATTGGGAACATTCTTCCTGCAATCTAAACCATCAGAATTTTAAACGTTTCTCAGATCCCCTCTCATTCTTCTGAACTCCAGTGAATACAAGACCAGTTGATCCAGTCTTTCTTGATATGTCAGTCCTGCCATCCCGGGAATCAGTCTGGTGAACCTTCGCTGCACTCCCTCAATAGCAAGAATGTCCTTCCTCAAGTTAGGAGACCAAAACTGTACACAATACTCCAGGTGTGGCCTCACCAAGACCCTGTACAACTGTAGTAACACCTCCCTGCCCCTGTACTCAAATCCCCTCGCTATGAAGGCCAACATGCCATTTGCTTTCTTAACTGCCTGCTGTATCTGCATGCCAACCTTCAATGACTGATGTACCATGACACCCAGGTCTCGTTGCACCTCCCCTTTTCCTAATCTGTCACCATTCAGATAATAGTCTGTCTCTGTTTGTTTGTTTTTACCACCAAAGTGGATAACCTCACATTTATCCACATTATACTTCATCTGCCATGCATTTGCCCACTCACCTAACCTATCCAAGTTGCTCTGCAGCCTCATAGCATCCTCCTTGCAGCTCACACTGCCACCCAACTTAGTGTCATCTGCAAATTTGGAGATACTACATTTAATCCCCTCGTCTAAATCATTAATGTACAATGTAAACAGCTGGGGCCCTAGCACAGAACCTTGTGGTACCCCACTAGTCACTGCCTGCCATTCTGAAAAGTCCCCATTTACTCCTCCTCTTTGCTTCCTGTCTGCCAACCAGTTCTCAATCCACCTCAGCACACTACCCCCAATCCCATGTGCTTTAACTTTGCACATTAATCTCTTGTGTGGGACCTTGTCGAAAGCCTTCTGAAAGTCCAAATACACCACATCAACTGGTTCTCCCTTTTCCACTCTACTGGAAACATCCTCAAAAAATTCCAGAAGATTTGTCAAGCATGATTTCCCTTTCACAAATCCATGCTGGCTTGGACCTATCATGTCACCTCTTTCCAAATGCGCTGCTATGACATCCTTAATAATTGATTCCATCATTTTACCCACTACTGATGTCAGGCTGACTGGTCTATAATTCCCTGTTTTCTCTCCCTTTTTTAAAAAAAAAAAAATGCGGTTACATTGGCTACCCTCCACTCCATAGGAACTGATCCAGAGTCTATGGAATGTTGGAAAATGACTGTCAATGCATCTGCTATTTCCAAGGCCACCTCCTTAAGTACTCTGGGATGCAATCCATCAGGCCCTGGGGATTTATCGGCCTTCAATCCCGTCAATTTCCCCAACACAATTTCTTGACTAATAAGGATTTCCCTCAGTTCCTCCTTCTTACTAGACTCTCTGACCCCTTTTATATCCGGAAGGTTGTTTGTGTCCTCCTTAGTGAATACTGAACCAAAGTACTTGTGCAATTGGTCTGCCATTTCTTTGTTCCCAGTTATGGCTTCCCCTGATTCTGACTGTCGAAGTTTCCTTTCTTTATGTTCAGGACCCTAGTCTCAATTAATTGTCTCTCTCCATCTTAATTAAGAATTCTACCGTATTATGGTCACACTTCCCCAAGGAGCCTTGCACGACCAGATTGCTAATTAATCCTCGTTCCACAAGACCCAGTCTAGGATGGCCTGCTCTCTAGTTGGTTTCTTGACATATTGGTCTCGAAAACCACCCCTTATACACTCCAGGAAATCTTCCTCCACAGTATTGCTACCAGTTTGGTTAGCCCAATCAATATGTAGATTAAAGTCGTCCATGATAACTGCTGTACCCTTATTGCACGTATCCCTAATTTCCTGATTGATGCCATCCCCAACCTCCCTACTACTGTTTGGTGGTCTGTACACAACTCTCACTAATGTTTTCTGCCTGTTTAGGTTTGAGTCAAGAGGCGGGGAGTCAATATAGGTCTATGATGGATGTGATTGGTGAACAGGACGTGGTGCTGGATAGGATATGAGCAGCAGAGCTTTGTGGGGGAGGATGTACTCTATGGGTCATTTTATTTTCTTGTCTGGATGTTTCCACCCCTGGCCAGCCCCAACTTTTTTCCTTTTTTTTTTTAAATGTTCATCTGTGACATCTTTCACTTCTGAGGAAGGGTTCCAGTTGTGGGGCTGGAGGAGATTAGAGTTGGGGAGGAACGAAGCCATGGAGGAATTTGAAAACCAGGATGAGAATTTTGAAATCTAGGTATTTCTTAACAGGGAGTCAATGTAGCTCAGTGAACACTGGTGAGCAGGACTTGGTGCAAGTTAGGACACGGGCAGCCGAGATTTGGATCATCTCTAGTTTACATATGGTAGAATGTGGGAGACCAGCCAGGAGTGTGTGGGAATAGTCAAGACTAGAAGCAACAAAAGTATGGATGAGGGTTTCAGCAGCGGATGAGCTGAGGTAAGGGTGTAGACGGGCAATGTTAGAGGTGGGGATATGTGGTCGGAAGCTCATTTCAGGGTCAAATTACACCAAGATTGTGAGACGGAAGTAGATTGTTTTTGTGATGGACAGGATATGGGGATGCAAACTCTGATTAGGATTGGATAAGGACATGATGGTTTTGTTCAGGTTGCTGGTCAATAAGATGGAGTGGTTCTCAAAATTTAGCTGGAGGCAGTAGAGACTTCTGCAAGATTGGATGCTAGCCAAGCTGTTTCACAGAAGAGACAATGGAGAGATTGAAGCAAGTGGTGGAGCTCATGTCCACCTATGTGGAAACTGACGTCATCTGGAATATGTATAGAAGAGGGGGTGAGGATCTTGTCGGTGACAATGCAGGATTGGGAAGCAAAGCTTTCTCTGCTGTAACTGCTCAGATGGGTAAGAGTGGAAAAAGGGGGGGGGGGGGAAAAAAAGACTTGCATTTATATAGCATCTTTCACGACCACTGGAGATCTCAAAATGCTTTACAGACAATTAAGTACTTGGAGTGTAGTCACTGTTGTAATGTGGGAACCAAATGAAGGCAGTCCCATTGAGCTGGACAATGCAGAATGGCGTAGTCTATTGTGTCAAATGCTGCAGACAGATCTAAAAGGATCAGAAGAGAAAATGCACATGACTTGGTGCTGCGGGAGGAGTAAAAGTCAATTTTTAAGGCTTCAGCTGGAGTTGTGGGTCCAATGGCACGGAACTGATGCGTTTCAAGAACTTTGACTAAGAAGGGGTGGTTGGATATTATAAGTTAACCAGCAGAGGTCAAAGGTGTGTGTTTTTTTTAAAAGGAGTATTCTATATTTGAAAGGGAGAGGGACTATGCTAGATAAAATGAAACACTGTCAGGTAGCATAGGGGCCTGTACAGGCTAGCAATATGGCTTACCACTTGTTGCCCTTCATTGACCTTCCCCAGCCACCTGGGAGGGCCTGTAGCCAGAAATTCAAGCTGCAATGCATGACTTTCAAATAAGTGCAGTTTTGCTGCTCACTATTCTCTGGCACAAGCCCTGCGGTGCAACTAGGATGGAGATTGCTTGGCACTAGGAATACGAGTGTTACAGGACCGCATTCATTGGAAACAGTTATTTATTTATTATTTAATTTGAACAATAGGTTGTAGGTGGAGGAAGCTAATCTGGGTGCATGTCTTGTGAATTTGTCCCTGGTGACTGGGCATTGAAAGACTAGTAGGGAGGTGCCCAGAAGTTGGGCTTCTTGCAATGTATGCTTCAACATGATGAAGCAGAAACATTGTTGTTGGATTTGAACTTGAGTTTCTGTTGCTGCTGCTGTAGTAACTCTGCATAGTTTCAGCACTGGTATTCATCATGAAATTTTGAATTGATCGTGTATCTGGTTGGTTGAAATGCTATGCTGCTCGAATCCTGATCTGGTGGAGGATTGACGGCCGAGTCACATTTGCTCCAGTTGGACAATTCTGAGTACTTGTGGTTCTGTTGCAGTTGATCCCCCAAATTTATGCAGAGGGTTATTGTTGATCTCCAATTGCTTGTTTGTATGTTGCTCAACTACCATGACTGTTGTCATTTGTAAAAGCAGCTTGGCTGTTGCAACTTGCACTTTTAAAATGGATTTTAAGGAAAAAATTTCCTGTTCTTGCATGTTGGAACATTTTTTTAAACTTAAAAAAAATTCTTTAGTGGTGGGAATCACTGGCCATTATCTTTGGGCAGCTGGCCAGTGTATTGGGTGTATGAATAAACTTTGAACATTTTAAAGCAGCCTGAACAAACACTGATCTCGGCATGGGTATTTGTTTAGCAATTTGAATTACTGCCTTTGAATAGTGATTTGAGGCTTAATACAGTCTCTATGCATAATTCTGTACCAGTAGCCACAAATGCAAAACGTGTGGTTTGCAACAGAATGATTCCATCAAATGAAATTGTCTTTTCCCCCTCTTTTTTTTAAGGAAATAAAGCATGAAATGAGAACGGGTTATGACCAGGCACCTAATCAAAAGGAAAGTTTGGCATAATTTTCTCCCTCCTGTGCTGGGTTATTTAGAAAAGGGTGCTGGGAGATTGACATTTTACTGAACCATCTACACAATGCTTTGTGATGCTGATGAGCACACTGAAAGGTGTGATATTGAACCACTAATATAAAAAAAAACTCCCTAGACCCCAAAGACGATTGAACAAAACTGCATGCTCTCACTGCACCACCCAGCTTGAACCCAATCTAAGAAACTAAACTTGTCATGTAGAGTGTTTGAACATACAAGCCAACATCCTGTTCCTGACCAA